>NC_088240.1:89828618-89923618 GCF_036934945.1 Oncorhynchus masou masou
CTAGCTACTAGCTACTATCGCTACTATACTGCCGCTACTATACTGCTGCTACTACCACTACTATACTGCTGCTACTGCCACTACTATACTGCTGCTACTGCCGCTACTATACTGCTGCTACTGCCGCTACTGCCACTACTATCGCTACTATACTGTTGCTACTGCCGTTACTATACTGCTACTAATACCACTACTACAACACTGCTACTACTACTACTACTACTACACTGCCACTACTACCGCTACTACCACGACTATACTGCCACTATTACACTGCTGCTCCTACCACTACTATACTGCCACTACTACCGCTACTACCACTACTATACTGCCGCTACTGCCGCTACTACACTGCTGCTACTACCACTACTATACTGCCACTACTACCGCTACTACCACTACTATACTGCCGCTACAGCCGCTACTACCACTACTATACTGCCGCTACAGCCGCTACTGCCACTACTATACTGCCGCTACAGCCACTACAGCCACTACTATACTGCCGCTACAGCCGCTACTACCACTACTATACTGCCGCTACAGCCGCTACTGCCGCTACTACACTGTTGCTACTACCACTACTATACTGCCACTACTACCGCTACTATACTGCTGCTACTGCCGCTACTATACTGCTGCTACTATACCGCTACTATACCGCTGCTACTGCCACTACTATCGCTACTATACTGTTGCTACTGCCGCTACTATACTGCTGCTACTGCCACTACTATACTGCTGCTACTGCCACTACTATACTGCTGCTACTGCTGCTACTGCCACTACTATCGCTACTATACTGTTGCTACTGCCGCTACTATACTTCTGGTACTACCACTACTATACTGTTGCTACTGCCGCTACTGCCACTACTATCGCTACTATACTGTTGCTACTGCCGCTACTATACTGCTGCTACTACCACTACTATACTGTTGCTACTGCCGCTACTGCCACTACTATCGCTACTATACTGTTGCTACTGCCGCTACTATACTGCCGCTACTACCACTACTATACTGCCGCTACTACCACTACTATACTGCCGCTACTACCACCACTATACTGCCGCTACTACCACCACTATACTGCTGCTACTACCACTACTATACTGCTGCTACTACCACTACTATACTGTTGCTACTGCCGCTACTGCCACTACTATCGCTACTATACTGTTGCTACTGCCGCTACTATACTGCTGCTACTACCACTACTATACTGCTGCTACTGCCACTACTATACTGCTGCTACTGCCGCTACTATACTGCTGCTACTGCCGCTACTATACTGCTGCTACTGCCGCTACTGCCACTACTATCGCTACTATACTGTTGCTACTGCCGCTACTATACCGCTGCTACTACCACTACTATACTGCTGCTACTACCACTACTATACTGCTGCTACTGCTGCTACTGACACTACTATCGCTACTATACTGTTGCTACTGCCGCTACTATACTGCTGCTACTACCGCTACTATACTGTTGCTACTGCCGCTACTATACTGCTGCTACTACCACTACTATACTGTTGCTACTGCCGCTACTATCCTGTTGCTACTGCCGCTACTATACTGCCGCTACTACCACTACTATACTGCCGCTACTACCACTACTATACTGCCGCTACTACCACTACTATACTGCCGCTACTACCACTACTATACTGCTGCTACCACCACTACTATACTGTTGCTACTACTACTATACTGCTGCTACCACTACTACACTGCGCTCAAACAGCCATCCAGCAGGGGTGGTCCTAAAACACACCGCTGCAGAACAGCAGACATCCAGCAGGGGGTCCCTAAAACACACCGCGCAGAACAGCAGACATCCAGCAGGGGGTCCCTAAAACACACCGCGCCGAACAGCAGACATCCTGCAGGGGTGGTCCCTAAAACACCGCCCGAACAGCCGACATCCAGCAGGGGTGGTCCCTAAAAACAGGGCCCCGAACAGCAGACATCCAGCAGGGGTGGTCCCTAAAACACACCGCCCCGAACAGCAGACATCCAGCAGGGGTGGTCCCTAAAACACCGCCCGAACAGCCGACATCCAGCAGGGGGTGGTCCTCAAACACACCGCCCGAACAGCCGACATCCAGCAGGTGGTCCCCAAAACACACCGCAACAGACATCCAGCAGGGGTGGTCCCTAAAACACCGCGCCGAACAGCAGACAGACAGCAGGGGTGGTCCCTAAAACACACCGCCCGAACAGCAGACAGACAGCAGGGGTGGTCCCTAAAACACACCGCCCAACAGCAGACAGACAGCAGCAGGTGGTCCCTAAACACACCGCCCGGAACAGCAGACAGACAGCAGGGGTGGTCCCTAAAACACACCGCCCCGAACAGCAGACAAAACACACCGACAGCAGCAGGTGGTCCCTAAAACACACCGCACCGAACAGCAGATGAATGACAGATCATCATTCGGTGCGTTGTGTGTGTGGTTCTTTAGGCCTATATTGTGTAGCCAAACTAAAGTGAAAATCTTAAGTGTTTGACAAACTAAAGTCCTCAACTTGATTCCCAGTGTACCTCCCCTAGTCCCTATCAGACTCCCATCTTGCCAGACTGAAACAGAGACTAATTTGCTTGACTGGTGGACTTCCTGGCTGCAAGCACTTTAAAGTGGGGGAGAGATTCAACTTTAGCTAAACAAACTTTCATGCACAAAGGTGTAGCATATGAATCACATTTTAATTGCAGCTTCTCTGGTATTTTTGGCAGGCAGAGCCCGCCAACAGTTGCAGTCAGAGTAGAGGTGTCTGATGGGGTTAGCAGTGTAAATAATGGGATTCACATACACCTTGTTAAATTGTTCTGGCCCTTCACAAGACCTTTCTCACACAATCTACTTTAGGTATGTTACACTTCATAGATACAGTGCATCCGGAAAGTATTCAGACCCCTTGACTTTTTCCACGTTACATTACAGCCTTATTCTAAAATGGATTAAATTAAAAAAATGTCTTCATTAATTTACACACAACACCCCATAATGATAACGCAAAAAAAGTGTTTTTGAAATGTGTGCATCCTGTTTCATTGATCATCCTTGATATGTTTCCACAACTTGGAGTCCACCTGTGGTAAATTCAATTGATTGGACATTATTTGGAGAAAAATAAAAAAATATATTAAAAAAATAAATCACACAAACCTGTCTATATAAGGTTATACAGTTGACAGTTTATGTCAGAGCAAAAACTAAGCTATGAGGTTGAAGGAATTGTCTCTAGAGCTTCAAGACAGAATTGTGTCGGGGCACAGATCTGGGGAAGGGTACCAAAACATTTCTGCAGCATTGATGGTCCCCAAGAACACAGTGGTTTGGAACCACTAGGGCTGGCCACCCGGCCAAAACTGAGCAATAAGGGGGAGAATGGCCTTGGCCAGGGAGGTGACCAAGAACCCAATGGTCCCTCTGACAGAGCTCTAGAGTTCCTCTGTGGAGATGGTTGTCCTTCTGGAACAATCTCTACAGCACTTCACCAATCAGGCCTTTATGGTAGCGTGGTCAGACGGAAGCCACTCCAGTAAAAAGGTATGACAGCCCGCTTGCAGTTTGCCAAAAGGCACCTAAAGGACTCTCAGACCATGAGAAACAAGATGATCTGGTCTGATGAAACCAAGATTGAGAGCTTTGGACTGAATGCCAAGCATCATGTCTGGAAGAAACCTGGCACCGTCCCTACGGTGAAGCATGGTGGTGGCAACATCATGTCTGGAAGAAACCTGGCACCGTCCCTACTGTGAAGCATGGTGGTGGCAGCATCATGCTGTGGGGATGTTTTTCAGCGGCAGTTTTAGTTTTTTAAAGTTTTTTTTATTAGGATCACCATTTGCTGTTGCAAAAGCAGCAGCTACTCTTCCTGGGGTCCACACAAAACATAATACAGATCATCAATAGACAAGAACAGCTCAAGGACAGAACTACAGGGACTGGGAGACTAGTCAGGATCGAGGGAAAGATTAATGGAGCAAAGTACAGAGATCCTTGATGAAAACCTGCTCCAGAGTGCTCAGGACCTCAGACTGAGCCAAAGGTTCACCTTCCAACAGGACAACGACCCTAAGCAAACAGCCAAGACAACGCAGGAATGGCTTCAATGTCCTTGAGTGACCCAGCCAGTGCCCGGACTTGAACCTGATTGAACATCTCTGGAGAGACTTGTCATTATGGGGTATTGTGTGTAGATTGATGAGAGGGAAAAAACTATTTAATCCATTTAAGAATAAGGCTGTAACTTAACAAAATGTGGAACAAGTCAAGGGGTCTGAATACTTTCCGAAGTCACTGTATATAACTGCATCACTGGCACAGTAGAGCGGTACAGAATCATGGGATTAAATAACAGGGACAATTTGTGATTGGTACAACCATTTTTGCATATATAGCCAAAGATATTCTCAGGTCATAAACAGCCACACTGAATATAAAGTCAAATCAGACTTTCTGTAACACATTTCTCAATGCTTTGATGAGAACAAACCAGAGGTTCACAAGGAATAAGTGAGTGGGAGTTGAGCCTGTGAAGTACATTATGGGGTCACACTAGTACTTCACTTCCAGTTTAATACTTCAATAGCACTAATGAGAAGAAGGCAGGGGTTTTAATCACTACTATAAGGTCTCTGCCATGGTTCAACATCCAGTACTCCAGATGGTGCATGGTTCAGGTAGTACGATCAGTGAGGGCTATTGGCCTAACTATTCCTAATAGATTCAAATGATTTGGACAGACAGCCCACCTCTTGTTCAGCACAACAACATGGCTTGATCATCTCAGTTGAGCCATAAATGAGGTTCTATTAGTTGCTAGTGTAAAACAGACGTGCAAACCAAGTCATTACAGTGCTTGAGGACTGCTGCTGCAACCAAAACATCAGTCTATTTAAAGTTGAACACAGCTTGGTTAAAGAGGCACAATGGAAATGTAGTTGCCAGTTGCAAACGCTATGCTTTTAGTCATGATGTTGACAGGAGTGCCCCTTTGTCCAATAAGATAAAAGGAAAAAGTTCCATAGAGGCCTCTTTAATGTTGGTAACTCTAGAGAACGATTGCTTTCTAATATTGTTTGCAACTATACTGGTCTATTGACAAGACGTTGGCGTGTCATGTGACTGGAAGGGTACATAAATACTCCCCCAGACAGAGACACAGGCTCACTTATGATAAGCCCTGTCATTTCCTGGAACAGAGCAGGAGTTTTGCCAATTATAAACTAGCAGTATGTATTGTACACCACATGGAACTACAGCACTGTACAACATTCCACGCTTCCAAAAATCAATAAATCACATCCTGCCCTTTTGGCCAAATCAAATACATGTGTATTTGTGACATGCTCCGGATACAACATGTGTAGATCCGCCCATCAAATGCTTACTTACAAGCTTTTTCCCCAAAATGCAGAGGTACAAAGTAAGAAGATGTGTGAATAAAAATAGAAAACAGTAATGCAATAAATAACTATAAGGAGGCTGTATACAAGTAGTACCAGTACTGAGTCAATGTGCAGGGGTACCACGTAGTACAGGTAATATGTACATGTAGGCAGGGGTAAAAGTGACTAGGCAATCAGGATAGATAAGAAACAGTAGCGTATGTGGAGAGTGTGTGACAACTACAAACAGAGAATAACGTTTAAGGTTAAATAAACAACTACAAACAGAGCTAGATAAGAATGTTTCAGTTTAAATAAATAGGTTAAAAATAGATAGTATCTACACAGTAAATCAGGAGATTTCACAGTCTCCTTCTCTTTGCCCTCTGATAATAAAAAATAAAAATAAGAAAACATGGAGATTAAAAGTTGACAGACCTTGAACAGATTACTACAATTCATTACAGATACATTCTCTTTCCAGTATTAGCTTTAGGCTCTGAAATAAAATACTGAGGTTAGATCTAGGTTTCCATCTCCATCCTTATCTATTTGTAGCAATGTGATTTACATTATGTTTGGTAAGCATTTTATTTGTTGTGGCCCCCAGGAACTGACAGCCAGTGAATACGATTCCCCCCCACAGTAGTGATGCAGCTGCACAGTGTGTCGGTTTGACGTTGGGCATCTGCAGCCTGCTGATGGGTGACAGCCCAACACACACAGGCAGGGCACATCATGGAGACAATGGAGAGACACATCATGGAGACAATGGAGAGACATCATGGAGAGACACATCATGGAGACAAATGGAGAGACACATCATGGAGACAATGGAGAGACATCATGGAGACAATGGAGAGACATCATGGAGACAAATGGAGAGACATCATGGAGACAAATGGAGAGACATCATGGAGACAAATGGAGAGACATCATGGAGACACACATCATGGGCTCCATTTTTATTCTACAACAAATGCTTTTCCATTTCCCCACATTCATACCACGTGGTACCCAACTTTACAGCAGTGTTGTAGTGTGCAATTTCCATCCAATGTAAAGCACTGGGACTAAAGAGAAGTTCTACATGCAAACCATGATCATGTATAAGTTCTACTACAGCCTTGATGTGTCATGACTCGTGGCTCTCAACTAAGTGGTCAGAGGCCTATTTATTCAAGCTCTGACTGCATTATTGGCACAAGAAGAAATTGAGCTGAAGGGAACCATAAAGAGACATTTTGATGTTAGTCATCTGTGTCTGAAACCAGATCCTGGACCTCGAGACAAAATTATTCAGGAAATGAGGTCAACAATCCCACCAGTTTCATTTCCTGTGAATATGCTGAGTGACTTCTCCACAGATAAGTGCAGCAATTGTTTTCACAGTAATGTGTATGGCTCTTGTCCTTTATAACCTTGTGATTGCACTGCTTTAATTCACAATATTGAGATGTCATAATAAAATCTGACATTTTAAAGCAGAGTTGAGGATGCTGAGCTAGGCTTTCTGTAGTGGGCTACTCAACACATCACAGCTGCTACTCTTTGTAGGTTGATGTTTTGGGGTGTGAATTTAACACACCGGTCTTCAGTGTTGGAGCTGAGGAAACATTAGGGAAGACATAAAAATATAAATAAAAATATAAAGATATTCATTTGCATACAAGGCGCATATCTCATACTTCATCTACAGTACATGTCTTTTTTGCCCAGAACCGTGTTTCTAAAGTTATGTACGTGCTGTACATCACCCTTGGTTTTCTGGATGATTCAGTGCCATTACTAAGTGAAAACCGACTGGCTCTGAAAAAGGCATTCGGTCCGATACTAGAGGAATCTAAATCACAGCTCAGTCCAAGAGTCTAGCACATATTACTATTTATTATGAACCTCCAAATGCCTTGACAGGAATTTATACACCAATTCATCATACCACAAGGAAACAGGCAGCACTTGCTTTTATCACTTTTTTACAGCAACAGTTGATAGATGTGACCACTGTGTCATTGTCTACAGAGAATGGTAGCCAATAGGCTGACTGATAAGTGAAGAGGCTCTTCTGGACCCCATTCAGGAAATTGCCAGCTGAATCCCAAATAGCACTCTATACACCAAATAGTGCACTACTTTTGACCAGATCCCCATAGGTCCTGGACAAAAGTAGTGCACTAGAAAAGGGAAGGGTGCCATTTGTGACACAGACGCAGCCCTAAGGTTATGTTTGCTCATAAAAAATATGTTCCTGGAGTTACGCAAAAACACATTCCATGGACCTGACTAGGCCGACCTCAGAGCCGACACAGTGAACATTTGCTCATCTCAGGAAGAGACCATGTCAGCTAAAGCACATAGCTAGCTGGTATATAACAGCCCCACCAACGTTTCCAGGCAAATCCAGGGTCTTAAGGTGACAAATGAAGGGGATGTGCTTTTCTACTGATTGGTTCTCCTCAGTGTCTTTCTCACTCAAACTAATGTGGA
Source organism: Oncorhynchus masou masou (assembly GCF_036934945.1). NCBI lineage: Eukaryota > Metazoa > Chordata > Actinopteri > Salmoniformes > Salmonidae > Oncorhynchus > Oncorhynchus masou. Next base: position 89,836,511 of record NC_088240.1, read on the forward strand.
CAAAATAGTTTGACAACCTTGTTTGCAAAGCTTTTAAATCTCAACCGTTTATCTTTACCAATGACAAGACACAGAGGTCTCATGGTATGGTGGGGTCTGCAATATAGGTCAACTTTGAGCAACTCTTGAATGTTTTGGCATACCCTATAGACACATACACATTGTACATCCATCTAAGTCCATTCCTCCTCTGAACTGCTAGTTGTATAGGTTCATGCAGAATCTAACCATCACGTGACTGATGAATATGCAGAGAAGAGAGTATAAACTATGGTTTCCCCCAGCTGGCTCTGACCCAGCAAATCAGCACCCAGCAACAACCTCAGCTAAACCCACCATGGGGTTTACAACCTCAGCTAAACCCACCCATGGGGTTTACAACCTCAGCTAAACCCACCCATGGGGTTTACAACCTCAGCTAAAACCCACCCATGGGGTTTACAACCCCAGTTAAACCCACCCATGGGGTTTACAACCTCAGCTAAACCCACTCATGGGGTTTACAACCTCAGCTAAACCCACCCATGGGGTTTACAACCACTTTCTACTGTAAGAAAGACATCAATGTTTAAAAACCAGAGAACCTGGCCTCAGTTCAAGACCCAGTCGTCCAACACATGATGCACCTAAATAGGCTTGAAGGACAAGAGAGGATGGTGATGCTGAGGGGCTGGCTGCGTCTCATTGATCAAGATGAGCGAGTGGCGCACCTCTGCCGTGTGGCTGGGACACGCAGGCTCCGGCCCAAATTACACCCCATTTTCTCTATGTATTGCACTACTTTAGACCAGGGCACATAGGTAGTACACTACATAGGGATTATGAGGCCATTAAGGAGAGACTCACCCTCAAGAACAGAACAAACCCCGGATGGCAGCAGCGAGGGACGATCTACAGTTACTAGGATGTCTAGGAGAGGGATAATTCAGGCAGGTAGAAAGCACACCCAGGGTCAAAATAGAAAATGTGCTTTTCAAATACTTTGAGGATTTGATGGAGCATGCAATGAATAGTGTGTCAGATGGGCAGGGTTTGACCTTTTGGGACAAGTCCCTAGAATCCATAAACACCCTCCAAGGAGGCATGGTCTGTCCTTTCTGAAAGACAAGTGGCCTCTCGATTCTCACTAGTTGTGCTAATACTGTGCAGTTTCTAGTAAGGTATCAAGGCTATTATTAATAGACAGAGGCTGTTCAACACAGTGGAGTTAACGAGGGGTTATGACAGGACAGAGTCTGTTCAACACAGTGGAGTTAACGGGTTATGACAGGGCAGAGTCTGTTCAACACAGTGGAGTTAACGAGGGGTTATGACAGGACAGAGGCTGTTCAACACAGTGAGGGTTATGACAGGACAGAGACTGGTGGAGTTAACGAGGGGTGACAGGACAGAGGCTGTTCAACACAGTGGAGTTAACGAGGGGTTATGACAGGACAGAGGCTGTTCAACACAGTGGAGTTAACGAGGGGTTATGACAGGACAGAGGCTGTTCAACACAGTGGAGTTAACGAGGACAGGACAGAGACTGTTCAACACAGTGGAGTTAATGAGGGTTACAGACAGAGGCTGTTCAACACAGTGGAGTTAACGAGGGGTTATGACAGGACAGAGGCTGTTCAACACAGTGGAGTTAACGAGGGGTTATGACAGGACAGAGGCTGTTCAACACAGTGGAGTTAATGACGGGTTATGACAGGACAGAGGGCTGTTCAACACAGTGGAGTTAACGAGGGTTATGACAGGACAGAGGCTGTTCAACACAGTGGCGTTAATGAGGGTTATGACAGGACAGAGGCTGTCAACACAGTGGAGTTAACGAGGGGTTATGACAGGACAGAGGCTGTTCAACACAGTGGAGTTAACAGGGGTTATGACAGGACAGAGGCTGTTCAACACAGTGGAGTTAACGAGGGGTTATGACAGGACAGAGGCTGTTCAACACAGTGGAGTTAATGACGGTTATGACAGGACAGAGTCTGTTCAACAGTGGAGTTAATGACAGGTGGACAGAGACTTTCAACACAATGGAGTTAACGAGGGTTATGACAGGACAGAGGCTGTTCAACACAGTGGAGTTAACGAGGGGTTATGACAGGACAGAGGCTGTTCAACACAGTGGAGTTAACGCAGGGGTTATGACAGGACAGAGGCTGTTCAACACAGTGGAGTTAACGAGGTTATGACAGGACAGAGGCTGTTCAACACAGTGGAGTTAACGGGGTTATGACAGGACAGAGGCTGTTCAACACAGTGGAGTTAACGAGGGGGTTATGACAGGACAGAGGCTGTTCAACACAGTGGAGTTAACGAGGTTATGACAGGACAGAGGCTGTTCAACACAGTGGAGTTAACGAGGGGTTATGACAGGACAGAGGCTGTTCAACACAATGGCGTTTAGGGGTTATGACAGGACAGAGGCTGTTCAACACAGTGGAGTTAACGAGGGGGTTATGACAGGACAGAGGCTGTTCAACACAGTGGAGTTAACGAGGGGTTATGACAGGACAGAGGCTGTTCAACACAGTGGAGTTAATGAGGGGTTATGACAGGACAGAGGCTGTTCAACACAGTGGAGTTAACGAGGGTTATGACAGGACAGAGGCTGTTCAACACAGTGGAGTTAACGAGGGGTTATGACAGGACAGAGGCTGTTCAACACAGTGGCGTTAACAAGGGTTATGACAGGACAGAGGCTGTTCAACACAGTGGAGTTAATGAGGGTTATGACAGGACAGAGGCTGTTCAACACAGTGGAGTTAACGAGGGGTTATGACAGGACAGAGGCTGTTCAACACAGTGGAGTTAACGGGTTATGACAGGACAGAGGCTGTTCAACACAGTGGAGTTAATGACAGGTTATGACAGGACAGAGGCTGTTCAACACAGTGGAGTTAACGAGGGTTATGACAGGACAGAGGCTGTTCAACACAGTGGAGTTAACAGGTTATGACAGGACAGAGTCTGTTCAACACAGTGGAGTTAGAGGTTATGACAGGGCAGAGGCTGTTCAACACAGTGGAGTTAACGAGGGGTTATGACAGGACAGAGGCTGTTCAACACAATGGAGTTAACGAGGGGTTATGACAGGACAGAGGCTGTTCAACACAGTGGAGTTAACGAGGGGTTATGACAGGACAGAGTCTGTTCAACACAGTGGAGTTAACGGGGTTATGACAGGACGAGGCTGTTCAACACAGTGGAGTTAACGAGGGGTTATGACAGGACAGAGGCTGTTCAACACAGTGGAGTTAACGAGGGGTTATGACAGGACAGAGTCTGTTCAACACAATGGAGTTAACGAGGGTTATGACAGGACAGAGGCTGTTCAACACAGTGGAGTTAACGAGGGGTTATGACAGGACAGAGGCTGTTCAACACAGTGGAGTTAACGAGGGGTTATGACAGGACAGAGGCTGTTCAACACAGTGGAGTTTAACGAGGGGTTATGACAGGACAGAGGCTGTTCAACACAGTGGAGTTAACGAGGGTTATGACAGGACAGAGGCTGTTCAACACAGTGGAGTTAACGAGGGGTTATGACAGGACAGAGGCTGTTCAACACAGTGGAGTTAATGACAGGTTATGACAGGACAGAGTCTGTTCAACACAGTGGAGTTAACAAGGGTTGTATGACAGGACAGAGACTGTTCAACACAGTGGAGTTAATGACAGGTTATGACAGGACAGAGTCTGTTCAACACAGTGGAGTTAATGACAGATTATGACAGGGGAACCCAGAGGACAGTAGCCTACCAAAGAAATGGAATCATTAGAATGGACATAGAACCTCTTCCCTTTCTAGTGATTCCATTTCTATGTAGCCTAGCCAACAAACGGCAGGACCCTCCCTACTATTATTTACCACAGGTCCTATACAGTGTGCTAGCCAACTACTTTTATAGAGAAAATCATTACATGACAAATAATACCTGGTATTCTGTTAATGTAGCACTTTAAATATAGGGAAAGTGGATCTAGATTTAATAAAATATAGCCTATATGATATGTCTTGTTACATAATTAGATTAGGCCAACATGTATATGGAATAATGATATATTTCAGTAAACAGAACAGCTAAATGTCTAAATGTAAAGTTTTAATTTAGCTGTCAGTGAGAAGATAATTGCCTTGACATATCCTGTAATTGTACTGTAGTCAATGTGGTGCCAGTCAAACTACTGCTGCCTCTGAGGAGAGTAAAGAATGCAGTCGAGACTCCATTTGTTCTGGCCGTGGACAAAAGAGTCAGTGAAACGCCAGTGACAGATGACATCACAACACAGACCATTCTTAGGCCATTTTGTCAGAAGACAAATGACTAAGCAGTGAATAGCAGGGCTGGGATCACTGAAAATGAAGGCAGTCAATTCAGAAAGTGATTTTTAATTTAAAATTCAAAAAATTGAGAAAAAAATGGAAATAGCTTCTACTCCTCAGTTTATTGAGAAGTCATTGAAATAAAATGCAGTTTTTCACATGTTTAATAGTTATTCAAATTTACTTCCTGAATCCAAAAAGGCTACATAAACTGGGAATAGAGAGGACAACAACTTCTAGTCCCAGCCATACCCTGCATACAGCACTGTAGCCTCCACATCAGGACACATGAATGAGGCATGTTTATAGCCTACAGTTAGCAACACTGCATAAAACATTTTAGCAAAGGGAGCTATTCACATTATGGATGGCGTGTGTCTGTGGGGCGAGGAGCCAACTATAAGCAGCATCTGCAAGTGCAGGTGTGGTCACTGAACCTAAGTAGACGTGGCAGGTCTTCAGAACAAAGGACCAAGCTCATTCTGTGACCTATTATGCTTAGACATAACCTCAACAAAATTGACCACAATAACTAACACGGGGAAAAAGGATTTTATAACACAGCCTTAAAAAACACATACATTGTTTTTATTTTTAAACAGAATGAGCTTTGCAGTCTGACAGAATCTCTCCATTTAGTTATTGTTTTAGCTCTGGCTTTTCTCTCTGCTTTTAAACTTTCTTCTGTGAAATCCTCTGACACAGCCGCATTTGCTTTATTTGTTAAATGTAAAAGCATCTCTAAAGCATTGGATATAATGCAGAATCTGACTGCCCTTGAGTGTCTATAGGAGGGGAGTTAAGCCAGTCCCATTTCGCATGAACCACTAAAGAGAATACAGGGTTCTTGGTGTGTAGGGTTGAGAGAGAGAGCAGGGCTGCGGGATCAGAGTAGTGTTCAGTGGGGAGACATTTGTATGGAATAGGGAGTTACTACCTGAAATAGATTTGAGGAACCGGGGGGGTCTGGGGTCTGGAAGGGAGAGCCTGGAAGCAGGAAAGGAGGGAGGAGGAGAGGCTTAGTGGTAGTCTGTGGTGTGGCATTGTAATGGGCATCACGATCATTACACAGCCACTCCTCTGACCCAGAAACCCTTGCTTCAAAGACTCCAGAGAAAATGGACAACAGATAACTAGCTCAAAAACAAAAACAGCAGCCTGTCTGAGAAAAGTCAAACTAAAGGAACAAAAGTTAAGTCACGCACTTCTATTACTGATAAGACTCAGTAAGGTGAACGTATCTTTTATGAGTTACAATTTGATTGCTTTAAACTGTCATTGGCTTTACTTGTCCTTCTGCAAAAGTGCTTCTGGCAGAAGGAGATGAAAGGCGTAGTGTGGGGATTCAGTAGCACTCTCAGGGTATACCTGAGACTTACCTGTGATAGCCTGGACACTTGTAGACGAGCCGTGCCTGCAGCTGACTGCCTAGCTCTCCCCTCGAGCCAAGGAAGGTATATCCACAGGGCTTCTGGCTCTGCTCTGGGTTTAGCTCGCTAGAGTTGATAACTCTGCCAGATGAAACATGGCAGTGGAGTCGGCAGAGACTGCGGAGGAGGAGAACGTCCTGCCCTCTGTAATTACAGAGACCTATGAAGGCCCGTCTGTCACATCACACGCCTGTGGGACGTGGACTAGTGGAACAATGAGGAAGGAACATCCCCTCAGTCCTCACCATCACCATCAGCACCAGGCCTGGCTGTGTGACACAGAGAAAAGTCAGACTGAATCCTTCTTTAACCTTGTAAAGACCTATGTAGACTAGCTACCTCAATAACACATTTGACTGCCATGTGGGCTCAAATAAGTCAAGTGAACCAGACAAGTGTGGTTGGGAAGTGCGTGAGGGTCTGCACATGCATTAGGTATGGGTAAAAGTTATGTTATACAGGCCTCAGATTTTTCCTGGAATAAAGTCAAAGCCTACAATTCCCTTTACATATGTCTCCATTATAAATCCCTCCACTGCAATACCATTGAGCCCAAGATCTGGACTAGCCCTTCCTGCATATTCTAGGTTATATCCATATAGGGAACTGTCAAACAGACTGTTGATGGTGGAACAGACCAAATCACAGTCAACAGCAAAGTTCACACAGGTTATGCAACTTACACTACAGGACAGAATGGGAACGCGTTCTCAAAACCAAAGCAAATATATTTTGGAGGACAGTGTCTCTCCTCCCCTACCATAGACAGTTTCTATTCCTCTTCATCGGGAGAGAAGACGCTACATAAGACCTTTTGAGGGCTTCATCTAAGCTTCCATGTAAACTACATAAGACCTTTTGAGGGCTCCACCTCGACAACACTCATCTAAGCTTCCATGTAAACTACATAAGACCTTTGAGGGCTCCACCTCGACAACACTCATCTAAGCTTCCATGTAAACTACATAAGACCTTTTGAGGGCTCCACCTGGACAACGCTCATCTCAGCTTCCATGTAAACTACATAAGATGACTTGAGAAGTCAATGTTAAGACCTCTTTTTACCCAGTCAGTGGTTAGAGTGTCCGCCCTGAGATTAGAAGGTTGGGAGTTCCATCCCCCACCGAGTCATATCAAAGACTGGGACCCAAAGCATCTCTGCTTGGTACTCAGCATTAAGGAGATAGATTGGTGGTCCGGCCTACACTGACTAGTGTCCTGTCCAGGAGGTGTACTGGTACATCAAGCTGCCTCACTACAGAAACAGGAGACAGACTAGTGTCCTGTCCAGGAAGTGTACTGGTAAATCAAGCTGCCTCACTACAGAAACAGGAGACAGACTAGTGTCCTGTCCAGGAGGTGTGCTAGTACATCAAGCTGCCTCACTACAGAAACAGGAGATAGACAAGTGTCCTGTCCAGGAGGTGTACTGGTACATCAAGCTGCCTCACTACAGAAACAGGAGACAGACTAGTGTCCTGTCCAGGAAGTGTACTGGTACATCAAGCTGCCTCACTACAGAAACAGGAGACAGACAAGTGTCCTGTCCAGGAGGTGTACTGGTACATCAAGCTGCCTCACTACAGAAACAGGAGACAGACTAGTGTCCTGTCCAGGAGGTGTACTGGTACGTCAAGCTGCCTCACTACAGAAACAGGAGACAGACTAGTGTCCTGTCCAGGAAGTGTACTGGTACATTGCTGCCTCACTACAGAAACAGGAGACAGACAAGTGTCCTGTCCAGGAGGTGTACTGGTACATCAAGCTGCCTCACTACAGAAACAGGAGACAGACTAGTGTCCTGTCCAGGTGGTGTACTGGGTACATCAAGCAGCCTCACTACAGAAACAGGGGAGACAGACAAGTGTCCTGTCCAGGAGGTGTACTGGTACATCAAGCTGCCTCACTACAGAAACAGGAGACAGACTAGTGTCCTGTCCAGGAAGTGTACTGGTACATCAAGCTGCCTCACTACAGAAACAGGAGACAGACAAGTGTCCTGTCCAGGAGGTGTACTGGTACATCAAGCTGCCTCACTACAGAAACAGGAGACAGACTAGTGTCCTGTCCAGGAGGTGTACTGGTACATCAAGCTGCCTCACTACAGAAACAGGAGACAGACTAGTGTCCAAAAGTCCAGGATTCAAGGCTGCTTACTTATTACATCAAGCAGAACTCTGAATAAGAGAACAGGAGACAGACATCAGTGTCCTGTAGCACATGATTGGAGTGCTCCTCCCTGCCTCATGACAGGATGACTCAGTCAGGACAGGACACAGCCAGTCACTCACACTGTCCGCATCATTGACATCTGACACACAGCAGCTAAAGACAGTAAAAAAACACTCACACTCAGTGTACTGCCACTGTGACTCATACTAAGATTAATGTCACAATGTTTCAATCAATTAACGTGGTACTGGAATGTTTTGGCATAGGGACTTTCCAGAGAAACATAAAAGCTGTTTTTGCGGTCACTAAATGAGTCACCTTCCATACCGAGGTGATATCGTCATCAGAACTGAATGACCTCACTAAGCAGAATAGAGAGAGACAGACAATACCGTTTCCTGTCCAAGTGTTCTATTGGCCTAGTCAAAGTTCAGAATAAATAGGAGTGAGGTTATGACTCAGAATGACGTTCCATAGTGTCAGTGTTTCCTAGGGATCCCAGTTGTGTTTTTCCTCTGCTGAGATGACAACTCTGAATTGTTTTAAGAGAACAGAATGGTCTCTTACGTCAATAGATGACATCAATTACCAGCACATGATTGGAGTGCTTCCTCCCTGCCTCACCCAGACAGGATGACTCGGAGTCAGGACAGGACAGCCAGTCACTCACACTGCTGTGCTAACGCATCCATTGACATCTGACACACAGGAAGACAGTAAAAACACTCACTGACTCCAGGGTACTGCCACTGTGACTCATAGTATCAATGTCACAATGTTTCAATCAGAACGTGGTATGGAATGTTTTGACTACAGAAGTCTCAGAGACTGGATCTGCTATAGAAGTGTTGAGGGATGCCCAGAATAGTCTCAGAGGACTGGATCTGCTAAGAAGTGTTGAGGGATGCTAGTGACTACAGAATAGTCTCAGAGGACTGGATCTGCTATAGAAGTGTTGAGGGATGCTAGTGACTACAGAATGAGTCTCAGAGGACTGGATCTGCTATAGAAGTGTTGAGGGATGCTAGTGACTACAGAATAGTCTCAGAGGACTGGATCTGCTATAGAAGTGTTGAGGGATGCTAGTGGCTACAGAATACTCAGAGGACTGGATCTGCATGTAGAAGTGTTGAGGGATGCTAGGATACAGTCAAAGTTCAGAGGATAATAGAAGTGTTGAGGTGCTAGTGACTACAGAATAGTCTCAGAGGACTGGATCTGCTATAGAAGTGTTGAGGGATGCTAGTGACTACAGAATAGTCTCAGAGGACTGGATCTGCTATAGAAGTGTTGAGGGATGCTAGTGGCTACAGAATAGTCTCAGACTAAAGACAGAAGTGGGAGGGATGCTAGTGGTTACAGAAGAATCTTCAGAGGACTGGGATCTGCTATAGAAGTGTTGAGGTCGATGCTCGCTACAGAATAATCCAGACAGGATCTGAAAAGTGTTGAGGGATGCTAGTGATGACAGTTGTCTCAGAGGACTGGATCTGCTATAGAAGTGTTGAGGGATGCTAGTGGCTACAGAATAGTCTCAGAGGACTGGATCTGCTAAAAGAGAAGGGATGCTAGTGACTACAGAATAGTCTCAGAGGCTGGATCTGCTATAGAAGTGTCTGCTAGACTAAGAATAGTCTGAGGACTGGATCTGCTATAGAAGTGTTGAGGGATGCTAGTGGCTACAGAATAGTCTCAGAGGACTGGATCTGCTATAGAAGTGTTGAGGGATGCTAGTGACTACAGAATAGTCTCAGAGGACTGGATCTGCTATAGAAGTGTTGAGGGATGCTAGTGGCTACAGAATAGTCTCAGAGGACTGGATCTGCTATAGAAGTGTTGAGGATGCTATGGTTACAGAATAGTCTCAGAGGACTGAATCTGCTAGAAGTGTTGAGGGATGCTAGTGGCTACAGAATAGTCTCAGAGAACTGGATCTGCTATAGAAGTGTTGAGGGATGCTGACTACAGAATAATCTCAGAGGACTGGATCTGCTATAGAAGTGTTGAGGGATGCTAGTGGCTGACAGAATAGTCTCAGAGGACTGGATCTGCTATAGAAGTGTTGAGGGATGCTAGTGGCTACAGAATAGTCTCAGAGGACTGGATCTGCTATAGAAGTGTTGAGGGATGCTAGTGGCTACAGAATAGTCTCAGAGGACTGGATCTGCTATAGAAGTGTTGAGGGATGCTAGTGCTAAACTCCTAAATCAATATCTAGTACATACCCTACTCCCTAGTCACTTCTGTAGATCTGAGGGGATTGAATAATGGAAACATGAGATACAATGAGGGACCCCTTAGGTTTAGTACTCATTTCAGAATAGATTAATGCTGACAAAACTGTCAGAATGTGACAAATCTCCTTGTCAAATCAAACAAAGAAACATCTTACCGGAACAAATTCATAGCCCTCTTGCGAACAGATCAGAAGCTTAGATAGACAGAAGAGCGTTAGCTATAGCAGAGACAGGATGAAATGGCAAATCTCCGCAAAGAGCCCTCATCCAGGCAGTAGTCTCATCCCAAATGGCAACCCATTCCCTACATAGTGCACCTCTTTGATCAGAGACCTTGGGACCCTGGTCAACAGTAGTGTACTATATTGGGAATAAGGTGACATTAGCGACACAAGCTGTGTCCGGTCAAGACTAATGAGAAACTCCATGGACACGGCTCACAGTGTGTGCTCGGACAAATGCTGTGGAACTGGACAGAACCTTACAGAACGATCCTCCTCTGACTGACAACCCATTGCCGTCCCTGCCTTCTAATTGGCTCCCAGGGGAGAGGAGATTCAGGCCTTCACGCTGCCATTACAGCACACACAGAGCATGTGTCAAACCTATGTGAAATTAGTCATCCACTCCCTCCTACCTCTGACAGAATACCCTAGTCCTGGTCATACCTCAGTGCATCTGTTGGGGAAAGTGATGCCTAGTCTATGGATTTGTTGGACTGGATGTAAAAGGAAACAGATGTGACAAATGGCAAAATGGGAGAGGATTGGAATGCTTCACATAGTGCAAAAAGCAGCCCCATGCTGTTAGTACATGTTTTAATAACAATAATATAATACTCCTTTTTTCGATCTTGTCTCATCGCTTCAAATCCCCAACGGGCTCAGGAGAGATGAAGGTCGAGTCATGTGTTCTCTGAAACATGACCCGCCAGACCATGCCTCTTAACCCAGAAGCCAGCTGCACCAATGTGTTGGAGGAAACACCGTTCAACTGACAACCGAGGTCAGCCTGCAGGAGCCCAGCCCACCACAAGAGTTGCCAGAGCGCGATGGGCCAAGTCAAGCCCCCCCCCGGGCCAAATCCTCCCCCTAACACAGACGACATTGGACCAATTGTGCGCCGCCCTATGGGCCTCCCAGTCACGGACGGTTGAGACACAGCCTGGGATTGAACCCGGGTCTGTAGTGACGCCTCAAGCACTGCAGCGCCTTAGACCACTCACCATTCAGGAGGCCCTTTTAGTACATTTTAAAATGTTCTAAATTAAATAAGATTGCTAATATGGGTGATTCTTAATGGGACAATTGATGGGTACAACCATCAAACTAGTAGTAATGGGACAATTGATGGGTACAACCATCAAACTAGTAGTAATGGGACAATTGATGGGTACAACCATCAAACTAGTAGTAATGGGACAATTGATGGGTACAACCATCAAACTAGTAGTAATGGGACAATTAATGGGTACAACCATCAAACTAGTAGTAATGGCACAATTGATGGGTACAACCATCAAACTAGTAGTAATGGCACAATTGATGGGTACAACCATCAAACTAGTAGTAATGGGACAATTGATGGGTACAACCATCAAACTAGTAGTAATGGCACAATTGATGGGTGCAACCATCAAACTAGTAGTAATGGGACAATTGATGGGTACAACCATCAAACTAGTAGTAATGGGACAATTGATGGGTACAACCATCAAACTAGTAGTAATGGGACAATTGATGGTACAACCATCAAACTACTAGTAATGGGACAATTGATGGGTACAACCATCAAACTAGTAGTAATGGGACAATTGATGGTACAACCATCAAACTAGATGGGTACAACCATCAAACTAGTAGTAATGGGACAATTGATGGGTACAACCATCAAACTAGTAGTAATGGGACAATTGATGGGTACAACCATCAAACTAGTAGTAATGGGACAATTGATGGGTACAACCATCAAACTAGTAGTAATGGGACAATTGATGGACAATTGATGGGTACAACCATCAAACTAGTAGTAATGGGACAATTGATGGGTTGACAACCATCAAACTAGTAGTAATGGGACAATTGATGGGTACAACCATCAAACTAGTAGTAATGGGACAATTGATGGGTACAACCATCAAACTAGTAGTAATGGGACAATTGATGGGTACAACCATCAAACTAGTAGTAGAAGTCTAAAAGAAAAAAGAATAAAACTGTGGTGCACATTAATGTTATCAACTTATATCATTATATTTATCCTTATTGAATCAATTCAGGCAATTTAACGCATTATGGATTTCTGTCCTCATCACCCAGCTCTAATTCATCTTAAGAAAGCTTACTAGCAAATTCAGTGCTAGTATGAAATGCATATTATTATCATTTATTTTTGGAGAGGAGAAAGAAATAGTTTCCCTATTCAACAAATAATAATAAAATATATCCCATTTAGCAGACGCTTTTATCCAAAAGCACGACTTACAAGTCCGGCTGGGGCCACTACTTTTTGCATATGGGTGGCCCCAGCGGAAATCGAACCCACGGCGCTTGGCGTTGCAGCGCCATGCTCTACCGACTGAGCAACACAGGACCCCCACCCCCACAAATAATCTATATGGGATCCCTTTAAAGTTTCAAATAAACATTTGTATAATTTTTATTTGACTAGGCAAGTCAGTTATGGGACGGCCTAGGAACAGTGGGTTAACTGCCTTGTTCAGGGGCAGAACGGCAGATTTTTTTACCTACCTTTTGGTTACTAGTCCAACACTCTAACCTACCTGCTGCCCCAGGTAGCCTAGGAAGGGGGTAGCAATTTATACAAATGGTTTAGACCCAATGACATTTCTTGTAGATTACCTGTTCTGGGTGCTCACTGCCGATGATCTCAGCCACAGTGTTGAAGGAGTCAGCATCAGGGAAGGTCTGGGCGTTCATGGTGAGTCGGACCACAATCCTCTGGCCTCGCTTAGCCATCCTGGCCATCATCATGGCGTCTTCCACTGTAATACAGGCGGTAGGGATCTTCTGCACTCCCTCCTGGTAGTCCTGCCAGCCTGTGTGAGGACTGCAACACAGAGACCCATGTTAGAAATTATCAGCAGAAATAGGGCACTGTACTACTTTTGGATTCCATAAATTACTTATGATAACACACTTTCAAAAAGTCAATTTAAAACAATATAAAAGGTGTACTAGAGGAATACAAGTATATGGAATACACAAATAGCTAGAAATGTGGGACAAAAATTACATACAGTCAGACTTGACAGGAAGAGATGGCAACATGCAGTCCCAGCCTTAGTCAAGCATTCAACTAATGGTATTATAAGGAAGGGAATACATTGGATCATTGTGACCCATCAGTAATGGAGAAGGGTGTGATGGACCGGATGAGGTAGTCAAGCATTCAACTATATTATAAGGGAAGGGATACATTGGATCATTGTGACCCATCCAGTACCTGTTGATGGAGAAGGGTGTGATGGACCGGATGAGAGTAGTCAAGCATTCAACTAATTGGTATTATAAGGGAAGGGATACATTGGATCATTGTGACCCATCCAGTACCTGTTGATGGAGAAGGGTGTGATGGACCGGATGAGAGTAGTCAAGCATTCAACTAATTGGTATTATAAGGGAAGGATACATTGGATCATTGTGACCCATCCAGTACCTGTTGATGGAGAAGGGTGTGATGGACCGGATGAGAGTAGTCAAGCATTCAACTAATTGGTATTATAAGGAAGGGATACATTGGATCATTGTGACCCATCCAGTACCTGTTGATGGAGATTATGGACCGGGAGAGTAGTCAAGCATTCAACTAATTGGTATTATAAGGGAAGGGATACATTGGATCATTGTGACCCATCCAGTACCTGTTGATGGAGAAGGTGTGATGGACCGGATGAGAGTAGCCACAGCTCCTACTTCCGCTGCCTTGGATGCCCCAAACTCCCTGTACTGCACTGTCTCCCCATAGCTGACAAAGGGCTGGTTATACACCACGATCTTCCCAATGGCTTCCTTCTGCATTTTTTTCAGCTCCTCAAAAGACTCCACCACCAGCACCTCTGCTTCAATGCCTGAACCGAGAGGAGACCGAAAGCCACAAAAAAGTGACATGCTTGGCACAACGGTCTACGGTACTGCATTTCAGTGCTTGAGGCGTCACTGAACACCCTGGTTCGAATCCAGGCTGTATCACAACCGCCATGATTGGGAGTCCCATAGGGGCAGCGCACAACTGGGCCAGCGTCATCCGGGGTTTGGCCAGGGGTAGGCCGTCATTGTAAATAAGAATTTGTTCTTAACTGACTTGTCTGGTGAAATAATGGTTATATAAAAATACATCAGTGCACCAGTCGAAGATTCATCTAAATATCTACACCTTGGCTTGAGTTGGGGCCTAGCAAATAGTGGCAACACCATCAGCATTGTCTAGGCTTGAGTGATAGAACTCTCGCTATAGAACACAGGGCAGTTCCACAATAACGGAATTATGCTGAGACTCAAAAACCATTGATTTAAACATTTAACAAACCATACAACTCTATGCACATGGACTACAATGAATAATTCACAAAGGAAAAAAATAAAATAAATAACACTTACTGGAAAACAGATGCAAAGTTTGGTAACTGAATTACAGTAAAATCTCCCTCAGTTTTATTCTGTTACCAAACTTTGCACCTGCAGTTCTTCCTATAAATGTATTTTTGTAAAATGTTCAGTGGAAATTGTAGTCTTGTGTATAGAGTTATATGGTTTGTTAAACTTTGAAATCAATGGTTTCTGTTTGGTATACATTTTTAAGTGAAAAATATTGAGAGTAATTTCATTTATGTGGAATTGCCCATAGACCTACCTTCTTGGGGTGTAGCCACACTGCTGCCCAGTCCAAGGATGGCCATGGTGTGATTCCAGGGCTGTAGCATCACGGCGCTCTCCTCCCCTGACCCAGTGTGGGATCTTCACTGGTTCTAGATGTACGTTCTCCAGCCCATCCTTCCTCAGGGCACTGAACATATACTTGATAGCCAGGTCCAGGTTCTTAGAGCCACTGACACGGTTCCCTATTGTATCTGTGAAGTCTGCCAGTCTCTCATAGGAGCGGTTCTGGCTTTGCCATACACAGCCAAGTCTATGATGCTCTTGGCTACTTTTGCATAGCTGGCAATTTCTTTAGCGGTCTCTGGAAATGGCTTTCCACCAGTACTGTGTGGCAAACAGTTACAATGGAGAAATGTGGCCAAAGAGTCAGTGAGGAAAGGCCACATTGTTTTATCTGCCGGCCCTGCCATCTGAGGCAGACAAGAACATATGAAGGTTATTTACAAATACTTTCCTCGTGACAACAGTCTATTTACGCTAATGCACCGACCACACTACATTTCCTAATTTGCTTAAAATATGACAGCACGCTACACGTGCCAGTGTTTACTTCATTACTGGGAACAGAAACGTATTGAGGTACAGCGGCAACTAGTATGGGCGGACTGGAGCTCCGACGTAACTCATTTTTAATAACTACAGATTTCAGAGACATTGTTCCGTGTAATTGCAGGCTATTCTTTGGGTGCTCAAATCACTTTTTTTTTTAAACAAATGTGACGTCGGTCCAGACCAGTCATAGAGTTTAGTCGGCTAATTGACGCAGTGAAATGCATAGCAAAACAAGGAAGCAAGCCACAAGGATCCGTATAGCTGACGTTGTCAGTCGTTGTGATTCCTAACTAGCGAAACATGAAAGGACTTTTAAATTAGGACACAATAAAAAGAACAAACCTTCTTCTACAGTTAGTTGGTAAATTGCTTACCGTCTTGACAGGTGGAATAATTCACAATAAATGTTATTCTTGAGCCAACTAGCTATTTCTTATCAATTTCAAAATAACTTCCGTGATATGAATGACTACGGCAAATCAGTAGGGACAGCCATGCGTTTTCACGTTCGTTGAAAATTTCATTTAGTTTTGTTTTTTTTGTTTCTTTACCAAATTGTAATAAAAAAAAGTCTGCTCTAATTACTACCCTTGATGTTTACTACGGACATTTTGCTTTTTCTTTCTGCATGACTTGGCATGAGCAAACATTTAGCTCACAGCAGCCTGCATGTTTAGTGTTTTGATCAGAGATCGCAAACTAAAAAAGCTATTTATATTTTTTACATTTTATTTCAGCTTGCACATGAAATCTGAGATACCACATGGTATTTGTGCTGCAAGTTATATTCTTACATTTGCTTTGTAACAGTGTCAAAATTCCAAAGAACACAGACATATGTTGTCTTATCAGAAATGGAACCATCAAGAGAGAAGAAACCACATTTGATGATTTAGAATATTGCCGTTACTGATTATTCAGTAGTGTCTCCCATCATAACATACAACACTGCTTTTGTAACACTAAGTTGCCATCAGTATCCTGTGCTATATTCGTGACTACTACTTCATGCCACTGAGAAGATATCTTTTGTCCCAAACAGTAAAAAAAAAAAAAAAAAAACTTTCAGAATGGTAGGCACTTTAAAAGGCTTAAAACATTTCAGAATATACTTGGAACATATTTCAAATATGTAATATAAATTAATATATAAATTATATTACAGACATTATACAGATGCACCACTGACCTAAAGGTAGTTAGCGAAATTGTGTTGCATAAGCAGCACTGCCAAGATTTCAATGAGCAAGATTTCACTCTGTCACACATACAGCATTTGCACACGGGTTCCCGTCACAGCCCGCTCTTACAATATGGCAGCCACTGGACCAAAACAGCGGAGAAGTTTAGCCTCGCTCTTAGTTGTGGAAATTGACCCACTATGCAGTTTTACTTTATGCATCGACATCATTTCTCGCTGAGTCTACCTTTAGAATAGTCAGGACTGAAGGTCACTAAATAACTGGGGGACATTGTGCTGCATGTGATAAATGGCAAAAACACTGTTCCAAGTCCAAGGAAAGTCTTACTGTGAAGTACCTTTATTCAATAATTACGTACCATGAGAAACACATCAGCCCAGTGATCATAGAAGTTATTTATTTTAGGGAAGAGGAACCGTCTGTTCTATAGTAGACATTCATAATTCTTTACAGATGCTAGAGGGGGAACAGATAAGTAATAAGGTACACCATGTCCTGTTCACTGGGACTACATCACAAATAGCACCCTAGTCCCTATTTAGTGCACTGCTTTTGACCAGTGTTCATATGGCTCTAGGGTGCCATTTGGGAAAGCGCCCTGGACTTTCGAATGACAGATTTTCAGTCAAAGTTGAAACAGATATTACAGAGACATCCGGTGTCCCATCTGTGGCTAGAGAAAATCACTGTACTAAAGAAATGACAAAGTCAACTGAAAAGAGTTGAGCGCATAGGACTGTTCATTAGCATTAGTTCCCCATATCTAGCAAGTCATCATTTAAAAGCTGCAGATAAATGAAAAAAAAAAAATCAGCTTTTATATCATAAATTGGTGAGAAAAGTTTTAGGTTTGTTTATAAAAACACCCAAGTCTTAAAATACCATTGTGATCATAGGAGAAAATTCATGGACCTAATAGTGAAACCTACTGAAAAGGTTTCACTATATTTTGGGTAACAGAAACTGGTACACCGAGTACATATAGCAGCGGAGGCTGCTGAGGGAGAACGGCTCATAAGAATGGCCAGAACGGAGTAAATGGAAATGGCATCAAACACCTGGAAATCATGTTTTTGATACATTACCATGAGCCGGTCTCCTTAATTAAAGGTGCCACCAACCTCTTGTGATATAATGCACGTGTCAAACTCTATTCCCGGAGGGCTGAGTGTCTGCAGGTTCACTCATCCCTTGTACTTGATTGATTAAGGTCCCTAATTAGTAAACACCTCACCAGGTTGTCTAGGTCTTGAGAAGAAAAAACAAAACCCAGACACTAGGCCTGCCATGGAATGAGTTTACACCCCTGCCATTAAAAGTACCATTTAAATCAGTGTTTAACTCCAGGCCTCGAGTACCTCCGACAGTACACGTTGTTGTTAGCCCCAGACAAACTCACCTGATTTAATTCAAATTGAATCAGGCAAGTTTGTCAGGGACTACAACAAATGTGTTCTGTTGGGGACTGGAGTTGGTAAACACTGCTTTATATCAGTAATGTTTTACTAGAAGGGAATGTCCTTTGCTTTGGTGAGATGAAACTGGGTAGTTATGGAATCCTGTAATTCATTTCACACAATGACAAGAAAAAATACCATAATAACAAAGCAAAAAAAAAAATGTTTAATCCAAGTTAAATTGGAGACCAGATTGCTTTGAGACTAGAAACATTACATCACCTCAACATGAAAAACATAAGTTAATGAAAAAAAACAACTTTGGACATGCTATGAAAAAAATCAAAATAGAATAGCTATAAGGACAATTATATTCTGTCATTTTTATTTCAGTGACCTTTAAAAAGTTGCTTTTCCTTCCTTACAAATATGTACCTCTACAGTTAGAAAGTGGTCCAGACCATCTATGAATATGTTTCACGTCCTCACATGACAAGGAAATTCTCCAACCGTTCTAATGATCCAAAATATGAAACATTTACAATAGCCCTGTTTGGCCTCATTAAGGAAAAGTATATATTTGCTATATGAAAAAGCTCCTTGAAACACTTCATTCAATACCATTTCAACCAACAGCATGCGAGGAGGACCCTGCTGTATGAGATGTTTTGTATGCATCCCAAATGACACCCTATATGGTGCAGAGATACTGGTTAAAAGTAGTAAGTACACTATAGAGGGCATAGGTGCCATTTGGGACACAGACTTCGTCTTTATGTTGCTCCAGAGGTTTCTCCTCATAGTGATGTGGTTGTGTTTCAGGCATAGAACTCCTTGGTGGGGGCTTTCTGATAGGCTGAGCTAGGGGCCTTGCGTTCCCGAGGACGTAGCTCCCCTCTTCTTCTTCCTCATCCTGTAGACCAGGAGGAGGATGAGGAAGATGGCGAACAGCAAACCTATAACCCCGCCAGCTATCACCGCTAGGGGGACAACAACGTCAGAAGATGATTATTGATCAATAATTCAATACAAGTGATTGGTGTTGACAACACAACAGTGGAACCTTGCTAGAAGATAAAGTGTTAATAATAGTCCAATCAGATATGACAGCCCTCTACCAGACTGTGTGGGGCAAGGTGATTACCCCAACCCGATTAATTATACCATGTGTTGTCTCACCTAGCTATATTAAAGATGAATGCACTAATTGTAAGTCGCTGGATAAAGACCATCTGCTAAATGACTAAAATGCAAAGTAAATGTAACCCCATTACCTTCTCTTAACGTGGATGAACAATTAAGAGGGAACTATGATTGGCAACAACTCACACTGAGAAATGAATGTGGAAAAGCACCTGATAGCTGCAGTCCAGTGCATCAAAGTTAAGATCAATGGACTAATCAAATATGAGACGGAGCCGACTCAGGAGGAGTCACAATTATACTCTTCATTCATAACATGCTTTCATTGTAAAACGATCCCGAAGTGTTAGTTGCTTGACTCAGTCTCTTCCCTCTGCTATCAAACGACAAAACAAAGTCTGTTTTTATTGATTCTGAAAGCAAAGTCTAGAGTTACCCAATTTAAAAGAGGCCAAGTTTCAGATCCAATCTCTGATAGTGGGCTGTTTTGAAAAATGATCTCTTCAATTGGAACTGATAGATTTCAGATGACTGTTTTGATGAATCATTATCGTATTGTGTATCGCTTTTTTGTGTGATGTTTAACATATGTTGTCTCATGATATTTTATTGCTTTCATTATGTTCAGGTCTCATTGGAAAAGAGAGACGTTAATGGCAATACCATCTCCTGAATAAATAAACAAAAAACCAGAACATACCTGCTAGCACTCCGTTCTCTGGAATAGGTTTTGGAGTGTACATCGTAGGGTACGTCTGCCTCGTACAGCAACCCGGAAGCCCCAGTGGTGCTGGGAGGAGCTTCACTACTGATAACAGTCTCCTCTGTCACGTCCAGAGACTGCTCAGGGACCTGGGTCTGACACACACAGACAGAGGGAGAAAGATACATTTAGATTTTCACAGCAACTATAAAACCACAGGGATACTATTAAGTCCTTGCCATGCCAGCAGTGCAAGGAGAAATGAAACCACACTACTGGCTCAAAGGCCCACACTAAAGTCAGTTAAAAGGAGAGGCATACCTCTGTTTCTGTCTCAGCCATTTCTGTGCCCAGGTCAGTGAATGTCAACATCTCCATTGTGGTTGAAAGGTCTGGTAGAGAGTCCTGGGTTGGCTCTGCTTCAGGAGCGGCGAACACCCTTTTCACTTTGACTGGCTCAGTGACCTCACCGATAACTGAGGAGAAAAATCATCTCAAATGTATTGACCCCAAAGAGAAATGGTTTGCAGGCAGGGCTAACATGATAAACAACAAATCACAACAATGCTAATGGATTCACTACTAATGATGGAGACACTTTTCATAATGAGTCGACCAATAACGGCCATATTGGGGCGGCAGGTAGCTTAGTGGTGAGAGCATTGGACTAGTAATTGGAAGGCTGCGAGTTCAAAACCCCCGAGCTGACAAGGTAACGTCGCCCTCCCTGAACACAAACCCACTGTTCCAGGCCGTACTGAAAAATAAAGGTAAAAAAAACAGAAATAGACTGCAAGCCAGATCTGTTTGGGTGTTCTTGTACAGTACATTATACAGTCTATGGTTCAGTATTACTTCAGGTTAGGTATATGAAATAATGACTCATTCCTTATTGAACGTCTCTCTACATGACATATGCTGGGTAATTAACATAGTCTTGATTGACTGCATGTGAAACATCATTCACCGCCTCCGTAGGTCCATTGTGATCCTGCAGTACCAGTGTGCCCTAGCAGGTTAACCAAAGTCAAAAGGTTTCCGTGCACCGTCTAGGACCTTCGTAGAGCCAGTACAATTATAGATTTACATACAGCTATAACTCTTAACATGGCATTCGGGTTGCTGTGTAAATGACATTAGATACAAGGGTGAAATATTTTAGAAGGAAGTAACCATTGCTTACTCATATCACCGGACCCGGAGCCAGAGTTGTAACCGTGTGTCGTCTACGGAGTCTCCTGATTGGTCATCCAGGTACAGGTAATCCGACTGGGCCGAGATCAATATCTGTGAATGGAGAACAAGAGATGAACTGAAAAGTGTCTCCACCCTATAAATTGAATTCTACAGGTACCTACATGCTATTTAGGCAATCAGGCCTGAGGGGTGTGGTATATGTCCAACATACCACGTCTATGAACGCTGCAATGCAGAGTACAGCCTGGATACAGCCCTTAGCATGTTGGCCATATACCAAACCCAAGATGCCTTATTGCCATTATAAAATACTTCCACATAAATAGAACAAGAGCATTTGCATCATATCCATGGTATATTGTCTGAAATACCACAGCTTACCGCTGATTCAGAGGGGTTGGGTTAATTGCAGAAGACACATTTCAGTTGTACATCTGACTAGGTATCCCCCTTCCTTGATCAGCATCCAGGACCCATAATAATACTCAATAACTGATCACATGACAAACTACTACCAGTGTAGATTTCATGCCCTTAAGATTATACAAACACTTCACTGTGGAGGATATCTATGCTGTTTATTTTATACAGGCATTAGAAGCAGCAAGAGCAAAAACAAATTTGAAAGAACCATGCTAAGAAAATCAAGACAAATATTTTGGGAGAATTTTAAATGTATTTTTAAATCTCAGTTCCCCTGGGAAACAATCAAATGAACAGAAGCAGAAGTCTCATGAGCCTCCCCATTACCTGAAATACCACTTAGAAGCTATGAATGCCTGGATCAAATCTTCCCATTTTCTGAAGCAGAAACCAAAGACAATGTATCAGTCTTCCTGTAATTCCTCTGCATGTGGAGAGCAGATTAAAACAGGAAGGTGTCATTGTCTGACTGGCTCATCCAATCCCAAGGCAAAGTGTTATTGTGAACAGAAGAATGAATAAACAGACACTTTTTAGCGCAGGAGGCTGCTCTCAGAGCAGATGGAACCATGTAGTCTGACTCTCTGAACCCTTCTAGGTCATCCCTCCCAACCCCTGCATTCCTTTAGATCTCTGGCCCACCACAGTAGTCTGGTGGCCACCTCTTCAACTAGCCTGTCAGGGCTCATGGAAATCACTCATTCACAGCCACTGATGCTCACCAAGACGTGTGATGTTTCCACACAGTTGTGCTTCCCAAAATCCCCACAAAAGCAATACGTCTGACAAAGGTACTATGGATGCACACCCTCTGTGTGTGTGCGCGAGCACACACACACACACGAGGTCTGCCTTTTGCTCCTCTGATGAATGTTGACACTAAGGAGCCTGGTTCAATGTTCAGGTCTTTGTTCATGAAGGAGGGGGGAAAGTGACATACAAGGATGATGTAAGAAAAAGGAAGGACTCTTGCTTCAAAGGAAGCAAAGCCTAGTACACAATAAGAGGACAAGTCATTTCAGACTCACTGAAGGAGAGATGCTTCAAAGAGCACAACAATGGCTCTGGCTGAAAAGAGGGAATACCCAGCTAGATAAAGACCTTCCCTTTTGGCCTCTGGGGTGACATTTTCTTTTTGAAATAATTGTAATCTGTACAAAAACACATCTTTGGTATGCCATTGTGTTTGTGCTCCAGTTGTCTTTCAAACTGTCACACACAGTGAATCGTCTTTTGTTTGCTATGCAACATACTATAGAGAACGCAGCAGGCAGAACATGAAAGAGTAAGTGATGAGCAAAGTAATCCAGGAAAGCAATGTATAAAAGTGCTCCCATGTCAACTAATGCTAGAAGACCACAGTGCTACTTAACGGTGTTAGTACACATTATACATACATAACCGTGGTATTCAAACGAGGCTGCAATGAAAACTAATGGGACTGTAGCGACTGCATTGGCATCAAAATCCAGAGTGTAAGCTACGTTTCTATTCAAGCGTTGATTGACATGGTAATGGACCAATAGTATTTGAGAAAAGATAGCAAACGGCCCCCTCTGACACTATGTTCTATTGTGATGTGTCAACGCTCAAGGCATGTATACTACGTTTGAGCTAGGTGCAAAAATGTTGTTCAGAGTCTAATCATATAGCATACTTTTGTGTGTTCACGTCGGCCTCTGGAAAACAGAGCCTGACACAATCTTAGCCTAGAAGACCACATGTACACTATGAAGAGTAGGACTGGAGTCATGAATGACTGAAACCTACTGTACACTACTTCCGTTTGCCAGCCCTGAAAACACTTCCCAGTATTTAAAAGTATTTGACCCAGGTCTACTCAGCCGATTTAGCCTCTGAAGCAGTCAAGTGTTAAGTGACAAATGTCAAGTTGACCCCAAACATCCAATCGAGATAACATTGTGAGAACGATGGAGACTCTCAGGGACAGCCGGTGACCATACAGTAGTAGTCTCGTCAGTGTGAATGCCCAGCCACTGAATCATGAAGTACAACATCAATACAGACTGACGTTAAACAGCCTAATCATTTCCTCCAATGTCCTTTGTTGATCAGGATTAGTCAAAGCCTCAGATCAGGCCCCGGTAGAGGACAACTGGCTACTGAAAGGCCCCATTTTCATGCTCCCGGCATTCCATTTTCTTATTAGATAGTAGTGTTAGCCTGTTAGATAAATCCGAACCTAAGATTGTGTTCACATCAGCCTCTGGGAAAACAGAGCCTGACACACAAAAGTATGCTATATGATGAGACTCTGAACAACATTTTTGCACCTAGCCCACATGTAGCATACATGCCTTGACAAAATACACTGTTCAAGATGTGAGGATCAATTACGTTCACATCTTATGAATAGAACAGACTAAAGCAGTGGTTTATGGGGGTTTCAACAGCATCATATGGGGCTGCCTCAACTCTTCAGAGAGAGGTAGAGCGAAGAGGCGATGAGAGAACCATGTTTGCAGCAGTACGATGTGGTGGTGAATAATATCTCTCATTCCAAAACAAACTGCTGTCAGACATATGAAGGTGAGCCTCACATTCCTGGGCCAAAGTAGCAGCACAAGTGAGGTATTGTGCAGGGAGCTGAAGAGCTCAGGACTGGGCTTTCAGGCTGTGCCAAGTCTACAACTGAAAAGGAAATACTCCCTCTTCTCTCCTCTGCTCACTAGCTCCTTCCAAACAGCCCAGTCAGCCAGACCCTACTAAATGGTTGAATCATTAAGGTATTGTTGTTAGCGGCTAGCACAGCAACAAATGCTGGGGACATGTCAGCTAATCATGTCCCCATCATTACAGCTGACAACTATACCCGTGGAGGAGGAGGGTAAGAGAGAACCTGCCAAGATATGGCCAACACTGGACTTATGGGGCTTTTTTAACGCATTCCAGGCAGATCTAGGATGACTACCTGATATGAATGTAATCTCAACATGAAAAACATTGGATTTCCTTTGAAAGTTCTCCTCCATGCCCTGAAGGCCTGGCTGTGTTGTTTCTCAGCATACCCCTGTCGGACAGCCAGAGGAAAACAGGACGTTCTGAGCTGCTTACCTTCACACATTAAATAACATCCAACGCTACCGGCAACACTGCCCATAAATATATATACCGTCCGTCAGCATCACCCAATGACAGCAACACCATGAATGCAACCAAACAGGTCTACCAAGACATTAACCAGCATGTGGACCAACAGCACATGAGCTCTCTAGTAACCAGCTTCCTTCCACAGTGCTGGGAAGCAGCACAGATGTTACAGGTGTGGGTTACAATATTAACCCACATCTGCCGAGGGCTCAGCTTCATACAGGGCTCAGCAGCTCTAGGTTACGGGCTCTATTCCCCATTTGCACTACTTATGATGGGCCCTAGTCAAAAGTAGTGCACGAAATAGGGAACAGGGTGCCATTTGGGATAGAGACCTTGCCGATGTAGTAGGTGTCCAACCAGCCCCTCAGGAGTACACAGGAAGAGCATTAACCAACTACTAGACGGTGCCAGCGCTCCACCAGAACTGCTGCAGAGACTAGCAGGATGAATACAGCCCATTCAGACCAGAGGCATGTCTGGTGTTCTTCATATGATTCAATAAACACAGGTGTT
The DNA here is from genome assembly GCF_036934945.1 of Oncorhynchus masou masou. Lineage (NCBI taxonomy): Eukaryota > Metazoa > Chordata > Actinopteri > Salmoniformes > Salmonidae > Oncorhynchus > Oncorhynchus masou. The sequence continues at coordinate 89,861,810 of NC_088240.1, forward strand.
GTACTGGGGCTATGAGGCTGGGATATTCTACGTCTTCTTGGAGGGGGCGGAGAGCAGAATACTGAGTCAGACATTCTGGGGATATTTGTTTCATTGACTATATCTGAATGGCAGAACTAGATGTTGTGTATGTTGTGAAATTATATCAGAGAGTGACAACGGTGAGATTACATGTGCTAGTTTCAGAGTGCACAAAATATGATTTTGTCAAGCATGGTCTTTCAAAGAGAGAGACGTTACCACTACTTGTCAGAGCTTCTTATACTCCAATCCTCTCTCACTGCTGTCTATGCCTTGGGACAGGTCATCATTGTAAACAGGAAATGTGTTAAGTTATACTTACCTATATAAATTAAGATTAAATAAAAACATTAACTTTGGTCCTTGGACATAACTGAACACTACAGTAGTGTGAGTATGAAGTAGTTTAGTGTGATGTGGGACCCTGTGTGAGGGCTGGCTAATCCACACTCCAACTCTTACCTTAATGTTAAGGACTACATTCAATCAAAGCTGCATTGCAGAATTTCAGCAGCAGCTCTCTGGAATGACCTGCTCATATTAAAAATATATCTTATAATTCTAGGAAGCTTTCGGAGGTAAGAGTTCATGAAAGAGTTGGGAACAGAAAATCTAACAATCATTTATAACAAAATCCATTATTTTCTAGCTCCGTTTTCCATCCAGGTAATCACGGTTTGAGACTGTCATATGCCAGGGATTACCAGAGCCAAGACATGAACAGGGGACATGAGTGGGAGTTTCAGGAGTAGCCAAGGAAAAGCAAAGTTCAGTTGTGCAAAATATAGCTAATGTAAAGCAGATATGCAATGAATCTCAATATCTTTGTGTTATTGCCAGAGTAAAACAGCTGACAGCAAATGAGTCTGCACATGAAATCACTTCAAAAGAGAGGATTACTAAGCAATTAGTGTCTACATTCAGGCTCAATTATAATTATAGCTTTTCACATGTTCTTAAACTATACCCCAGGCTTGGTCAGACAGAAGCTATGGCTCTGTCTCAGTTTGTGGTATTCGTTGACTTGATGCCACCACACACACAGCTTTAAGACCTCTACACTGTTTACGTGCGAATATCACGTGCATGTTCATAGTTGGAGTCATGAGGGGCCCAGACACTCACTCTAGCGACGACATTTAAAAACGTCTTGATCCCATGTATTTGCCCGTTTACAAATACTAGCTTGCTACATGTCTGGTGTTATGCTTGTAACTACTTTAAGGATTAAAAATATAATTTGTTTAAAATATACATCTTAACACTCCAGATACACATTTACTTTCAGGATTTAACTAGCTACAAAAGCAAACATGTCTGCCTCAAAATTACAAGAGATTGAACTGCTCTTACTAGTCCTTAGTTTATTTCTGACGAGGGAGAAAATGGCATGTTGGTCCACTGATCCCTACAAGAGGGGACAATTGAGAATATGTCTCTCGTCTGACCTATGCAAAGCATTGACAAGGGAAGGCATGTTCAGTACTTTTGGATGTTTTTGGCAATTACAGGCACACAGCAAAAGCATTGATGCTAGTTATAAGCTAGGAAACAACCGTTTTTCCCCATCGCCAGCGAAGCTTGGCAGGCTACCTGGCATGTCTCGAAGGCAGATTTAGTTGCTTATCCCTCAGTAGCAAAATGAGCCAAATCGCCTGAGAGTTTTGGGATCGTTGGAATTATCAGTTGTGTAGGAGCAGTCGACGGGAAACATATTCAGATCCGAGCTCCAGCAAAGTCTGGTAATGAGTACTACAACTACAAGGGATGTTTCACAATAGTCCGGATGACAGGCCGCAATGCAAAGTACCACTTCACCATGGTCGATGTGGGCACATTTGGTCGGGAGGGAGATGCAGGCCAGTTGCCGACACCAAGGCCAGAGTCCTTGCCGATGACCCAAACACTGAGCCCATATTCCCGCTGAAGGGCAACATGATGCGACCTTATCCAGGTCAAATTCTGTAAATCTATATGACTTGTAATATTACCATGTGAGAATTATACCAATGTGAATAGAAGTAATGACATGCCTCACATAAAAGTGCTCTGGCATCCCAGTAGGAGGATGGGGCCTATGTCCCAAGTATAAATTACAGTTGTTACAGTACACATCTGATAGCCTTCATGATCCTGTTCAACACTAATGACATGCTTCTTTATGCAAAGGTTATTCAGGCCTTGATGATGCCAAGATGACATACAACTACAGTCACTCCAGAGCCAGAAGAATTAGTCCTGAAGCATGAGACGGACCGCTGGCCCATACGCCACACCTGGGTCAGAACAATCATCAACTAGATCATGAACAACTGGCAACAGTACCAAATGAGAGCAGACATCACAGATTACTATAAAACAGCAGACACACTGAGTGGACAAAACAGTAAGAACACCTGCACTTTCAATGACACAGACTGACCAGGTGAAATCTATGATCCCTTATTGATTCTGCATGTTAAATCCACTTCAATCAGTGTAGATGAAGGGGAGGATACAGGTTAAAAAATATATTTTTAAGCCTTGAGAAATGGTTTGTGTATGTGTGCCATTCAGAGGTTGAATGGGCTAGACAAAATATTGAAGTGCCTTTGAACGGGGTATGGTAGTAGTTGCCAGGCGTACTGGTTTGATCATGTCAAGAACTGCAACACTGCTGGGTTTTTCCACTCTGAACAGTTTCCCGTGTGTATCAAGAATGGTCCATACACTCAGCGGTTCAGGACGACAGCTAGCCTAGCGTTTAAGAGCATTGGGCCATTAACCGAAAGGTTGTTGGTTTAAATCCCTGAGCAGACTAAGTGAAAATGTGTTGGTGTGCCCTTGAGCAAGGCCCTTAACTCCAATTGTTCCTGTAAGTCACTCTGGATAAAAGCGTCTGCTAAATGACTAAAATATCAATCTCGAATTGTGTTTTCTATTCAGTTTTGAAAGCTGTGGGCCAAGTCAGGCTCCCTCTGGATCTAGAAAAGGATCCCAAATGTACTGTTGAAATTCTTTGAAAGAAAGTCTGTGACATGCTTAGCAGTGTTCTACAAAAACACAGAAAATCCTCAGCAGAGAAAGAAAATCCCCAGTGTTGAAAGAGCAACACAGGCTCTGTGAGAAACTTCCCTCCCTTAAATCATCGCTAAATATAAATAATTGATTTAATCCAAGTGACGGAACTCAGATTCTTCAGATGGGAGGTAGTGACTTAAGTGGAGAATCTCAGACCTTTCAAATAAGACAACAAAGCTGTCAAACCACAACCCTACTAGTTTGACCCAGCAACAAGCTCAACCCCACAAGTATTCAAATCAGTTCTGATTTATCACATAAATAACATCTGCTAAAAATGTGTATCGCAGGTGTACTGAAATGCTTGTGTATTTGACCCAGCAACAAGCTCAACCCAGAAAATGTTTAAAATTCCAGACAAGCTTTGGTGGACAGATAAAAGGCAAGCCTCTTACAGAGCTGTTGAGAGAGGAGGAGGCAGAAAGGGAGCTGGGGAAAATGAGTAGAAATACCAATGGAGCTTACATGTGAAGCTGCATGACTCCCAGACCAGCCCTATCCAGTCAGCGCTGATAGGGTAGAGTATGTACTACTCTAACCTGTGTACTGCATGCATGACTAACACTGGGGAGGGCCTCACTCCTGATGACAGGAAACATTTTAAAATAAGTATTTAAAATACTCTCAAATTAAGGTCAGGCAGAAAATACCACCACTTAGGATCTTGTGCGAGATTGTAGTTCCAAAGGAAATAAAATGGATTAGTTCCCGTTTTGCATTGATATCGTTATCACAGGTTGTCAGTCTGTCCTTCTGTGCATCAATTAACCCAAGAGGGTCAGGAGGACATAGTACATGTGGATTCAGAGTCCAGGTCACACCGTCTTTCACATCCAGACAGTCACCTCTGACTCACATACAGCTTCAGTGGTCTCTAAAAAGAACACTAATGTTTATTGAGTGCACGTCTGCCAGTTAGATACATTACAAAAACATCTGGAGTGGGTGTTTGTTTTCAGGAAACCGGTATGGCCATATATGGAAGTAACGCAAGGCAAAGAACATTTAGTACCAGTCACATCTATTAGCAAAGAGCAGACAGGGTATTCTCTCGGGATGCTTTTCAACTGGGTAAACAATGTTGGCTGGCATAACACCACAGCAAGCTGTCAGCATACACCATCATGGAACATCTTGCATTTGACCACGGTCCACGCCATTCTAGAAAAACGTTACATTAAGGTTAACTTTCACTCTAGGATGTATGATCAGAGTAGCAATGATCACAATTCCATGTACAATCAAATCCACACAAACAAAGAGAAGTCCAAACATTTACTAAATCTTCAGACATAAGCAACATTTGTCAAAAAAGTTCAAAATGAACATCTCATTATTGACCTTCAGATCTGAGCCAAACAACCTACACAGTTTCATTATCCAGTTGACAACTTCAGGGCTTCATAGATACAGAGCAGACGGTGTGTACATCACAAGGTTTTCCCATCTCACAACCCAGCCGTCTAGTGCCTTGCTGCCTAGCCACCCCCAGGTTTTCACTGAGAACTTTACATTTGCTAAGCTAATTGAGGCAGGGGAGGAATGAGAGTAGCAGTCAGTACTGAAGCTGCGGTATGTGACCATTTTCCATCCTCTCAAGAAATCCTATTTGTCAGGCTAGTATTTCATTACTTTTCTCATTCAGGATTTCCATGCATATTTCTAGAGCCTTGATCTCAGACTTAAGTAGTACATCCAACTCTAGATGTTTCTATACTGTTGAAGTTATTCCCAACCTTGCCTTAGTATTTGATGTGGGACATCTGTATGAAGCACTTTCAATTACACCATGTTGGTGATGATATGACAAGTCATTTCAGTTCCATCTAAACAGATGTTTCTTCACTGTTGACTATAATACCAATCAAGTCAGATGTCATGTTTCAGTGGTATAGTACATGAAGTACTTTCAGTGACAAATCAGTGATGACGTGTTACATCTGTTTAATATCGAGATAAAACTAGAGCAATAGTTTCTCCGTTTCCGCATTAACAAAAAGATGGATAGTGATGGAGGGAAGAGTCCTGTCCAAGATGTGATGAATTAGAGAAAAGGGCTGCCTCTCAGAGCTGGTGTTTATGTTGTCTGCTGAAAAATGGAAGGGGATGGGCAATGGTGGTGTCTGAAATGCTGAATGGACCAAATACAGTCAAATGCTCCAAATGAGGAATCTGACTGAATGTTAGAGGGGAGCGTGAGGCATGCAGCCTTCACCGCAGTTAAACACACATCAGCCTAAAATAACTTCATTCATTCACCCACCTTCACTTTAGTAGAATGCCCATAGGTTGATACCATCACAACTATAGAACCCTGCACCCCCATTCACTTTATATCAGAGATGAGGGCCCTTGCCTTTATGTTTTGTTTCTAAAATAATCCAGGTTGGAAGGCTGGGGCCAATTAACACATATGCTCTTTACAGCCAATTGCAAAACTGCTGTTTCATAGCAATGGCCATGTTAGTTAGGGAACGGCATCACCGTACCAATGATAGAGCCATGTCTACTGTAGTGGCAGACGGAGAGGAAAAGTATACAAACCTATAAAATGTGTCATTAACTCCACTGATGATGGACAATTCAGTAGTTGTTTAACGTGTCTTTCAATATGAGGTTATTGGACACGTGTTAAAAGGCAACACTGCGATCCCCTGTGTTCTCAGCCTGGTTGAATGGAACCATTTCAATCTGTTTTGACCAAGGAACAGAGACGACTATAGTTCCACACCGCCTCTTGAAAATCATATTTGACCAGTGGAATCAAACGGTAAATAAACTATTTGGTTTTACACAAATATTAAATCAGACACGTGCCTTTCTGGCAACTGTAAAAAGGTATCTTGATAAATTTGGCCCACAGTGTGATAAGACTTCAGTCATATGGGAAGGACATAAATAGGGGAATAGTTATTGACTTCTTTACTTGTAAAAGTAGCCAGATAAATTACTCGCTGATGTTATGAAGACCTCGAGTGAGACAAGCATGCAAAATAGCGTACATCGAAACCAAAGCCCGTTAAAAAAAAAACATTTCAGCCGCTCCTTAGCGCGCGAGGTATAACAAAACACATTTTATGACTTTCTTTGTCCTGACAACTTTACTCACCGTTTCACTCATAAAACAGGTAGCCACCGCGAGAGTCAATAGTATCCAAGTGTTCGTCATTATTCCTTTGGAAAGAACAAACCGTGGCGAAAAATAGATATTGGCTAGCGCTCATACAAAACATATGTAATTATCTTCACAGTTGTAGACACTCTCTCTCCCAGATTATACTCTCCCAATCGAATTATTCCAAAACGAGCACAACTAGATCCTCCCCACTCGATGTTTCTCTTCGAATAAAATAGTTTATTTCCCGTTTTCCTAGTACTTTTCTACTGAAAGGGAAAAGCGGAAGCACGCGCTATTACATGTACTAATGCGCCAGCTTGGAACGCAAGATTCATTGCGGAAACAAGGTAGTTGGGAAAGAGTCTTCTATAATTGGTTGATAGATACTTGGAACATAAAGAAGCGTCATTCACTTGAGTGTGCAGTGATAATTTAAATTGACAATTTGACAGCCACAAGTGAATGAGTTATGATAGGCTAGTAGAGTATGCCGACACAGGTTATGAACCATCCGGATATGATAGCCCCATCTCACTTCTGACACCAAGGCACGAATCCGGGGTAGCATAACACCTCACAATACATTGAAAGGTCTCAACCAGGACTCTCCAATACTGTTCCTGGAGAGCTATCGTCCTGTAGGTTTTCGCTCCAACCCTAATCTAGCTCAACTGATTCTAATAACGAGCTGGTTGGTAAAATAATTCATGAATTAATTCATCAATCAATCAAGTACATTGGAGGAGCGAAAACCCGCAGTTACTTGGCCCTCCATGGAATGAGTTAGACAAGTGGTTTAGATGTGCGTTGTCTATAGACTTGGATATTGACTTTACTTAAATAAAACATCAATATATGAATACAAATGTAATAATGTGACTGGATCATAGAACAAAATAAAGCTTATCATGTAAATAATACTTTGATTATACCTTGCTCACAGTGTGGCAAATTTGATGTAATATTTAGTCTGATTAGTTCAGTTTTGCTTCCCCCTGTTGGGGAAAGTTGATTCGTACATACACTCAAGTTTGTGCCTGAATGACAATGTTATTATCAAAGTCCATACAATTGAGATTTTATTAAATAATACAAAACAGCTCAAAGGCACGTTTTATCATGCATCAAAAAGATTCATGTTGTTTGAAGACACAGAATAACATGACTGCTGTCCTAACATTATCTGTTTAGACCAAGGTTTCCCAAACTGGGTCCTGGGGTCCCCATTTGGGTACACATTTTGTTTTTGCCCTAGCACTACATAGCTGATTCAAATCATCACAGCTGGATGATGAGTTGGTTATTTGAATCAGCTGTGTAGTACTAGGGCAAAACCCTGGTTTAGACTGGCAAATGAAGGTCCAATTGTGTACTATGGAAGGTAAATTGTATAATGTATGCAAAGCTATACTGATGAGTAGTAAATCATAGAATGAAGAATTGCATGATTAGGGCTCTTTCTGGATTAATCTCAAAATGCATTGGAGAGGGTCTGGGGGGATCTTGGACATTATCTTTCAATATATTTGAAGGAGAAGGTCTGGGAGGGGGAACTTGGACATTATCTTTCAATATGGTTGAAGGAGAAGGTCTATGAGGGGGAACTTGGACATTATCTTTCAATATGGTTGAAGGAGAAGGTCTATGAGGGGGAACTTGGACATTCTCCTTCAATATGGTTGAGAAGGAAGCGAGGCTAGGAGAGAGGATGTGTGAATTGCATAATGACAATTTAAAATACAGCCAAGCTAATACATTCAGTAGGTAATCTGACAGGAGATATTTTCTTGATTCTTCTGAGGGCTGATGTTGAGTCAAAGTAGTCATCCCCACCGGTTCATGTCAATTATGTGGACATTACTATATTACGTGCTGTAGTTGATAAGTATGCCGCATTATGATAAGACAAACATTTCACGATTTATACACATCTACATAACACATTATCAACATTCATAAAAAACCACCAGCGGGTTGACTCATAACCGGCAGTCCCGCGGTTATATCTGCGGGGCGGACGGGTTTAGGGTCATTACATATCGTCTGGCTGAAGGGCACGTGGGTGGCGGGCGGATTAAATAAAGAGAAACAATACATTTAAAAAAATCCAGAAATGTTTAACTATTGTGACATTTTTATAGGCTACATTGAGGTTCTGGTATTTTTTATTTTATTTCTTCACGCCTTGAAAAAACTTCCACGATTCCGTCATAACTGTCATTTTATAGATAAAAATAGAGAATTACAGGGGGCAGTTTGGAAAAAAACTATCCTGTCCTAATTGTTTTGTGGAATAACGGACATTCTGGGATAATACATTCTTAACCAACATTCTCTAGTAATTCTAGTCCCGTGCGAATACGGCTATATCCTTAATAATAGCATAACTCATGCAGAACTAAGCATTTCTTGCTGTAAAATGATATACCAAATGTAGGTCAAATGTGGATTTGGGTACAGGAGTGGAGAAATATTTATTTCGTTCTGCATTTTGAGAGAATGCCATGCTCAGTTACTGTAGATAACATATGGGTGCTGTCTTCATAATAAAAACTGATAGTATTTCAATTTAAAACACATAAAATATGCTTCGAAGCCGAACTCAAATCTTATCAGAAACATGTTGGGTCGTTTTCACAGTTTACCTTTGGCTTACAACCGGTCAAACTAATATCTTTTGGACATTTTGCACAGAAAAACTTTCCCGTTTTTTTTTTGTTGCTTTATTGTATTTTCTCCCAGTCCCTAAACTTTTTGCTCCGTGAAAGATGTGAGAACTTTACCGATGTCAACTAGATTGAAGCATTCATTCTATCGATCTATTACATTCCGTTGAGCAAGGGTTTATTTAGTCTTCTAAAGTAACATATAATGACAGAAGCCAACCAAAATGTTGGAAATTATAAGCATAAATACCGAAATCAGGCAAAAATAAATCCTTCACCCCCTGTCAAAATATTGCTATGCAGCCTAGCGCATTCTCTATATATGCGAGTTGGGTGTGGACCCCAGATTCTCACTTTATAACATATAATCCGGCGGTTGCAGATGGGTTATTTGCAATTGCTTGCGGGTGAACAAACAGTTGACCCGCGCACCACTAGTGTAGACACAAAAGGCCTACAAATACCCCACATGTAATACTTTATTTTATGAATTATTAAATATTTCACATATGGACATATTGGCTATTTTACCCTCCATTCGACTGTTAATGATGAAGGGTTATGATATCACATTAGAGAGATGTTCCTTATTTATATGTGTTGCTGCAATGCTATGTTGTCGTCTTAGGTCTCTCTTGTAGTGAATTGTTTTATCCTATATTTTTATTTAATTTGTAATGACAAACAGCATGGCAGTGACCATTTTGTGAATGATACAACTACTGAATACTACATTACTGTATGTGAATGGCACAATAGTTATGTTGGACCTGAGGATGGAAACTTGAGTTACACTACATGACCAAAAGTAAAGCTCTTCAAACATCTCATTCCAAAATTATGAACATTAATATGGAGTTGGTCCCTCCTTTGCTTCTATAACAACCTCCACTCTTCTGAGACGGCTTTCTACTAAACTGAGAAAGAAAACATCCCTTTGTCAGGACCCCATCTTTCAAAGATAATTCGTAAAATCCAAATAACTTCACAGATCTTTATTGTAAAGGGTACAAAACACTGCTTCCCATGCTTGTTCAATGAACAATTAAGGAACATGCACCTGTGAAATGGTTGTTAAGACACTAACAGTTTACAGACGTTATGCAATTAAGGTCACAGTTAAGAAAATTTAGGACACTAAAGAAGCCTTTCTACTGACTCTGAAAAACACCAAAAGAAAGATGCCCAGGGTCCCTGCTCATGCTGCAAGGAGGCATGAGGACTGCAGATGTGGCCAGGGCAATAAATTGCCATGTCTGTACTGAGACGCCTAAGACAGAGCTACAGGGAGACAGGAAGGACAGCTGATCGTCCTTGCAGTGGCAGACCACGTGTAACAACACCTGTACATTATCGGTACATCCGAACATCACACCTGCGGGGCAGGTACAGGATGGCAACAACAACTGTCCGAATTACACCAGGAACGCAAAATTCCTCCATCAGTGCTCAGACTGTCCACAATAGGCTGAACTGATGGCTTGTAGGCCTGTTGTAAGGGAGGTCCTCACCAGACATTACCGGCAACGTCACCTATGGGCACAAACCCACCGTCGCTGGACCAGACAAGACTGTGAAAAAGTGCTCTTCACTGACGAGTCGCTGTTTTGTCTCACCAGGGATGATGGTCGGATTTGCATTTATCATCAAAGGAATGAGCGTTACACAGAGGCCTGTACTCTGGAGCTGGATCGATTTGGAGGTGGAGGGCCCGTCTTGGTCTGGGGCGGTGTGTCACAGCATCATCGAACTGAGCTTGTTGTCATTGCAGGCAATCTCAACACTGTGAGTTACAGGGAAGACATCCTCTTCCCTCATGTGGTACCCTTCCTGCAGGCTCATCCTGACATGACCCTCCAGCATAACAATGCCACCAACCATACTGCTCATTCTGTGCGTGATTTCCTGCAAGACAGGACTGTCAGTGTTCTGCCTTGGCCAGCGAAGAGCCCGGATCTCAATCCCATTGAGCACGTCTGGGACCTGTTGGATCGGAGGGTGAGGGCCAGGGCCATTCCCCCCAGAAATGTCCAGGAATTGCAGGTGCCTTGGTGGAAGAGCGGGGTAACATCTCACAGCAAATCTGGTGCAGTCCACGAGGGGATGGCCTGCAGTACTTAATGCAGCTGGTGGCCACACCAGATATTGACTTACTTTTGATTTTGACCCCCCACTTTATTCAGGGACACATTCCATTTCTGTTAGTCACATGTCTGTGGAACTTGTTAATTTTATGTCTCAGTTGTGGAATTTCATGTTCATACAAATATTTACACGTTAAGTTTGCTGAAAAGAAACTCAGTTGACAGTGAGAGGACGTGTCATTTTCTGCTGAGTTTAGATGTTAGAACATTGCTGCGGGAACGTGCTTCCATTAGTGAGGCCGGGCACTGATGTTGGGCAATTAGTCCTGGCTTGCAGTCGGAGTTCCAATTCATTCCAAAGATGTTCGATGGGAGTTGAGGTCAGGGCTCTGTGCAGGCCAGTCAAGTTCTTCCACATCGTTCTCGACAAACCATTTCTATATGGACCTCGCTTTGTGAATAGCTGCATTGTCATGCGGAAACAGGAAAGGTCCTTGGGTTTTTAGTTCTTTCAAAGTGTGAGACTGCTCACTACTCAATGTCTTTATTTATTAGCTGTATAGTCAGTCAAAACTATTTGAACAGTGGTTTTGGTGAACAGTGGGACCATGTGTTTGGACAGTAAGAATTGGTGCAGTATCCTTGAATACAGATGGAGGTATACAGTGTTCTTCATTATAACAATATATCCAGGATGTTAATAAATACATAAACACTGCTTACAACAGTCTTAAACCAATTGCAAAAAAACTGATATTGAGATTATGAAGAGAAAAAAACATTCCTCTGCAATAAACGAGTGGAAAATCTCACTGTAGTATGAAAACAGTCCAGATTCCTCAGCAGAGAGGTGGTGCAACAAGGAACTATCATCTTAGTCCACTCTTCACCTCTCCTCCTTTTGAGTTGATTTGGTTTCTCTTCCAAACTGTTGGGATCTAGGGAGGACAAAGAGGCTTTTATAACAACACAAGTCATGGAAATGATCTCAAGACGAAACACTGAGCTTAAGCATGGTCAAGATGTCAGACAGGGGCTGGTATTGACCATTAGTGAGTTATACACGTTACATATTAGATGATACACTTTTATATCCAAATAAATAATAATGAACTATTAAATTACCTGTGGGGGACGGTAGGCTCAAGGTGTCGACCCAGGAACGAGAGCAGTCTCCTCCAGATTAGTCCACTACCCAGGAACATGAAGCCTGTCACCAGCCAGAACACCTTGGGGTCCTGGGGGAACAAACACGACACCATAGATAAAACTCTGTTCGATCTAGCGTTATATCTCTATGGACCACACACTGAGCCAGTCATCCTTCACCTCAGGTTCATCTGCCATTTAGCAAAATTACATTGCTGCAGCTGGCTAGTTTACAACGAGCATGTGTTGCCAGGTTAACAAACTCATTGTTAAAGTGTCTCACGTGTCATTTATAAGATTAAAGCTTTATCATCAACACATATCATTAACCTCCTCAAACGTGGATTCCAAGTTCATCCCGAAGGCGACGCCCATCAGGCCAAATAGGGAGAGTGAGAAGGTCCCCATGGTGAGCTGCAGGTTCAGACGCATCATCACGTTCCGGTGACTGGGTGGGCCATGGCCCATGGGGACAGACGGAAATGGGATGGTGACAAACTAGGCCTGACTAACAGAGAGCTGGTTAAGCCAATTAACAACAGGAGAAAAGAAAAATGCCATGTTCAGCATTTGGAAAAACAGGCTAGTTCCCCTGATAGCATTAAATGCAGCTTAGAACAGAAAACAACATCAGGACAAATGAAGTCTATCAAAACCAGTTAAATCAGCAATACACTTAAACTGATTTATTTTTGTCTAGCTAGATAATTCTGCCAGCATATTTTGTATGGACGCAGCATGACTATTACACTATACCAGAGATGCATAACAGGCGGCCCCCCTTAAATATTACTAACAACAGGTTAAACACATTTTGGCCAAGGGATCTGTGAAATAAGTTTAGTGTGTAATACAATCAAATATAATATTATTAATCTACAATGTATGTTTTTAACCCTGGGCAACATGGGCCTGGGAGGCTCACAGGGATATTGATATACACAGTACTCCACCAACTATACATTTGGAACTCATTGAAGCTTTAAAACTACAACGTTTTGTCTCTTAAAGCTGCAACAACAAAATAATCTCTGCCACGTGACAAGATGTGCAGAATTACAGGATATTAGCTTGAAACCTCAAAATGTTCTCTCTGATGTCAAGAGACGGCCTTTAAAATGTTCCTTCTCAGAGCCCCAGACTTGGTTCATCCGGCCCTGCACTGCCGAAGTCATAGAAAAACCTTTGGTATGCTATTTGTTTTTATCTCACTCGAGTTGTGTTCTGATGAGGGGGTCCCTGATGAATTTTCTATCACAAAAGGGGTCCCCGGGCCCAAAAGGTTGGAGAACCCCTGCCCTATTCCCTACATAGTGGACTACTTTTGAGGCCTATGGGCCCTGGTCAAACGTACTGCATTATATTAGGAAACAAGGACGCAGACAGGGTTTCGTCGTCAGTACCTGTCCAGGTTGATGAAGATAACACTCTCGGAGTCGTCTATCAGGCCCTTGAGCTCCCTGGTCGTGTTGCCCAGCTCCTCAGCCTGCATGAAGTAGTTCTCCAGGAGAAGCTCCATCTCCTCAGCATGATCAATGCCCAGACTGCTCTCCTCACTGCCTCCAGAGACACACACAACAACAGGAGAGACCAATAAAGCCTTCATCCAACAACTCTTAAGAAAAAAAAAAGACATTCATCCATACAAGAGAAATGTGTCTTCTGCTGTACCAACCCCTCAGACACACTCACAGACTAGGTTTAAAAGGCTGGACCACAGAGCAGCCACAGTGCCGTGCCCAATGAGCAGTTCAGGAGGTTTATACCAAGGTGACCCCTGACGTATTGACACCAGCAACCCTCCCGTTGTCCGCTCACTCCCACCATAATGAAAAACGTGTACAATGAACACAAATAATCTCATGAAGTACCATGTGCCTACAAAATCGGCATATTGAAATTTCACTTACAACACACGTGGATCCGTCCACTTGGTGACACAAAGCTCCTCGATCATCTCCTCTTCGTCTAGGATCTTCAGCAGACTGTCCTTGAAGACCTTGATGTCTGTCTCCAGCTCTGACAGGCTGGGCAGAAAACAGTTAGGATTGAAAAATTCTGGTAACTTTCCCCAAAATCCCGGTTGGAAGTCTCCGAATCAGGATGGAGAAAGGGAATGAGATTGACTACACAGAGCTAAACCAGCCACGCCGTCTAGTACAGGATTTCTAGATCCATACAATAGCCCTGGCCCAACTATAACCATAGGTGTTAATCTGTTCTACACCTACAATACATTTAAGTCATTTAGCTGATGCTCATATCCAGAGTGACTTACAGGAGCAATTAGGGTTAAGTGCCTCGCTCAAGGGCACATTGACAGATATTTCACAGTCGGCTCGGATTCGAACCAGAAACCTTTCAGTTACTGGCCCAATGCCCATAATAGAGGATCTGCCTTGATAAGATGAACCAAACGTTTCATGCAAAAGCAGCAACGCTCCTTATCATGATGTGACTGGCATTGCTTTTCCACTCACTTCTTGCTGTTCTGAAGAAGTATATGCAGTTTGCTGCGATCTGCAGAGAGTAGTTTAGGATCCACAAGAGACTCTAGAATGTCCAGGATGACAGGGTGAACCTCATTCAGTCGAGCCTGAAGGGTGTTTACCTATACACAAAACAAACAGACACATACATGCGTAAACAAATACCAGGTGACACTTTATTTGGATAGTCCCAAGTAGATGGTTTGTAGATGTTCAATAACTGTCAACAACATATCAACTAACTATCCACTAACCCTTATCCTGAGGTACTGACCTGTTGCACCTTCTTCAACTACTGATCATTATTTGACCCTGCTGGTCATCTATGAACACTTGAACATCTTGAAGAACAATCTGGCCTTAAAGAAAAGAGGACTGGCCACCCCTCAGAGGCTGGTTCCTCTAGGTTTCTTCCTAGGTTCCTGCCTTTCTAGGGAGTTGTTCCTAGCCACAGTGCTTCTACGTCTGCATTGCTTGCTGTTTGTGGTTTTAGGCTGGGTTTCTGTATAGCACTTTGTGACATCTGCTGATGTAAAAAGAGCTTTGTGAATAAATGTAATTGATTGATCCGAACCCTGAACTCAACCCTTACACTAGCAACAGTTGCTTATCAACAGATAGTATGACCATGAGTAGATCATCAATATGGGACTATCCAAATAAAGTGTGAACAATTGTTGTGTTAAATGAATAGTAAATGAGTGATTGCGTAGCGTGTGTCTTACCCTGTGCTGCAGAATAGCTTCAAGGGCTCTGAACTCAAATGGCAGTGAATGAGTGGCCAGAGCTCCATGATCCCCATTCAACTGTGGAGCCAACTCCAGGACCAGCCATCTCTCTAATCCCAGACCTCGGAAATCCAACACCAGCAAGCTATTGGGGGTCACTACTGCCTTCAAGGCCTGAAGACACAACAACACACTCGGTTCAGGTGCAAAAACGAGTCAAGTTCAGTCACCTGTCATTTCTAGTGTGCAATTTTCTACTTTTTTTTTAAATCATGGGATTCTCTAAAAGTTAGAGGATAATTTGAGGCTCGCTGTCATGACAGGTGACAAATGCAGCAGTTTAGCTAACAGTACCTTCAGCATAACTCTGTAACATGAAGCAAAACAATATGTAGCTACCTCCATGCGAATGATGATGTTGTTGTTCCTAGCGGTGATGCTGGTGAGGTGTTGGAACCTGAGGTCTCTGGCCTGCAGACTCAGCTCATGATACAGCTCCATCTTCTTCTTCTCTGAGATAGGAATCAGACCAGGGGTCAGAAGTCACACTCAACATTTATAGGAAGAGCAAATACCTTGTCAGTAACAAAGTACAATAAACAATTGCATTTCGATGTAGTCCTTGTGAGAACAGAAAACTAAAGAAAAGCTAATAATGGGCAAGCTAATGAGGACAATAGATGTTCCAATACTTACCAAATGAGGTTACATTTCCATCGTTGTCAAATTTCATCTATGATAGAAGAGCACAGTTGTAGCTACTGCCAGTATATTTCTGTAGAACTTCTAGATGCATTCCACACACTCCCTCAGGTGATCAATATAGGTAGTCACAATGAACTGACACATTGGTTCTCTCTTCTTGCATTTTGCAGAAGCAACCTTTTTATAGAATGTTGGCATTGTCAATGTTGATAAACATTTGATCATGTCCGATATACTGCTGACAGACATAACATTTAGGAGAGACTAGAATAACAATTTCAAATTGGATATGATTGACACAACTAAAACTTGCCACTTACCACAACAAAAGCAGGAGCCACACTGGAGAGGGATGCCTCAGTTCCTCTATGGCGAATGAAATATGCTGCCAATTAAACAACATTAATAATCCATTAGCCAACAACAACATTTGTGTTGCAGCCAGGTCTTCTTTTTCAGTGGGGTATATCAGCAGTTGGCATCCAATGTTATGGTGCATGACCTACTGTACTGGAGTGTGGGCCAGAGACGGGGAGAAACTAAATCCTACCTGCCAGCCCTGTTGCTCTTAAAAATATGAAATATTTGAGACTATATCTAATGACGTTCTACTCAATATACTCTAAACTAACTTCCCGTTTCCCCTTCATATTAGATCTCAGCCTCTCTCTTTCCCTCTGATACTGCCCACAGTGTACCAATACATGCTCCACAGTCTCTGTTTCCTGGCAATAACCACACTTTCCTGTTGGATGCTTTCCTGTTACATTTAAGGACATATTCAACTGATTGTGTCCCACCCTTAATCTTGTAAAAATAGCCTCCTCTCTTTCTGTTCTTTCCTGGCGCCCTCCCCAACTTTCCTCTGTACTTGAAATAAATTCCGGCTCATAGTATCTCTATTCCACTGCTCCTGCCATCTCTGCACCTTCACTGTCCACATCAGGCTTTTTGCCACTGCATGGCTCATTGAAACGACAACATCAACACTACGAAGTGCTGGTTTCACCAGTACATCAACTGCCTCATTCCCCTCCATCCCTACATGGGCTGGGACCCAAGTCAATCGTATCTGTATACTAATCTGTCTATTCCTGCCATGGGTTTGTAGCACTTTGTAAAGCAGGTATTGTCTGCAACATGAGCTAAAGGACTGGAGACTCATTAACACTGCACATGAATCAGAGCAAAGAACTACTCTGTCTGGCCTGACTTCCTCCAGCCACTGGAAGGCCAACAGTATGGCCATCAGCTCCATAGCCAGATGATCTGTAATACGTTTCCTGACTTCCACCCCACATCCCTGCACTACAAATGCTGACCCAGTACATCCTGTCCTTGGATCTTTTGAACCACCTGTGTAAATGGCCACACAATCCTGATACACAGTATCCAGATGTCTCTTAAACAAATACATGTATGTAGTCTCCCAACACCTCTAAATAAACCACTGGAGGCTGGAGTAGCCTTGTGCAGCTAGGTCTAGCCATAACAGTGAAAATGTTACATTGCTTACCAGACGGACATGATCCCAACAGTGTTGCTTTCCCCCTCGTCACCGGCTGATGCTTGGAGAGTTGGCATTTTATAGGTGATTTGGAACAACTCACTGTTCTGCAGGTCAAACAGCCGGCGAGGACCCTGAATTTAATGTCCAGAGATCTCCGAAGACCACCCATGGTGAACGACTTGAAACAAGCTTCCATTGCTTTGTTCACCACCACTGCATTTTAGCAAAGTGTCCTTAGTTATTTAGCTACTTTGTTGGTCGAGCCAGCTGATCAGTTGCATTACTGGTTATTCCACTTGCATCCGGAGCAGAATCACTAACGTAGGCTAGGTAGCTATTAAACTTATCAGCTGGCTACGTAGCACTGGACAAAGACAGTGGTTTGTTCTGCAAAATCATACAATCGTTTCAGTCCAAAGTCGGGTAAAATGCTGGATCAAATCCCCGAGCTGACAAGGTAAAAAGCTGTCGTTCTGCCCCTGAGCAAGGCAGTTAACCCACTGTTTCCCGGGCGCCGAAGACGTAGATGTCGATTAAGGCAGCCCTCCACACCTCTTTGATTCAGAGGGGTTGGGTTAAATTCAGAAGACACATTTCAGTTGAATGCATGCAGTTGTAAAACTAACTAGGTATCCCATTTATTTAGCTAGTTAGCACGCAAACAAGGCGCTAGCTAGTAAGTTAGCTACTGCTAACGTTAGCTACTGCTAACGTTAGCGAACAAACTTCTATGCTGCTAGCAGGAGACTAGCTCGTGCTTCCCGAACGAACTTCTCAACCAATCACAGTCTCAAAGAAAAGTGCCATATGCGAGTAAAATAACAAATAACAATAGGCTTGCAGCTGGTATTGCTAAATCCAAGATACGTTATTCCTCCTAAATACAGGGACAGCTGGCTCTGAGCAACTACAACCAGCAGGCATCAGGGTGTTTTGGTGTTACAGTAACACGTGCTCGTGCATGACCCTCAACTCGAGAGGATGAATCCATTTCAACCAATGAAGTTGTTCAACGAAAGAAAACCTTACTTGAGATTTCCGTAAATGTTTGGGAAGAAACAAAATACCCTACACATTTTCTAATTTATCCACGAAATGTAATTTCCCTATGCTGAAAATATACATCACATTGAGGGCTGTGTTTTCACATTGTGGGTACCACTGTGGGCACCCATTCGTCACCCAGTATTTGACGTGACATAGACCGAGGAAGCGCAGCGTCACCACCACCGAATAGGCGTCTCCGCGTGCTGCCTGGATACAGTTCTGGGTTAGAAGATGCCGAGCGGCATGATGCGCCTGATTTGACAAATTGTATATTTTCTGATATCATTGACCCACTTTTGTGGTCCTATACTCCTAGCTTTAGCTGTCAATGTCCACCATTCGTTCTGGTCGTTTTTTATTTTTACATTTCATACCAGTATGTTCCCTTCGTGCTATTCAAAGCCGACGAGTTCAAAGGACCTATTCAAAAGGACTTATCTGACAAAGATATTACTCGGAGTGTTCGTCGTGTATATGTCACACACCTGCTGGGTGATTTATGGCTTTGTATACACCAAGCCTTGTGAGAGAGGTAAAGGAGACTGCATTTCTTCCTATCTTGCAGAAAGCCCCCGTCTCCAGGTAAATAGTGGCCTTGATCTTACACATACTGCAGTGAAACCCTAGATTTAGGGTAGGTTTTTAGTGCAATTAATCATTTTTAGCTATTGTATTTGGTCAGAGAATTCATGCATCACAATTTAATTAGTGACCATGGTGCACAAGAAGTGTCTTTCAGAGCCCATAAAGATCAATTGAATTGTATCAATGCGAAGTCTCATTTATTTTAACAGCTCAGCATTTTCTCCAGTTTGAGGCCTGACCACAGTGAACTCAACCTCATCATCAAGATAGATGACTTTGACATACATTCTAAATTTGAAAGGTAGGCCGAAGTCCCATTTAAATCTGCAGTCATGTGGCGTAAAACTAGCATGTCACTTTTAGTCGAGTATAAAGATAAGGTTATGGGCTGCATCCCTAATGGCACTGTATTCCCTATGGTCCCTGGTCTAAAGTAGTGCACTATATAGACACTATGGTGGCATTTGGAACAGAAGCCTATATCTCTCACCTGTCTCCATTGCTTTTCTTGATTGAAAGGGTGGTGAATGTATCCCTGCCGTTGGCAACACGTAACAACGGGACTCTGCACACATTGGTTTATGTACACAAGTTTGGAGTGTCTCCCTTGCAGGATAACCGGCAGGTCCATCATGTTGCCCAGCTCAGCACCTACATGATGTCCCGAAAAAATCTCAGCTCTGCTAAACAGGTCCTCAAAGTAAGACAACAAAACAATTCCTCTATGTTTCAGTCTGGACTGGCAAAAGATCAGCTGTAACTGCTCTGTTTGGTTGACCCATTTGGTCATCTCCTTCATGGCTTCTCCTGGTCTTGCATTTTCTCAGAAACATGCTGCCACTGCTCCTCGAGTAGTAGACAGACCCATCTCTCACTGGAGGTCCCGTCTAACCCTAAACATGATGTCAGAGGACTTCACCTTCAACAGAGGGACCTTGCCAAGTGATGTCCGGCGCTACATGAGAGTGTAAGTCTCATATAAAATGTTTGTATTGTGTGAGTGTGTTTATTTGGGGAGTGGGTGTGCACTAGAAGGCCTACAGTACACTTATATAGCACAGCATCACTCACATTATGCAGAGCTAGCTACAGAGATGGTGAGAAATATTGATGTTTTGTATTTCAGATATTTTGTCTCGTGTTTTAGATTTCAGGATGAGAACAGGATGGTATATCTCCCACTTTTACATATTGATGAACTCAGCGTCAGAGTAAAGGACATGATGGTGAGATGTTACTCTTCTTGTAAATTATATTACAGTTATAAATACTCATTTCAAGAACATTAAAACATGCCTCACAAAGAGGGCTTGGAGGATACTTGTTTTTACAACATGTGTTTGTAGGAGATTAACGGCTCCACAACCAAACTACCTCTTACAATATCCTACGAAGGCCTATCGCTGAGGCAATTCCGTCTCTGGATCCACATGCAGGATGTAATGTTTTCACTGAAACGTTTTGGTTAGTTTATTACTTTAGTCCTCCTTTTAAACTACTGAGATAACAACATACATTTGTCAACTTCTTGTAAAATGACTTTTTTTGCTTAATTTATTACAGGGTTCACTGAGGTGAATATAGATGAAATCAAAGGTGTTCTTGTGGACAACAACTTGTACCTGTTAGCATTGACTACCTTGGTGACCGCATTCCATGTAAGTGATTTTTCTTTGAGAGTTCATGAATTCTATCACAAAGATCATTTCAAATCATGTCAGCCATCTACAGTTTTCTTTGTCTAATTTTCAGTTCATATTTGAATTCCTGGCCTTTAAAAATGACATAAGCTTTTGGAGGAAGAAGAAAAACATGGTGGGCATGTCTCACACAACAGGTGAGAGTGAGGGAGGAGTAAAATATCTTATTATTATAATGCATTTCATGTTCTTATTTCTGCATCCAACTTTTCAAGCCAATTTCCTAACTGAGTTAGGGAAGATGAGGTGTCAGGCTTGAAATACGTTCCAAATTGCACTCTATTCCCTCTATAGTACACTACTTTTGACCATGGTAGTGCACTACATAGGGAATAGGGTACCATTTGGGACAGATATATGGTGTTTTTGTAGATTTGGGTATCAGTACTACAGATAGTTATCCAAGGCAGGCCTCTGGATAAACCCACCATCCGCCCACCAACACTACCTCCAGCAGCACACTAATCTACCGATCTACTCCCATCTACCTCAGAACTAACCCAGCTCTATCTGTTTCTCTATGCTGTTCCAGTGCTGTGGAGATGCTTTAGCACCATAGTGATTCTCCTGAAAATGCTGGAGGAACGAAGCAGCTTGCTAGGTCTCATTCCTGTTGGAATAGGAACCACAATTGAGGTATCTTCCATGAATCAGCAGTTTGGAAAGGATTTAGAACATCAATATAAATAATCAATGCTTTTTGCCAACCATAGCTGGGGATGGCAGAAGGTTCCGTGTTACCATACCAGGTCTCGTGAATTCCTTCTTCTCCCTCTACCTGTAGGTATGGAAGGTCAAAAAGGTTTCCAAAATACAGCTACAGTGGAGAACCTCTAGGTCTATAGTTCATGTAAGTATTACAAACAAATATATAAATAGTTTATTCACGTTGTGTGCATGGAGGGCCAATGAGCATATGTTGATTTAATTAAGAATTTGTTATTGAAAAAACTGATTGAAATAAATGTATCTTTTAGTGTTTACAAACAAACAGTAGTATAAATTCAGGATTATTCCTTGAAACTGGTTGTCTTCAGGTTGGTAAATTTGATGAGTCAGAGAGAAAGACTATACAACATGACACACAGGTAAGTGCTGAATTAGTGGTGTGTTTGGTTCCTCTTAACACTAATACCATAAATCAAGCAGACAAGTATTTTCTAATGCAGTTCTCCATTTTCTAGGCAATGAAATGCCTGTCTTATTTAGTGTACCCTCTGTCTATTAGTGGAGCCATCTTCTCTCTGGTATACCTGAGGTATAAAAAGTAAGACAAGTCTGGAGTTTAATTGCATTTAAAATATAACTAAATAGGTTTGATGAGGACATTGATCATCAACGTATCTAATATTCACATTTTATTTTGACAGCTACTATTCATGGTTAATCAACAGTCTTGTCAGTGGTAAGTTTCCACATACTCTATCAACCCTCCTTGGGGGTTATATTTTGAATTTAATATCAATTGATCACACAAATACAATATTTTATATAGATCTTTAACACTGGCCTGGTCAAGCAGACTGAACGATGCACTCACTATTTGTTGTACTGTGAAGTGAAACAGAATGTGACCTACCGAGAGATCAGGCTGGTTCACAAGGTTCACATTTACATAAATTCGCTGAATACCCACACTAACACACGGTGATATGTGCAACGTTATTGCACATTACATATAGCCTACTTTTGGCCAGCTAATAGCTTCACCACCAATCAAGCAACATGGACTAAACATTCAAATCATGTTGCTGCAACATTATTTTGCTTTGACAATAAAGGTCAAATTAAGATCCTACATCTTGTATTAGTGGGTAATATCAATAATTCCAACTGAAACTGGGCTTCCCCCTGCAGGGATTTATGCTTTTGGATTCCTCTCTATGGCTCCTCAGCTGTTCATTAACTTCAAGGTTAGTCTTACTTTGTCCTAATTTTGAGCATAATGAGCCCTGAGTAAAATGTTCTATTTTGACACAAATCTTCACTCCACTTTCTTTTTTTGTTCTTGTTCTTCTTCAGTTGAAGTCCGTGGGCCATTTGCAATGGAACGTATTGATGTATAAAGTGAGTACTAACTGTTTCATAGTATAATTCATTGTTGTTGTTGGAGCGATAAGCAGCTGCTTACCTAAAGTCCATCTAAAGTGTCATCAAGTTGTCTGTTCTTCTTCACATTGACACTGTGTATGCATCCCAAATGGCCCTCTATTCCATAGTGCATCCTATGGGCCCTGGTCAAAGGTAGTGCACTATGTAGGGAATAGGGTTTCATTGGGGGTGCATTCAGAGTGAGAATTAAGCACTCTTGTGCCTTCTCTTTAGGCAGTCAATACATTCGTCAACGATGCCTTTGCCTGTGTCTTCAGCACACACCCATCCCACCAGCTGGGCTGCTTCAGGGATGAGATTCTGTTTCTCCTCTACCTTTACCAGAGGAGGTGGGTGGGACACAGTTCAGCTATCGTCAGTGACCCTGAAATACTCTAGACTACGTCCCAAATGGTACCCTATTCCCATATGGCTCTGGTCCAAAGTAGTGCACTTTAGAGAATTAGGGCACCATTTGGGATATAGCCCTATAGTCACTCGTTATTAGATTATTTAACTTTTCATCATTCTGAGCCCTTGTGTTATCTATTGACCTGGATGAGCAAGGGTTTGGTTTCTGACAGTTAACAAAACATGTGATCTCATTCATTTACTTCTCTATCTGCCCCCCACCCCCTGTAGGCTTTACTCTACAAACAAGACCAGATGTCGTGAGTATGGATCATGCCACCACAACCACAGGAAACTCAAAGCCCAATGATGGCTGAGGTCATCAAGGGAAAACATGGTTGAATGAAGGAAACATACCTGCACATGGTGGGGTTGTAAACAGCATGGGAGGCTCTCTGAGGGTGCATCAGGGTTTATTAGAAGCCTTTAGTAAAGTTCAGAATTAGTTTTGTAAGTAGAGAATACAGCTGATTTTCAGTCAACCCTGTGTTAACCACTGACATTTCCATGTGTTAGAAGTTTGACCAACCCGTATGTAGCCAACAGAAGCATGAACCGTTTTTTAGTGATACATATTGATTACTGCATTGTTAGGTTTGAGGCTAGCAATAAAGGCATTTCACTGTACTTGTGGACATGACATTAATACTTGAAAAAGGAGGCTGCCCCTCGCCCTGCCTGCACGGCTCCATGTTACCAGATATAACCAGTATGTAGCCTACTGAAGCATAAAGCTGCCCCTCGCCCTGCCTGCACGGCTCCATGTTACCAGATATAACCAGTATGTAGCCTACTGAAGCATAAAGCTGCCCCTCACCTTGCCTGTACTGCTCCATATAGTCCACAAGGAGGCAGTGTTGTCAGCCCCTTGCTGTACTGTTTTCTGCTTGTTCTTTCAGTCCTCTACTTCCTGTTTGAGAATAGTACATGTATAGATGGGTGCTAAAGGGGAGGAATGAGAAACATGTACAAAAGATGGAGTAATGTGAAGTACAGTGAACTCCTGATAAATCCAATGTCTTTGGACAGTCATATGTGAGAGCTAACTGGAACATGCACATAACCTGTATCTATCCAGGCTGTATTTGAAATGGGACGATTGAGCTACAATGCACTAATGAGGTTTTTTACACTTTGCATACAATGTGCACTTATCAGGAATCAACTGTACTTTTAAATAATGAAGATACTGTAAGGTCTTTAAAAATGAATTAGGAAGCGTAGCCTGATGTTTTTGAATCACATCCTTCTACCAGGGTTTATGGAATGACTTTCCTCTTTGATTAAATTATTACAATTAAATGATTTATCTGTATCTCTGTTGCATTGTCATGACTAATGAAAAGCATTAGCTGGCGTACACACAAAGACAATTATTTGGTATAGAGGTGCTGACCAACAGCGAATGAAGTGTAAGCTATAAAACCAAACAGTTGCACAGTCCATACAATCTACTCGGTAAAACACTAATGCCATGAATGCTTGAACCAGGTTTTTTAGACAAACAGTGCAATTAGTGCAAACAATGACAGTAGTGAGGGGTGTGTCATAATTATTAGGTTGATTAGAATGAATTGAGTGAAACTGTTAAAAGACAATAGTTTACAGCATATGGAATATATTAGGCTATTGTTATCATATGGACACATAATTATATATTGTACATAATATTAGCATCAACTCCGGGGAGGGGCCAGCTGAGTGTAAGACTGTGTCATTTGCATATAAATAGATGAGAGAGCTTCCTACTGCCTGAGCTATGTTGTTGATGTAAATTGAGAAGAGTGTGGGGCCTAGGATCGAGCCTTGGGGTACTCCCTTGGTGACAGGCAGTGGCTGAGACTCTTTGAGAGGTAGTTAGCAAAGCAGCCCAAAGACCCCTGAGAGACACCAATACTCCTTAGCCGGCCCACAAGAATGGAATGGTCTGTATCAAAAGTTTGGCCAAGTCAATAAAAATAACAGCTCAATATTGCTTAGAATCAAGGGCAATGGTGACATCACTCAGGACCTTTACGTTTGCAGTGACACATCCATAACCTGAGCGGAAACCAGATTGCATACCTGAGAGAATACTACAGTGCCTTGCGAAAGTATTCGGCCCTCTTGAACTTTGCGACCTTTTGCCACATTTCAGGCTTCAAACATAAATATATAAAACTGTATTTTTTTGTGAAGAATCAACAACAAGTGGGACACAATCATGAAGTGGAACGACATTTATTGGATATTTCAAACTTTTTTAACAAATCAAAAACTGAAAAATTGGGCGTGCAAAATTATTCAGCCCCTTTACTTTCAGTGCAGCAAACGCTCTCCATGCCACAGCATGTAGCAGGGTATTGCGGTCTGTGGGCTTTGTGTTTACCGTGCCCCTTGGCTTCTTCAAAATGCTGTTAGGTTACAGCTTCGTTCTAAAATTGATGAAATTGTTATTTTTGCTCATCAATCTACACACAATACCACATAGTGACAAAGCAAAAATAGTTTTTATACATTTTTGCTGGAAGAAAAAATATATATATATTGCATTTACACAAGCATTCAGATCGTTTACTCAGTACTTTGTTGAAGCCCCTTTGGCAGCGATTACAGCCTCAAGTCTTCTTGGGTATGATGCTACAAGCATGGCACACCTGTATTTGGGGAGTTTCTCCCATTCTTCTCTGCATATCCTCAAGCTCTGTCAGGTTGTCCGGGCTCTGGCTGGGCCACTCAAGGACATTCAGAGACTTGTCCCGAAGCCACCCCTGCGTTGTCTTGGCTGTGTGCTTAGAGTCTGAGGTCCTGAGTGCTCTGGAGTAGGATTTCATCAAGGATCTCGCTGTAATTTGCTCCGTTAATCTTTGCCTCCATCCTGACTAGTCTCCCAGTCCCTGCTGCTGAAAAATATCATCACAGCATGATGCTGCCACCACTATTTTTTATTTTTTATTTAACCTTTATTTTACTAGGCAAGTCAGTTAAGAACAAATTCTTATTTTCAATGACGGCCTAGGAACAGTGGGTTAACTGCCTGTTCAGGGGCAGAACGACAGATTTTGTACCTTTTCAGCTCGGGGATTTGAACTTGCAACCTTTCGGTTACTAGTCCAATGCTCTAACCACTAGGCTACACTGCCGCCCCACCATGCTTCACCAAAGGGATGGTGCCAGGTTTCTTGGCATCAGGCCAAAGAGTTCAATCTTGTATTCATCAGACCAGAGAAACTTGTTTCTCATGGTCTGAAAGTCCTTTAGGTACCATTTGGCAAACTCGAAGCGGGCTGTCGTGTGCCTTTTCCTGAGGAGTGGCTACCATAAAGGCCTGATTGGTGGAGTGCTGCAGAGATGCTTGTCCTTCTGCAAGATTATCCCATCTCCACAGAGGAACTCTCGAGCTGTCAGAGTGACCATTGGTTTCTTGGTCACCTGCTTGACCAAGGCCCTTTTCCCCTGATTGCTCAGTTTGGCTGGGTGGCCAGCTCTAGGAAGAATCTTGGGGGTTCCAAACTTCTTCTATTTAAGAATTATGTTAGCCACTGTGTTCTTGGGGACCTTCAATGCTGCAGGAATGTTTTGGTACCCTTCCCAGGATCTGTGCCTTGATTTAATCCTGTCTCGGAGATCTATGGACAATTCCTTCAACCTCATGGCTTGGTTTTTGCTCTGACATGCACTGTCAAATGTGGGACCGTATATATACATTACATTACATTTAAGTCATTTAGCAGACGCTCTTATCCAGAGCAACTTACAAATTGGTGAATTCACCTTCTGACATCCAGTGGAACAGCCACTTTACAATAGTGCATCTAAATCATTTAAGGGGAGGGGGGGGTGAGAAGGATTACTTATCCTATCCTAGGTATTCCTTGAAGAGGTGGGGTTTCAGGTGTCTCCGGAAGGTGGTGATTGACTCTGCTGTTCTGGCATCGTGAGGGAGTTTGTTCCACCATTGGGGGGCCAGAGCAGCGAACAGTTTTGACTGGGCTGAGCGGGAACTGTATTTCCTCAGTGGTAGGGAGGCGAGCAGGCCAGAGGTGGATGAACGCAGTGCCCTTGTTTGGGTGTAGGGCCTGATCAGAGCCTGGAGGTACTGCGGTGCCGTTCCCCTCACAGCTCCGTAGGCAAGCACCATGGTCTTGTAGCGGATGCGAGCTTCAACTGGAAGCCAGTGGAGAGAGCGGAGGAGCGGGGTGACGTGAGAGAACTTGGGAAGGTTGAACACCAGACGGGCTGCGGCGTTCTGGATGAGTTGTAGGGGTTTAATGGCACAGGCAGGGAGCTGAGCCAACAGCGAATTGCAGTAATCCAGACGGGAGATGACAAGTGCCTGGATTAGGACCTGCGCCGCTTCCTGTGTGAGGCAGGGTCGTACTCTGCGGATGTTGTAGAGCATGAACCTACAGGAACGGGCCACCGCCATGATGTTGGTTGAGAACGACAGGGTGTTGTCCAGGATCACGCCAAGGTTCTTAGCGCTCTGGGAGGAGGACACAATGGAGTTGTCAACCGTGATGGCGAGATCATGGAATGGGCAGTCCTTCCCCGGGAGGAAGAGCAGCTCCGTCTTGCCGAGGTTCAGCTTGAGGTGGTGATCCGTCATCCACACTGATATGTCTGCCAGACATGCAGAGATGCGATTCGCCACCTGGTCATCAGAAGGGGGAAAGGAGAAGATTAATTGTGTGTCGTCTGCATAGCAATGATAGGAGAGACCATGTGAGGTTATGACAGAGCCAAGTGACTTGGTGTATAGCGAGAATAGGAGAGGGCCTAGAACAGAGCCCTGGGGGACACCAGTGGTGAGAGCGCGTGGTGAGGAGACAGATTCTCGCCACGCCACCTGGTAGGAGCGACCTGTCAGGTAGGACGCAACCCAAGCGTGCGCCGCGCCGGAGATGCCCAACTCGGAGAGGGTGGAGAGGAGGATCTGATGGTTCACAGTATCGAAGGCAGCCGATAGGTCTAGAAGGATGAGAGCAGAGGAGAGAGAGTTAGCTTTAGCAGTGCGGAGCGCCTCCGTGATACAGAGAAGAGCAGTCTCAGTTGAATGACTAGTCTTGAAACCTGACTGATTTGGATCAAGAAGGTCATTCTGAGAGAGATAGCGGGAGAGCTGGCCAAGGACGGCACGTTCAAGAGTTTTGGAGAGAAAAGAAAGAAGGGATACTGGTCTGTAGTTGTTGACATCGGAGGGATCGAGTGTAGGTTTTTTCAGAAGGGGTGCAACTCTCGCTCTCTTGAAGACGGAAGGGACGTAGCCAGCGGTCAGGGATGAGTTGATGAGCGAGGTGAGGTAAGGGAGAAGGTCTCCGGAAATGGTCTGGAGAAGAGAGGAGGGGATAGGGTCAAGCGGGCAGGTTGTTGGGCGGCCGGCCGTCACAAGAAGCGAGATTTCATCTGGAGAGAGAGGGGAGAAAGAGGTCAGAGCACAGGGTAGGGCAGTGTGAGCAGAACCAGCGGTGTCGTTTGACTTAGCAAATGAGGATCGGATGTCGTCGACCTTTCTTTTCAAAATGGTTGACGAAGTCATCTGCAGAGAGGGAGGAGGGGGGGGGAGGGGGAGGAGGATTCAGGAGGGAGGAGAAGGTGGCAAAGAGCTTCCTAGGGTTAGAGGCAGATGCTTGGAATTTAGAGTGGTAGAAAGTGGCTTTAGCAGCAGAGACAGAGGAGGAAAATGTAGAGAGGAGGGAGTGAAAGGATGCCAGGTCCGCAGGGAGGCGAGTTTTCCTCCATTTCCGCTCGGCTGCCCGGAGCTCTGTTCTGTGAGCTCGCAATGAGTCGTCGAGCCACGGAGTAGGAGGGGAGGACCGAGCCGGCCTGGAGGATAGGGGACATAGAGAGTCAAAGGATGCAGAAAGGGAAGAGAGGAGGGTTGAGGAGGCAGAATCAGGAGATAGGTTGGAGAAGGTATGAGCAGAGGGAAGAGATGATAGGATGGAAGAGGAGAGAGTAGCGGGGGAGAGAGAGCGAAGGTTGGGACGGCGCGATACCATCCGAGTAGGGGCAGTGTGGGAAGTGTTGGATGAGAGCGAGAGGGAAAAGGATACAAGGTAGTGGTCGGAGACTTGGAGGGGAGTTGCAATGAGGTTAGTGGAAGAACAGCATCTAGTAAAGATGAGGTCGAGCGTATTGCCTGCCTTGTGAGTAGGGGGAAGGTGAGAGGGTGAGGTCAAAAGAGGAGAGGAGTGGAAAGAAGGAGGCAGAGAGGAATGAGTCAAAGGTAGACGTGGGGAGGTTAAAGTCGCCCAGGACTGTGAGAGGTGAGCCGTCCTCAGGAAAGGAGCTTATCAAGGCATCAAGCTCATTGATGAACTCTCCGAGGGAACCTGGAGGGCGATAAATGATAAGGATGTTAAGCTTGAAAGGGCTGGTAACTGTGACAGCATGGAATTCAAAGGAGGCGATAGACAGATGGGTAAGGGGAGAAAGAGAGAATGACCACTTGGGAGAGATGAGGATCCCGGTGCCACCACCCGCTGACCAGAAGCTCTCGGGGTGTGTGAGAACACGTGGGCGGACGAAGAGAGAGCAGTAGGAGTAGCAGTGTTATCTGTGGTGATCCATGTTTCCGTCAGTGCCAAGAAGTCGAGGGACTGGAGGGAGGCAAAGGCTGAGATGAACTCTGCCTTGTTGGCCGCAGATCGGCAGTTCCAGAGGCTACCGGAGACCTGGAACTCCACGTGGGTCGTGCGCGCTGGGACCACCAGATTAGGGTGGCCGCGGCCACGCGGTGTGGAGCGTTTGTATGGTCTGTGCAGAGAGGAGAGAACAGGGATAGATAGTCACATAGTTGACAGGCTACAGAAGAGGCTACGCTAATGCAAAGGAGATTGGAATGACAAGTGGACTACACGTCTCGAATGTTCAGAAAGTTAAGCTTACGTAGCAAGAATCTTATTGACTAAAATGATTGAAATGATACAGTACTGCTGGAGTAGGCTAGCTGGCAGTGGCTGCGTTGTTGACTTTGTAGGCTAGCTGGCAGTGGCTGCGATGTTGACACTACACTAATATACAGGTGTGTGCCTTTCCAAATCATGTCCAATCAATTGAATTTACCACAGGTGGACTCCAATCAATGGAAACAGGATGCACCTGAGCTCAATTTCAAGTCTCATAGCAAAGGGTCTGAATACTTCTATAAATAAGGTATTACTGTTTTTAATATTTAATACATTTGCAAAAATTCAAAAAAACGTTTATGGTCGTCATGGGATGTTGTGTGTAGATTGCTGAGGGCATTTTTTTATTTAATCCATTTTAGAATAAGTCTGAATGTAACAAAATGTGGATCTGAATACTTTCCGAAGGCAGTGCCTTTTGTTACTTTACAGTTTTATTCTAAAATGGATTAAATACATTTTTCTCCTTACAACATTATTTTTAATAATAATAATACACAAGCCATGAAGTGCTTTGAAAGGCTGGTCATGACTCACATCAACACCATCATCCCGGAAACACTTCCCATTCCCACCTGGACAAAAGGAACACCTATGTGAGAATGCTATTCATTGACTACAGCTCACCATAGTCCCTTCCAAGCTCATCACCAAGTTTGGGACCCTAGGACTGAACACCTCCCTCTGCAAATGGATCCTGGACCTCCTAATGGGCCAAACCCAGGTGGTGAGAGAAGACAACAACACCTCCGCCATGCTGACCCTCAATACAGGGGCCCCTCAGGGGTGTGTGATTAGCCCCCTCCTGTACTCTGTTTACCTACAACTGTGGCCATGGTAGCAAAGTAATTATAATATAGCAATTAAACACTGGAATGGTATGATGTGCAAAGGATGAATGTGCAAGTTGAGATACTGGGGTGCAAAGGAGCAAGATAAATAAATATAGTATGGAGATGAGGTAGCAAATTAACACTGGAGTGATAGATTTGCAGATGATGATGTGCAAGTAGAAATACTGGTGTGCAAAAGAGCAAAAAAAGTAAATAAAACAATATGGGGATGAGGTAGGTGGTTGGATGGGCTATTTACAGATGAGCTACGTACAGGTGCAGTGATCTGTGAGCTGCTCTGACAGCTGGTGCTTAAAGCTAGTGAGGGAGGTAAGAGTCTCCAGCTTCAAAGATTTTTGCAGTTCATTCCAGTCATTGGCAGCAGAGAACTGGAAGGAGAGGCGGCCAAAGGAAGAATTGGCTTTGGGGGTGACCAGTGAGATATACCTGCTGGAGCGTGTGCTACGGGTGGGTGCTACTATGGTGACCAGTGAGCTGAGATAAGGCGGGGCTTTACCTTTCAGAGACTTGTAGATGACCTGGAGCCAGTGGGTTTGGCGAAGAGTATGAAGTGAGGTCCAGCAAATGAGAGCATACAGGTCACAGTGGTGGGTAGTACAGTATATGGTGCTTTGGTGACAAAATGGATGGCACTGTGATAGACTGCATCCAATTTGTTGAGTAGAGTGTTGGTTGCTATTTTGTAAATGACATCGCCGAAGTCGAGGATCGGTAGGATGGTCAGTTTTACGAGGGCATGTTTGGCAGTGTGAGTGAAGGATGCTTTCTTGCGAAATGGGAAGCCGATTCTAGATTTAATTTAGGATTGGAGATGTTTAATGTGAGTCTGGAAGGAGAGTTTACAGTCTAACCAGACACCTAGGTATTTGTAGTTATCCACATAATCTAAGTCAGAATTGTCCAGAGTGGTGATGCTGGACGGGCGGGCAGGTGCAGGCAACGATCAGTTGAAGAGCATGCATTTAGTTTTACTTGCATTTAAGAGCAGTTGGAGGCCACGGAAGGAGAGTTGTATGGCATTGAAGCTCATCTGGAGGTTTGTTAACACAGTGTCCAACAAAGGGCCAGAGGTATACAGAAGGGTGTCGTCTGCATACAGGTGGTTCAAAGAATCCCCAGCAGCGAGAACGACATCATTGATGTATACAGAGAAGAGAGTCGGCCCGAGAATTGAACCCTGTGGCTCTCCCATGGAGACTGCCAGAGGTCCGGACAACACGCCCTCCGATTTGACATACTGAACTCTATCGGAGAAGTAGTTGGTGAACCAAGCGAGGCAATCATTTGAGAAACCAAGGCTGTTGAGTCTGCCAATAAGAATGTTGTGATTGACAGAGTCGAAAGCCTTAGCCAGGTCGATGAATACGGCTGCACAGTAATGTCTCTTATCGATGGCGGTTATGAAATCATTTAGGACCTTGAGCATGGCTGAGATGTACCCATGACCAGCTCTGAAACCAGATTGCATAGCGGAGAAGGTACGGGGAGATTAGAAATGGTCGATAATCTGTTTGTTAACTTGGCTTTCAAAGACAGTGGCTTTCAAACACTTGCCAGTGTTTACGGTATTTGGGGTTGTACCTGGTAGATTCATTGATAATTTGTGTGAGATTGAGGCCATCAAGCTTAGATTGTAGGATGGCCGAGGTGTTAAGCATGTCCCAGTTTAGGTCACCTAGCAGCATGAGCTCAGATGATAGATGGGGGGCAATCAATTCCCATATAGTTTCCAGGGCACAGCTGGGGGCAGAGGGTGGTCTATAGCAAGCGGCAACGGTGAGAGACTTGTTTCTGGAAAGATGAATTTTTAGAAGTAGAAGCTCAAATTGTTTTGGTACAGACCTGGATAGTAAGTTAGCCTGCAGAGTTCCATCTCTGCAGTAGATTGCAAAACCACCCCATTTGGCAGTTCTATCTTGGCAGAAATTGCTATAGTTAGGGGTGGAAATTTCAGGGTTTTTGGTGGTTTGCCTAAGCCAGGACACGGCTAAGACATCTGGGTTGGCAGAATGTGTTAAAGCAGTGACTAAAGCAAACTTAGAGAGTAGGCCTTTAATGTTAACATGCATGAAACCAAGGCTTTTACGGTTACAGAAGTCAACAAATGAGAGCACCTGGGGTGTAGGATTGGAGCTTGGCACTGCAGGTCCTGGATTAACCTCTACATCACCAGAGGAACAGAGGACAAGTAGGATAAGGGTACGGCTAAAGGCTATAAGAACTGGCCGCCTACACGTTCGAAACTGAGAGTAAAGGGAGCAGGTTTCTGGGCACAATAGCATAGATTCATGGCATAATGTACAGACAAAGGTATGGTAGGAAGAGAGTACATTGGAGGTAAACCTAGGCATTGAGTAATGATGAGAGAGATATAGTCTCTAGAGACGTTTAAACCAGGTGATGTCATCACATATGTGGGAGTTGGAACAACATGGTTGGTTAAGGCATATTGAGCAGACTTAGAGGCTCTCCAGTAAAATAAGACAGTAATCACTAACCAGGACAGTAATGGACAAGGCATATTGATATTAGGGAGAGGCATGCGTAGATCGTATGGGTCCAGTGAGTGGTTGGGCTGGCTGGGGACACGGCGATTCAGACAGTTAGCAGGCCGGGGCTAGCAAGCTAGCATAAGGGTCTTAGATGGACGTCGCGATGGTGAAAAAGTCTGTTTTTGCCTCCTCGTGCGGTGACGTCGATAGACCAGTCGTGGAATTAGTAGGGTTCCATGCAGCATAGGGGTCCAAGTCCAATTGGCAAAATGGGTATAGTGGTCCAAGAAACTGGTCAATGGATCAGCAGGCCACAGTTAGCAGAATGGGCCTTCAGGGGACGTCGCACCTGAGGGGCCTGTTGGGATCCTTGCGCAGATTATGTCTTTATTCCAGTCGTGAAGAATCGGCGGGGTTCCGTGCCCCGTACCGGCAGTAGAAAGGGTCCGGATATTGTAGCCGAGGAGTGGGCTTCAGGAGTAGCCCAGGAGCCTAGCTCCAGGCTAGTTGGTGCTAGCTCCGGGAAGGAAACGTTAGCCAGGAATAGTCAACCTGGGTTGCGGTTAGCTAGCTGCGATGATCCAGATGAAAAGGTTCAGAGTTTGAATTAGGATGTAACAACCATTGGTGGAAGAATGTGAGGACCAAGATGCAGCATGGTAAGTGTTCATCATTATTTTTAATAAACTGAACACTAACTACAACAAGGCCCAAAAGAAACAACCGAAACAGCTCCGTCAGGTGCAAAACACACTAAACAGAAAATAACTACCCACAACCCATAGTGGGAAAACAGGCTGCCTAACTATGGTTCTCAATCAGAGACGATTGACAGCTGTCTCTGATTGGGAACCATACCAGGCCAAAACCAGAAATACAAAACATAGAATGAAGAACATAGAACGCCCACCCCAGTCACACCCTGGCCTAATCAAAATAGAGAATAAAAAGCCTCTCTATGGCCAGGGCGTGACATAGGAATCCGGAGATATGGAGAGAAAAATAGGTCCGGTATGCTCATTTGAAACGCGTTGTACGAACTGGCGAGTGCTTTCTGAGCTAAAGGTTAGCTGATGACCACTAGCAGTGGTTAGCTGACTGATAGCTGATAGCTGGATAGCTAGCTAGCTTCAATTGAGTTATTCCAGTTTGGAGGTAAATAGAAATACTTTAGAAAAAAAACAAATCCACACCACATTGGGTGAGGCGGGTTGCAGGAGAGTATTCATACCTTCCTGTGCGGTGTTCCGTATACAACAGGAGTTCCCTGATCCTGTTGCAGAATACACAGGGATTCTCCTTCCCCATATTGACTGATACCATTCAATTCAATAATAAAAAGACAATACAAGTAAAAGTTGTGTCTAATACATTTTTTATGCAGAGTGCCAGGTCTATCTTCATTCAGAGACATCAGTATCAAGCCCGTCTGCCAGTCTGGACTTCATCACATCATCTTGCAAGTCTCCATGTGCTGGCTCCATACATGTTTCTGTGAACACATACACACATAGTCACTGTTCTATTACCAATGGCCGTTAGGATAGGTAATATCTGACACACAAACAGTTCATCAGTAACACATGGAATGAAAAGGGTATTGCTATTACTGGACATTTCTGCTGTACGGTATTATCAGTAATCAACCTCATTGTGGATGTGATCTAATGCATCTGTGAACACATACACACAGTCGCTGGTCTATTACCAATGGCTGTTAGGGATAGGGGATATCTGGGGGTATCTGACACACATACTATAGACTGTACTATGTTGAAGTTTGAACAGGTCAGACTAAACCTACCTAATTGTTTTCTCCCCATCGACGTGCAGGCAAGTGGTGAGGCTGGAGGTGAGGTTCTGTGCCAGAGCCCCATAGCGGTGTAGATCAGCTTCTGGCCCTTCATCAAAGATACTAGTCACTCACACACACACACACACACACACATATTACATGATCAATGGTGGTTGTGATTAGCCTGGTGAACCAACCTGATCGCTGAATTCACCTTTCCTATTTCACTTCAGATATTATAAAATGTGAAGTGAAATAGAATGGTGAACACAGCGATCAGGCTGGTTCCACCAGGCTAGGTAATACTCTGGACATTATATGTCTAAGAAGTAGAAAATAAGCAACAAATAATGTCAGTTTCCATAAATTACGTTTCACAAATAGTTGTTCAAATATATAAACATAATGAGGTGGGGCCTCCCGGGTGGTGCAGTGGTCTAGGGCACCACATCGCAGTGCTAGCTGTGAGACTCTGGGTTCGCGCCCAAGCTCTGTCGCAGCCGGCCGTGACCGTGAGGTCTATGGATCAGCTTCTGGCCCTTCATCAAAGATACTAGTCACTCACACACACACACACACACACATATTACATGATCAATGGTGGTTGTGATTAGCCTGGTGAACCAACCTGATCGCCCACTTCAGATATTATAAAATGTGAAGTGAAATAGAATGGTGAACTCTGTCGCAGCCGGACATTATATGCGTGACAACAAATAATGTCAGAGGTCTATGGGGCGACACAATTGGCCTAGCGTCATCTGGGTTCGCGCCCAGGCTCTGTCGCAGCCGGCCGTGACCGTGAGGTCTATGGGGCGACACAATTGGCCTAGCGTCATCTGGGTTCGCGCCCAGGCTCTGTCGCAGCCGGCCGTGACCGTGAGGTCTATGGGGCGACACAATTGGCCTAGCGTCATCTGGGTTCGCGCCCAGGCTCTGTCGCAGCCGGCCGTGACCGTGAGGTCTATGGGGCGACACAATTGGCCTAGCGTCATCTGGGTTCGCGCCCAGGCTCTGTCGCAGCCGGCCGTGACCGTGAGGTCTATGGGGCGACACAATTGGCCTAGCGTCATCTGGGTTCGGGAGGGCTTGGCCGGTAGGGAAATCCTTGTCTCATCGCGCACCAGCGACTCCTGTGGCGGGCTGGGTGCAGTGTGCGCTAACCAGGTCACCAGGTGCACCGTGTTTCCTCTGACACATTGGTGCGGCTGGCTTCCGGGTTGGATGTGCGCTGTGTTAAGAAGCAGTTTGGTTCCCCACGAAATTGGGGAGAAAAGGGGGTAAAAATAATAAGGTTACGTTCTGTATTTGTACAAAGATGTTGCTGTTGACAAATGAAGGTTGCTGTTGACAAATGAAGGTTGCTGTTGACAAATGAAGGTTGCTGGAGGAAATTATTTAATGTTGTTATATTGTTATATTGGACATACTATGCTGTATACTTGGACTTAGTATTTTGTGTGACTTAGTCATGGGTCTGGGTGTACAGATAACATCCGTTTGGGTGCGACTGCAGTATGTGACATCCTGTTTCAACAATCTTCAAGAACTTAGATGTGTGGAAACATGCAGGAGGGAACGGACAATGGTGGCAACGTCAGTTATCTTAATCTGCACAGACAAGCTAAATCAGCTTTTACACACCATGTTCCGCTAATCTGCTAAACTGCCACGTTGACAAAATAGGTGATACTTTTTCTACAAGAGGAGAGTAACACTTCTGTTCATGGGCTTTCCTAACGATGCACTGTGTGGTTATTGATCGCTTCATTTTTGCACATATTATAAAAAAGTTGTTTTGAGGTAGCCAGGAGGAAACCATGGCCAGCCATAGAAAAATGCTTCCTGAAATTCTCAATTATCGTGGATTTATCGTGGTGACAGTGTTACCTTGCCTCAGTGCAATGGGCAGCTGGGAGGAGGTAAGCCCTGGCATCTGTTCCTGACCAGGGGATACGTCTGGCACCCAACTGGGTACTTTGTCTAAGAGAAAAACAGGGTCAACATTTGTCATCATCCCTCAATTATAAACACAGATGGAGAAATAACCTAATCCTGTTCGGAAGGTAATTCTATGCTTTACAGATGTAGACTGACTGGCTCCAGATTGGATTAGATTCAGGCTGGTGACACGTTACACTATGCAACCAACTGTGACATGTATTGCTATGGCCCTGGGTTGGTTTGAGTTTGTTGCTGCTAGTTAGTACACTGCTGTAGTCAGACATGAGCTAGCTAGTACCACCATAGCTGCATTCTGGGGCGGCAGGTAGCCTAGTGGTTAGAGCATTGGGCCAGTAACCGAAAGGTTGCTGGATCAAATCCCCGAGCTGACAAGGTACAAATCTGTCACTCTGGTAGGCCATCATTGGGAATAAGAATTTGTTCTTAACTGACTTGCTTCATTAAATTAACATAACAGTAAAACATCCTATATTTATTTGTTCCCAAGAAATGGGTTACGCCTCAGAGGCTAATGTGACTGTTTTGTCTAAATTACACTAACTTAAGAGTGGCATGGAAATGCATTGCTAAAGTAGGCAAATCATTAATAGGAAACAACTTTGCCATATGATGTCTTAAAATTGACTTTAGAGAGATGGCAAAGTTTGTCTAAAATAGCTAGCAATGCTAATGTTAGCTAGCTAAAATATGGTGGTCTGGCCCCTCGATCTTAGTTAGCTGGCTAAGGATATACTGTGTGACAAGTGAACACCCACTGAAAACATAATCATCCCACATTTCATCAGAATCTGAGTGTCAAAAATATATGTTTGAAGAGTTTACACAGCTCTACCTTGTGTTATGGAAAAGAGAATGTCAGTTAAACCACTTTAATGCTCATATAATGCAAGATCTCTTTAAGGCTGTATAGCTTCTTGCATTCCAGAAAGTTCTTGCTTGTGTATGTGGGAGTGCAACAACACACCATCTGGGCAGACAGCAAAAGGTGCTACATCAGAGAAACTGTATCCTGTTGTTTACACACCTAACTAGAAGACTAGAATAACCAGCTGTTGTTGTAGAACGAGACGACCAATTCAGTTAGTCTGTATCTTTTACCCTAGTTTCATCTCATTCTCCACACACATCAATCAATCAAATGTATTTATAAAGCCCTTCTTACATCAGCTGATGTCACATAGAGCTGTACAGAAACCCAGTCAAAAACCCCAAACAGCAAGCAATGCAGGTGTAGAAGCACGGTGGCTAGGAAACTCCCTAGAAAGGCCAGAACCTAGGAAGAAACCTAGAGAGGAACCAGGCTATGAAGGGTGGCCAGTCCTCTTCTGGTTGTGCTGGGTGGAGATTATAACAGAACATGGTCAAGATGTTCAAATATGACCAGCAGGGTCAAATAATAATAATCACAGTGGTTGTAGAGGGTGAAACAGGACAGCACCTCAGGAGTAAATGTCAGTTGGCTTTTCATAGCCGATCCTTCAGAGTATCTCTACTGCTCCTGTTGTCTCTTGAGAGTTGAAAACAGCAGGTCTGGGACAGGTAGCACGTCCGGTGAACAGGTCAGTGTTCCATAGACAGGCAGAACAGTTGAAACTGGAGCAGCAGCAGGTGGACTGGGGACAGCAGGTGGACTGGGGACAGCAAGGAGTCATCAGGCCAGGTAGTCCTGTAGTCCTGAGGCATGGTCCTAGGGCTCAGGTCCTCCGAGAGAGAGAAAGAAAGAGAGAGAATTAGAGAGAGCACACTTAAATTCACACAGGACACAGGATAGACAGGAGAAATACGCCCGATATTACAAACTGACCCTAGCCCCCCGACACATAAACTATTGCAGCATAAATACTGGAGGCTGAGACAGGAGGGTTGGGAGACATACCAAGATCATATGTTTTGTATATGCTTGCACAAGATAGTTTGACTATATACGCCTTACACCTCAGAGGGCATAACTGACCAGCTTCATTATTGCAATTCTTATTAATAAAGATTGATTGTTCCACAACAGTTGTACACACTGCTCAAAAAAATAAAGGGAACACTTAAACAACACAATGTAACTCCAAGTCAATCACACTTCTGTGAAATCAAATTGTCCACTTAGGAAGCAACAATGATTGACCATAAATTTCACATGCTGTTGTGCAAATGGAATAGACAACAGGTGGAAATTATAGGCATTTAGCAAGACACCCCCAATAAAGGAGTGGTTCTGCAGGTGGGGACCACAGACCACTTCTCAGTTCCTATGCTTCCTGGCTGATGTTTTGGTCACTTTTGAATGCTGGCAGTGCTTTCACCCTAGTGGTAGCATGAGACGGAGTCTACAACCCACACAAGTGGCTCAGGTAGTGCAGCTCATCCAGGATGGCACATCAATGCGAGATGTGGTAAGAAGGTTTGCTCTGTCTGTCAGCATAGTGTCCAGAGCATGGAGGCACTACCAGGAGACAGGTCCGTACATCAGGAGACGTGGAGGAGGCCGTAGGAGGGCAACAACCCAGCAGCAGGACTGCTACCTTCGCCTTTGTGCAAGGAGGAGCACTGCCAGAGCCCTGCAAAATGACCTCCAGCAGGCCACAAATGTGCATGTGTCTGCTCAAACGGTCTGAAACAGACTCCATGAGGGTGGTATGAGGGCCCGATGTCCACAAGTGGAGGTTATCCTTACAGCCCAACACCGTGCAGGACGTTTGGCATTTGCCAGAGAACACCAAGATTGGCAAATTCGCCACTGGCGCCCTGTGCTCGTCACAGATGAAAGCAGGTTCACACTGAGCACGTGACAGACGTGACAGTCTGGAGACGCCGTGGAGAACGTTCTGCTGCCTGCAACATCCTCCAGCATGACCGGTATGGCGGTGGGTCAGTCATGGTGTGTGGTGGCATTTCTGTGGGGGGCCGCACAGCCCTCCATGTGCTCGCCAGAAGTAGCCTGACTGCCATTAGGTACCGAGATGAGATCCTCAGACCCCTTATGAGACCATATGCTGGTGCGGTTGGCCCTGGGTTCCTCCTAATGCAAGACAATGCTTGACCTTATTTGGCTGGAGTGTGTCAGCAGTTCCTGCAAGAGGAAGGCATTGATGCTATGGACTGGCCCGCCCGTTCCCCAGACCTGAATCCAATTGAGCACATCTGGGACATCATGTCTCGCTCCATCAGCCACGTTGCACCACAGACTGTCCAGGAGTTGGCGGATGCTTTAGTCCAGGTCTGGAAGGAGATCCCTCAGGAGACCATCCGCCACCTCATCAGGAGCATGCCCAGGCGTTGTAGGGAGGTCATACAGGCACGTGGAGGCCACACACACTAATGATCCTCATTTTGACTTGTTTTAAGGACATTACATCAAAGTTGGATCAGCCTGTAGTGTGCTTTTCCACTTTAACTTTGAGTGTGACTCCAAATCCAGACCTCCATGGGTTGATACATTTGGTTTCCATTGATGATTTTTGTGTGATTTTGTTATCAGCACATTCAACTATGTAAAGTAAAATTTATTTAATAAGAATATTTCATTCATTCAGATCTAGGATGTGTTATTTTAGTGTTCCCTTTATTTTTTTGAGCAGTGTATATATATATATATATATATACAGTTGATCATCCAACTCATGAAAGAAACATGAAGACTCTCTTTATTCTGCTACTCAGTCTATCCCTTCCCACAGAGAATTCATTATTCATTCATTCATTTGTTTGTCATTTCATTTTATATGTCATTTCAGTCGATGCACTGAGATGCTCTGGATGCAGTTCACTCACCTCCAACGCTGACTGTAATCAGAACATAAAACAATGCCTGGAGCCTCATGGCACTTGCATGACCACTGAGGATAAAGCTGGTGAGGAAACCAGGAGGAATAATAGACCTTGTTGAATAGCTTAGGAACTGTCTGTAGCCAAGCTCAATATCCAGATCAATATCATTACTTTACATGTTCAACTGATTGTAGTACATGTTAAAGTCAGTCAATGGGTGTCCTCTCTCTTCTCAGCAGACATCCCAGATAGACCTAAATGATAAGCACGGTAACCTGTCAGTAAGCTACGAATAAGACCTGTGTAATAGCTGATGAGTATGAGAAGTACTGCTGAGATGACCCTTTAAGGTATTCATTCATTCCTGTTGGTGTTAAATGGGAGCATGTGTTGACGAAATGTCGAGAAGTTTAAAATATGAATGTAAATCTATTAAACTATTGGAAAAATGAAAGATTCAGCTAAACATCATTAAGGAAAATAAATGACATGCTAACACCATCCTTTGTCATTCGTAACCACAGGAAAGCACTGTCACAGCTTTGGCTGTCATTCATAACCACAGGAAAGCACTGTCACAGCTTTGGCTGTCATTTATAACCACAGGAAAGCACTGTCACAGCTTTGTCTGTCATTCATAACCACAGGAAAGAACTGTCACAGCTTTGTCTGTCATTCATAACCACAGGAAAGCACTGTCACAGCTTTGTCTGTCATTCATAACCACAGGAAAGCACTGTCACAGCTTTGGCTGTCATTCATAACCACAGGAAAGCACTGTCACAGCTTTGGCTGTCATTCATAACCACAGGAAAGCATTGTCACAGCTTGGTCTGTCATTCATAACCACAGGAAAGCACTGTCACAGCTTTGTCTGTCATTCATAACCACAGGAAAGCACTGTCACAGCTTTGGCTGTCATTCATAACCACAGGAAAGCACTGTCACAGCTTTGGCTGTCATTCATAACCACAGGAAAGCACTGTCACAGCTTTGGCTGTCATTCATAACCACAGGAAAGCACTGTCACAGCTTTGGCTGTCATTCATAACCACAGGAAAGCACTGTCACAGCTTTGGCTGTCATTCATAACCACAGGAAAGCACTGTCACAGCTTTGGCTGTCATTCATAACCACAGGAAAGCACTGTCACAGCTTTGGCTGTCATTCATAACCACAGGAAAGCACTGTCACAGCTTTGGCTGTCATTCATAACCACAGGAAAGCACTGTCACAGCTTTTTGGCTGTCATTCATAACCACAGGAAAGCACTGTCACAGCTTTGGCTGTCATTCATAACCACAGGAAAGCACTGTCACAGCTTTGGCTGTCATTCATAACCACAGGAAAGCACTGTCACAGCTTTGGCTGTCATTCATAACCACAGGAAAGCACTGTCACAGCTTTGGCTGTCATTCATAACCACAGGAAAGCACTGTCACAGCTTTGGCTGTCATTCATAACCACAGGAAAGCACTGTCACAGCTTTGGCTGTCATTCATAACCACAGGAAAGCACTGTCACAGCTTTGGCTGTCATTCATAACCACAGGAAAGCACTGTCACAGCTTTGGCTGTCATTCATAACCACAGGAAAGCACTGTCACAGCTTTGGCTGTCATTCATAACCACAGGAAAGCACTGTCACAGCTTTGGCTGTCATTCATAACCACAAGAAAGCACTGTCACAGCTCTGTCTGTCATTCATAACCACAGGAAAGCACTGTCACAGCTTTGGCTGTCATTCATAACCACAGGAAAGCACTGTCACAGCTTTGGCTGTCATTCATAACCACAGGAAAGCACTGTCACAGCTTTGGCTGTCATTCATAACCACAGGAAAGCACTGTCACAGCTTTGGCTGTCATTCATAACCACAGGAAAGCACTGTCACAGCTTTGGCTGTCATTCATAACCACAGGAAAGCACTGTCACAGCTTTGGCTGTCATTCATAACCACAGGAAAGCACTGTCACAGCTTTGGCTGTCATTCATAACCACAGGAAAGCACTGTCACAGCTTTGGCTGTCATTCATAACCACAGGAAAGCACTGTCACAGCTTTGGCTGTCATTCATAACCACAGGAAAGCACTGTCACAGCTTTGGCTGTCATTCATAACCACAGGAAAGCACTGTCACAGCTTTGGCTGTCATTCATAACCACAGGAAAGCACTGTCACAGCTTTGGCTGTCATTCATAACCACAGGAAAGCACTGTCACAGCTTTGGCTGTCATTCATAACCACAGGAAAGCACTGTCACAGCTTTGGCTGTCATTCAAAACCACAGGAAAGCACTGTCACAGCTTTGGCTGTCATTCATAACCACAGGAAAGCACTGTCACAGCTTTGGCTGTCATTCATAACCACAGGAAAGCACTGTCACAGCTTTGTCTGTCATTCATAACCACAGGAAAGCACTGTCACAGCTTTGGCTGTCATTCATAACCACAGGAAAGCACTGTCACAGCTTTGGCTGTCATTCATAACCACAGGAAAGCACTGTCACAGCTTTGTCTGTCATTCATAACCACAGGAAAGCACTGTCACAGCTTTGGCTGTCATTCATAACCACAGGAAAGCACTGTCACAGCTTGGTCTGTCATTCATAACCACAGGAAAGCACTGTCACAGCTTTGTCTGTCATTCATAACCACAGGAAAGCACTGTCACAGCTTTGGTCTGTCATTCATAACCACAGGAAAGCACTGTCACAGCTTTGGCTGTCATTTATAACCACAGGAAAGCACTGTCACAGCTTTGGTCTGTCATTCATAACCACAGGAAAGCACTGTCACAGCTTGGTCTGTCATTCTGTCATATAACCACAGGAAAGCACTGTCACAGCTTTGGCTGTCATTCATAACCACAGGAAAGCACTGTCACAGCTTTGGCTGTCATTTATAACCACAGGAAAGCACTGTCACAGCTTGGTCTGTCATTCGTAACCACAGGAAAGCACTGTCACAGCTTGGTCTGTCATTCATAACCACAGGAAAGCACTGTCACAGCTCTGGCTGTCATTCATAACCACAGGAAAGCACTGTCACAGCTTTGTCTGTCATTCATAACCACAGGAAAGCACTGTCACAGCTTTGGCTGTCATTCATAACCACAGGAAAGCACTGTCACAGCTTTGGCTGTCATTCATAACCACAGGAAAGCACTGTCACAGCTTTGTCTGTCATTCATACCCACAGGAAAGCACTGTCACAGCTTTGGCTGTCATTCATAACCACAGGAAAGCACTGTCACAGCTTTGGCTGTCATTCATAACCACAGGAAAGCACTGTCACAGCTTTGTCTGTCATTCATAACCACAGGAAAGCACTGTCACAGCTTTGGCTGTCATTCATAACCACAGGAAAGCACTGTCACAGCTCTGTCTGTCATTCGTAACCACAGGAAAGCACTGTCACAGCTTTGGCTGTCATTTATAACCACAGGAAAGCACTGTCACAGCTTTGGCTGTCATTCATAACCACAGGAAAGCACTGTCACAGCTTTGGCTGTCATTCATAACCACAGGAAAGCACTGTCACAGCTTTGGCTGTCATTCATAACCACAGGAAAGCACTGTCACAGCTTTGGCTGTCATTCATAA
The DNA here is from genome assembly GCF_036934945.1 of Oncorhynchus masou masou. Lineage (NCBI taxonomy): Eukaryota > Metazoa > Chordata > Actinopteri > Salmoniformes > Salmonidae > Oncorhynchus > Oncorhynchus masou. The sequence continues at coordinate 89,906,535 of NC_088240.1, forward strand.
CCACAGGAAAGCACTGTCACAGCTTGGTCTGTCATTCGTAACCACAGGAAAGCACTGTCACAGCTTTGGCTGTCATTTATAACCACAGGAAAGCACTGTCACAGCTTGGTCTGTCATTCATAACCACAGGAAAGCACTGTCACAGCTTTGGCTGTCATTTATAACCACAGGAAAGCACTGTCACAGCTTGGTCTGTCATTCGTAACCACAGGAAAGCACTGTCACAGCTTGGTCTGTCATTCATAACCACAGGAAAGCACTGTCACAGCTTTGGCTGTCATTTATAACCACAGGAAAGCACTGTCACAGCTCTGTCTTTTTGTCATCATTTTATTTCATCCTTTATTTTCTCCTATTTGACAAGATGGCCGACTGAGCCAAGACAAAATATATCCCAGTGTTTGTGATCCTCCATGAATCACTATTGAGCTTGTGACAAGTGTTAACAATGAAGCAGACATGTTCGACGTAGTGTGAGGAGCTCAGTGTTCTGTCTACTAAAGCAGAGAGGTTCCAGTTCAGTTGTGTTGTCCACATCATCCTCCATATGTCCTCTGGGGGGAGCAGTTTCTGAAGTGTGCCTCCTGATTCTTCTTCAGATGAAATCTGGGACTGTAGGAATTCACAGTTAGTCAGCCGACACAATCGGTGCAGCATAAAATAACTCTTCAAAGATTCCAAGTCTATAAAAAGGAGTGGTGTGTTGGGGAGTGAGGGTCAGAGGTGGTCGCTAGTCTGCCTGGTGATGCACATGGAGTCCAGTCCATATGATGGTCCTGTAGAAGCAGTATCCCGTTCAAATTCCTTCACAGTGAAATCTTCCTCATTCCTCCCTTCCTTGAAGTAATCACTGATTAGACATGACAGAACAGGTGAACAAACCCAAGGGTCCCTTCACATGGCTTCCATCTGTCCAGACAGTCATTCAGACAGAAGCTTTGTGTTGACTCAGTTCATCCCACACTCCACACCCTCCTCCCACAGCGCTAGTGAGGTGGCGGCCGGGCCTGGCCCAACATCCTGAGCCGGCTCTGGTCGATGACGTCTAGAAGGTTCTTGGCGTCTACGGCCAGGGCGTGGGCGGCCGTCAACATCTGTTTCTTGTAGTCCTGCTGCAGGCTGGTCATGACGTACTGCTGGGCCAGCTTCATCTTGTTGATCAGCTCCGCCAGGTCAGAGTTCAACAGCTTCTGGGCCATCTCCACCTTTAAGATAAGATAGTATTTTATTAAAACAAAAATGTTCCATATATTATTATTATTATAATTATAATATATTGAGAGATAAAATAGAAATAGGTTCAGCGAATGAACAGGGTGCACATATTCCAGTATTATATAACTACTTAAAACAAAATGTCCTGTATAAGAGGGGGCAGACGGGACTAACATAGTGCTGGATCAGAAGAGGCCCATGCCTGGTTAACGTACCTCTCTGTGTGTGCTAGCTGGAAGTAACGTGATTGTTTCATCCACTGTGGCCAGGAGTGTTCTCAGTGCCAGACCCACATCCTGAAACACAAATTTACTCATATGAACCAATCCTAGAAACCTAGAAGTCTGCTAAATGACTCACTACTGTATGTCTCTCTGGATAAGAGAGTCTGCTAAATGACTCACTACTGTACGTCTCTCTGGATAAGAGAGTCTGCTAAATGACTCACTACTGTACATCTCTATGGATAAGAGAGTCTGCTAAATGACTCACTACTGTACGTCTCTCTGGATAAGAGAGTCTGCTAAATGACTCACTACTGTACGTCTCTCTGGATAAGAGAGTCTGCTAAATGACTCACTACTGTACGTCTCTCTGGATAAGAGAGTCTGCTAAATGACTCACTACTATAAGTCTCTCTGGATAAGAGAGTCTGCTAAATTACTCACTACTGTAAGTCTCTCTGGATAAGAGAGTCTGCTAAATGACTCACTACTGTACGTCACTCTGGATAAGAGAGTCTGCTAAATGACTCACTACTGTACGTCTCTCTGGATAAGAGAGTCTGCTAAATGACTCACTACTGTACGTCTCTCTGGATAAGAGAGTCTGCTAAATGACTCACTACTGTAAGTCGCTCTGGATAAGAGAGTCTGCTAAATGACTCACTACTGTACGTCTCTCTGGATAAGAGAGTCTGCTAAATGACTCACTACTGTAAGTCTCTCTAAATAAGAGAGTCTGCTAAATGACTCACTACTGTAAGTCTCTCTGGATAAGAGAGTCTGCTAAATGACTCACTACTGTACGTCTCTCTGGATAAGAGTCTGCTAAATTACTCACTACTGTACGTCTCTCTGGATAAGAGAGTCTGCTAAATGACTCACTACTGTAAGTCTCTCTGGATAAGAGAGTCTGCTAAATGACTCACTACTGTAAGTCTCTCTGGATAAGAGAGTCTGCTAAATGACTCACTACTGTAAGTCTCTCTGGATAAGAGAGTCTGCTAAATGACTCACTACTGTACGTCTCTCTGGATAAGAGAGTCTGCTAAATGACTCACAACTGTAAGTCTCTCTGGATAAGAGAGTCTGCTAAAGGTCAAATGGATAAAATATTTCCAAAAAGAACGAAACGTAAACGTTTTGCTACAATGAACCCTGGTGATTGAATGTGGAGACGATGAACACTGTGTCTCTCCTACCTTGACCATTGGCACGTATTCCTCGGGAGGCGCAGGCTGAATTTTACTGGACATCTCAATGACAGCCTTCACCAGTCCTGTGACATTCTCATAGACCTTGTCATTAGAGCGGTCCAGGTTGGCAGTGGGGGGTGGGCTGATCTCCTGAGGCTGGAGCTGAATGAAGGAGAAAAATACACTGTGAGCAGAGATGGAGAAATAACAGAGCGGGTCAGATGATTCATATAATGTTCAACCTTGCATTTCTTAACTCTCACCAATAGATGGCAGTATATATCACCAGTCAGTCAACACCACATTCATTCATGGTAGTAAATCACAATGACAAAACACCCAAGGAATTTGAAATGTTTGTAGAGACTGTCACCAGGGGCTAAATCAAGTCAAACATATCCTTGAAATTATACATTAGGTCTAGAGAGGGTTAGAGGTTATGTTAGGAAGATGTCAGCATCTGGAATAAACAATACTTTCTATAATGGAGTTATTTGGAATTCAGCATTATTCCTAAATCATGTCAAAAGTGCACAGATCCCATTCAGGAAGAAGTCAATGTGTTATATTTAGGATTCAGAGGGTTGTTTGAAACAATGTCATAGACAAACACATTATTATGGCCACACAAACACAGATCTGAACATACCCAAGCACTACATGGCCCACTATAAGACCTCTACATGGCCCACTATAAGACCGCTACATGGCCCGCTATAAGACCTCTACATGGCCCACTATAAGACCTCTACATGGCCCACTATAAGACCGCTACATGGCCCGCTATAAGACCTCTACATGGCCCACTATAAGACCTCTACATGGCCCGCTATAAGACCTCTACATGGCCCACTATAAGACCTCTACATGGCCCACTATAAGACCTCTACATGGCCCGCTATAAGACCTCTACATGGCCCACTATAAGACCTCTACATGGCCCACTATAAGACCTCTACATGGCCCACTATAAGACCTCTACATGGTCCACTATAAGACCTCTACATGGCCCACTATAAGACCTCTACATGGCCCGCTATAAGACCTCTACATGGCCCGCTATAAGACCTCTACATGGCCCACTATAAGACCTCTACATGGCCCACTATAAGACCTCTACATGGCCCGCTATAAGACCTCTACATGGCCCACTATAAGACCTCTGGCCCGCTATAAGACATGGCCCACTATAAGACCTCTACATGGCCCACTATAAGACCTCTACATGGCCCACTATAAGACCTCTACATGGCCCACTATAAGACCTCTACATGGCCCACTATAAGACCTCTACATGGCCCACTATAAGACCTCTACATGGCCCACTATAAGACCTCTACATGGCCCACTATAAGACCTCTACATGGCCCCCTATAAGACCTCTACATGGCCCACTATAAGACCTCTACATGGCCCACTATAAGACCTCTACATGGCCCACTATAAGACCACTACATGGCCCACTATAAGACCTCTATATGGCCCACTATAAGACCTCTACATGGCCCACTATAAGACCTCTACATGGCCCACTATAAGACCTCTACATGGCCCACTATAAGACCTGTACATGGCCCACTATAAGACCTCTACATGGCCCACTATAAGACCTCTACATGGCCCACTATAAGACCTCTACATGGCCCGCTATAAGACCCCTACATGGCCCGCTATAAGACCCACTTTATCGATGGTAAAGAAGTGTTGTGTCAGTACGGTGAATGGAAGAAATGCATTAGGATGAGAAGGCTAAAGTGGTTCAGTGAACAGACAACAGGTGAATGAACCCTGTCTGAGTCCCAAATGGCACCCTATTTCTTATATACTATACTTCCAGGGCCCTCTGGTCTAAAGTAGTACACTATATAGGGAATGGGGTGCCATTTGTAAAGTGCACCAGATCAGATGATGCATTAGAAGTTGACTGTTACCAGAGATACAGATGGAATCCATTGTCCAACCCAACCCATAGCCTGCTTTTCAGCATCAAATTACAACTGATTGACAACTCTGTGAGAAGTTAGGTCTAAAGACACACACACACACACACACACACACACGTATGAACGTACACACACACACACGTATGAACGTACACACACACACACACACACACACACACACACACATGAACGTACACACACACACATGAACACACACACACACACACACACACACACACACACACACGTATGAACGTACACACACACACACACACACACGTACACACACACACACACACACACACACACACACACACACACACACACACACACATTCACAGTGTTCTCTTACCCGCCAGGGCTAAGTTCAACAACAGTAAGGCAGAGGCAAGAGGGACAGAAGAGGGAGAAGATATTAATGCAACAAGCATTAACAATACACGCAATAACACCAGAGAGCAACGTTTCATCCAAATAAATAAGGTTTTGGAGAGGTTGGTTGAGTAAATACAGAAATATCCACAGAGGTGGTGACTTAAATGTTGTGGTCATGAAACTTTGTCTGTGTTTATACAGGCAGCCCAATTCTAAAAATGTACCTAATTATTGGAAAAGGATCTGATCTGATTGGTCAAAAGACCAATTACTGGTAAAATATCAGAATTGTGCTGCCTGTGTAAATGTAGTCTTTGTGTTTGATTTGACACGTGTTTATCTTTTGCATGAATCCCACTAATTCCCTCATCAGAACAGGGAACAGGTTGCCATGGTAGTACAGTACTGAGTACATAGTAGTATAGGGTCACAAATGACATCCTATTTCCTATATAGTGCAAAACGTTTTACCACTAGGGCCTATGGGGCTCTGGTCAAAAGCAGTGTACTATATAGGGAATAGGAAGCCACTTGTGATGCGTCATATCATAGCCCAGTCTGACCATCTCAGTTCCAGTCATGATGGGCTGATAATGTCCATGTCAGTGTTTACATGTTGGCTTCTTTCTCAGGAACAAGGAACCACATTAGCTAGACTATTCCTCTTGTTAAATCATTTTCCATGCTGATGGTAAAAAGGCAGTGTAATGGAAAGAGTGTGTTCCTTCCCAGGGTGCATTGCAGGCCTGACTGCCTGGTCGATCGTGTGGTATTTATGAGCGTGTTTGGGGAAGGAGGAGAGAGGGGGTGAACTACAGCTGGGACTGCTTTAGCTGAGGCTTAGGGTGCACCCCAAAAGGCCCCCTATTTAGTGCACTGCTTTTGACCAGGGCCCATAGGACTCTGGTCAAAAGTACTGTAGTGCACTATATAGGGAATAGTGTGCCATTTGTGATGCAGCCTAATGACACCAAGGCAGTGGTAGCAGAGCAGAGCTAACAGTTTGGATAACTTCGGGAAGGTAACGCTCCTGGATGTTCTATGCTGACACAGAGAAACTCAAGCGGACTGTTGCCATAGTAACCATCACTGGGGAAAATAGTGACATCTCCGGTGTTTGGGTGTCATAAAAAAGGGGAAGTCTGTGCAGTTGAAATACAGTGGTAGTTGTTGTGATCTTGCCAACATGTTAAAGTCATGTAGGAATGTTCTAACAGAAATAGGGACAGTTAGTCATGTTTTAGAAGCATAGTCATGAACTTCTCAGTTTAAAGATAGAATCCTTAATTGCAACATCCATTCTTGCACGTATAAATGAATTAAACACTGAATGTACAAAACATTAAGGACACTTGCTCTATCCATGACAGACTGACCAGGTGAAAAACTATGATCCCTTATTGATGTCACTTGTTAAATCCACTTCATTAGTGTAAATGAAGGGGAGGAGACAGGTTAAAGAAGGATCTTTAAGACTTGAGACAATTGAGACATGGGTATGGTAGTAGGTGCCAGGTGCACCGGTTTGTGTCAAGAACTGCAACACTGCTGGGTTTTTCACACTCAACAGTTTCCCATGTGTATCAAGAATGGTCCACCATCCAAAGGACATCCAGCCAACTTGACAACTGTGTGAAGCATTAGAGTCAACATGGGTCAGCATCCCTGTGGAACTCTTTTAACACCTTGTAGAGTCCATGTCCCGATGAATTGAGGCTGTTCTGAGGGCAAAAGGGAGGGGGTGCAACTCAATATTAGGAAGGTGTCCTTAATGTTTTGTCCACTCAGTGTATATACCCATTGATATTTGAAGAATATAACTTGTAAATGCCTCAGGAGCTTAGTTCAACTGTCGTACCTCAGCAGAACCCAACATATGAACTTGTTTTACTCTGATGTTTGTAAACAAAGTAAATGTAAACAAACACTGTCTAGCCAAAAACATGGTTACAACTATCATGTTGATATCATGGATGGCCAGTCCTTGCATCCACAGCTCTGTCTATGAATTTGAACATGGTTACGATTTCTCCAGGTCCATCCTTCAGCTTTTTACCAAAACAGAGTTGGGGTGAACCACTTTGTTATCATTTCAATGAAGGATTGTAGCTTTAAAATGATGGATGAACACTTTGTTTTGCAGTGCAAAGTAGAATACCAACACAATAACTACAAATAAATTGAAACAACTTTGAGACATGTAAATCTGTGTGCTTAAATTGAGCGATAAAGCCAAATCACTGGATAGTTGTGGAATGCGTGTAAAGTTTGATTGGTAGAATAAACATGTGAGCATCAGCTTACCTTCACTCCCTCATTGTAGCTGTCCACGGGGTTCAGGCTGGCCAGACTACCCAGGTGACTGGGGGCTCCAGGACGGGGGGTTTCTTTGGTGGAGCTGCATGTTCTGTGGAGGCAAAGGACCCATCAGACACTGGAGTACAAAAGAATAAACAGATACCTAAACTACAACATATAGTACAATATATGCATGTTATGTGGAGGCGAAGGACCATCATCAGTTACATAAGTAATAAAACCAACGCATGAATATATGGAAGATGCACAGGAATTGTGGCATTTCTTATCAAACTCTCACAGATTCAACGATATTCCTATCAAATATCTACTATTATGGCAGCAGAAACTAACACAGGCCTAGCAGAAATAGCCAAATTGTCAGCCTGTCAACACAGTTTAGCAGTTAAAATGGTTGAGGAATGTGCTAGAACAGTTGAGGGAGTCAGAGTTAGAGTCTGAGTCAGTCAGAGTCAGAGCCCGTCAGAGTCAGAGTTAGAGCCAGTCAGAGTCAGAGTCGGTGTCAGAGCCAGTCAAAGTTAGAGCCAGTCAGAGGCAGAGCCAGTCAGAGTTAGAGCCAGTCAGAGGCAGAGCCAGTCAGAGTCAGAGCCCGTCAGAGTCAGAGTCGGTGTCAGAGTTAGAGCCAGTCAGAGTTAGAGCCAGTCAGAGTCAGAGTCGGTGTCAGAGTTAGAGCCAGTCAGAGTTAGAGCCAGTCAGAGTTAGAGCCAGTCAGAGGCAGAGCCAGTCAGAGTTAGAGCCAGTGTCAGAGTCGGTCGGAGTCAGAAACCAGTCAGAGGCAGAGCCAGTCAGAGTTAGAGTCGGTGTCAGAGTCGGTCGGAGTTAGAGCCGCAGTTAGAGCCGGTGTCGGTGTCAGAGTCAGTCAGAGTTAGTCAGAGTCGGTCGGAGTTAGAGTCAGAGTCGGTGTCAGAGTCGGTGTCAGAGTTGGTGTCAGAGTCGGTGTCAGAGCCAGTCAGAGTTAGAGCTAGTCAGAGCCCGTCAGAGTTGGAGTCAGAGCCGGTGTTGGTGTCAGAGCCAGTCAGAGTTAGTCAGAGTCGGTCGGAGTTAGAGTCAGAGTCGGTGTCAGAGTCGGACAGAGTTAGAGCCAGTCAGAGTTAGAGTCAGAGTGTCAGAGCCAGTCAGAGTTAGAGCTAGTCAGAGCCCGTCAGAGTTAGAGTCAGAGAACCAGGGGAACAGTGAAAACAATAAGTGTAAGGTAAACTTGTAATTACATTGGCTGAGACATTACCTGGTTTGCCTATGGGTTGGTATATGTGCTGGTTTCCTGCCTGCACAAACAAACACAAACAAGCAGTTGAAATAAACCAGCAGGATTCATTCCACATTTCCAACAGTGTTTTCCCACAGCATCCCAGTGAGCAGTCTCTCTGGTGTCATCTGTGTTGTTGTGGTCTCTCCACCAACACTCAAAATACTCCTGCTGCTTGGATACACAGACCTAACCGGACCACAGCCAACCACCAAGGCGTTCCACAGTAAAAACACATCTCTGCTTTACTGTGATAGCCCCAAAACAAACTGTAGAACAGACCATATGCAGTATTCCCTATTTACATTTAAGTCAATAAAACACTTGCTGATTGAAGTTTACAGAATAGCCTAGAGGTTATTGAGAGTTGTATTCAATATTTTAGTGCATCAACTCAACATGCTGAACGGCTATCCATCAGTCCTTGGCTTCATCCTCTGCCTGGCTATAATTATTATAAGGGAGACAGATTCTGACAGTTATCTCGCCATGAAGCAAGATTTTGGTTTTGCAAATTGCCCAGTAAAATAGAGTGGATTGCATGAGAGCTGCTGCATTAATGTGGGCGGTGTTTTAAACTAAGAGTGGGTTTGGTTTGGGGCTATACACTTCTAATGGTCCATGCAGCTCAGAACACAGCTGTCCATACAGCTCAATGTAATGATACTGAGCAATGACAGGGAATAAATGAAATGGTTCTACATTCTATGTCCTAATAGTTCTATGTTCTTATAGTTCTACATTCTAATAGTTCTACATTCTATGTCATAATAGTTCTGCATTCTAAAAGTTCTACATTCTATGTTCTAATAGTTCTACATTCTATTCCTAATAGTTCTACATTCGATGTCCTAATAGTTCTACATTCAATGTTCTAATAGTTCTATGTCCTAATAGTTCTACGTTCTATGTCCTAATAGTTCTACGTTCTAACAGTTCTACATTCTATGTTCTAATAGTTCTATGTTCTATGTTCAAACAGTTCTACAATCTATGTTCTAATAGTTCTACATTCTAATAGTTCTACATTCTATGTTCAAACAGTTCTAAATTCTATATTCTGATAGTTCTACATTATATATTCTATACATGACAACAGATGGATATTCCTTCATATCAGTCAGTGTTCTTTTATTCTCCTTTAAGCCCAGTAAACATGTTGGTATCCTAATGTGAATTCAAAGAGCCAAGGCTAAATCTTCAACCATTTTTTATTTCTTATTTTATTATCAATATATATTTACAATTGATGGTCCCAAGATGATCTGTGTGAATCTGTTAACCCCTTGACATTCCTTTTTCCAGTTGAAGGTAAATCCCCAGAGTGCTAAGACAAACACATACAACTTGCTTATGGAATGCCTATGATGTAAGCATGTCCAGTGCATTCAGAAAGTCTTCAGACCACTTGACTTTTTACACACAAAACAAGGTTTTTATCACATTTAGACCGTTTACTCAGTACTTTGTTGGAGCACCATTGGCAGTGATTACCGCCTTGAGCCTTCTTGGGTATGAAGCTAGAAGCTTGGCACATCTGTGTTTGGGGAGTTTCTCCCATTCTTCTCTGCAGATCCTCTCAAGCTCTGTCAGGTTGGATGGGGAGCGTTGCTGCACAGCTATTTTCAGGTCTCTCCAGAGATGTTACATCGGGTTCAAGTCTGGGCTCTGGCTGGGCAACTCAAGGACAATCAGAGAATGCCACTCTTGAGTTGTCTTGGCTGTTGTCCTGTTGGAAGGTGAACCTTCACCCCAGTCTGACGTCCTGGAGTACGTTTCCATCAAGGATCTCTCTGTACTTTTCTCTGTTCATCTTTCCCTCGATCCTGACTAGTCTCCCAGTCCCTGTCTCTAAAAAACATCTCCACGGCATGATGCAACCACCACCCTGTTTCACCATAGGGATGACGCCAGGTTTCCTCCAGACATGACATTTGGCATTCAGGCCAAAGAGTTCAATCTTGGTTTCATCAGTCCAAAGAATCTTGTTTCTCATGGTCTGAGAGTCCTTTAGGTATCTTTTGGCAAACTCCAAGCGGGCTGTCATGTGCCTTTTACTGAGGAGTGGCTTCTGGAAGGTTCTCTGGAAGGTTCCCAATTTCACACAGGAACTCTGGAGCTCTGTCAGAGTGACCATCAGGATCTTGATCACCTCCCTGACCAAAACCCTTCTTCCCCGATTGCTCAGTTTGGCTGGGCAGCCAGCTCTAGGAAGAGTCTTGGTGGTTCCTAACTTAATTTAAGAATGATGGAGGCCACTGTGTTCTTGGGGCCCTTCAATGCTGTAGAAATGATTTGGTGCCCTTCCCCAGATCTGTGCCTTGACACAATTCTGTCTCAGGGCTCTTCGGACAATTCCTTTGACTTCACGGCTTAGTTTTTGCTCTGACATGCACTGTCAACTGTGGGACCGTATATAGACAGGTGTGTGCCTTTCCAAATCATGTCCAATCGATTGAATTTACCACAGCTGGACACCAATCACGTTGTAGAAACATCTCCAAGGATGATCAATGGAAACAGGACACACCTGAGCGCAATTTTGAGTTTCTTAGCTAAGGGTCTGAATACTTATGTAAATAAGGTATTTCAGTTATCTATTTTTAATACATTTGAAAAAACTTCAAAAAACCTGTTTACGCTTTGTCATTTTGGGATATTGTGTGTAGATTGATGTGAATTTGTATTTATTTATGTCACGCCCTGACCTTAGTTTTCTTTATTATTTTGGTTAGGTCAGGGTGTGACGAGGGTTATATATGTGTTTTTGTCCTGTCTAGGGTTTTTGTATGTTTATGGGCTTGTTTCTAGTCTAGGTGTTTTTATGTCTATGGTTGCCTAGATTGGTTCTCAATCAGAAGCAGCTGTTTATCATTGTCTCTGATTGGGGACCATATTTATGTAGCCATATTCCTTGGGTATTTGGTGGGTTATTGTCTATGTCTAGTTGCCTGTGTCAGCACCAGTGTTTATAGCTTCACGTTTGTTGTTTTGTTTTGTTAGTTTGTTTAAGTGGTCTTCCTTTAATAAAGAGGACTGTATTCTCATCACGCTGCGCCTTAGTCTCCTCGTTACAACGAACGTGACCATTTAATACATGTTGGAATAAGGTTGTTACGTAACTAAATGTGGAAAAACAGAAGGGGTCTGAACACTTTCCGAATGCACTGTCTCTATTATGCATTTATATGTTGAAGCTCTCTGAGCCAAAGTCATGTTTTAAAAACTGATAGCATCTATCTGTCAGGGGGCCTCTGTTGCTATTTTACCACAAAACCATTCAGTAAGGAAAACATTTATGCCTGCTAATATACTGCACTACAGCGTAAATACAGAACTACTGGTTTGATTGACTTGATCCTCTAGAGTTACTACACAGGCTGTCTGGGAGTGTTCTCTCCCACTGTACGACTGACGTACTGTAATACTCACTGACTCACTGTATAACTCATACACAACCCCAGGCTAGGAGTGGTACAACAAGAACAGACAACAGAGAGACATTGACGGGAATCCCCCCCCCCAGACAAAATCTTTTGAGTGAAAGCCCAAAGTATTTTGCATATTTGTGAGAGAGGTAAAGAGAAAAGGAGATAGAGTTGACTGTTATTCCATCCAGGGAAACCAAGTAAAAGAGGAGACTTACTGGGCCGTGGAGGATGCCGTCATCCCGGTCAATGCTGCCTCTGGAATTCCTTGAATCCGGCTTCTGGTTGTGACCGAGAGAGACACAGCAGGTTAAATGAATGATCGAACGAACAAACAACTGCTCAGACTGATTTCAACGTGGAAAACAATCATTATTTCTCTATATCACAGTGATAATGGACATTACTTTGCTATAACAGTGTATGACATCTGATGCACTGATATTCAAATCAGTCAGATCAAATCAAAATGAATATACAATATCATGACAAATACAAATCACTGCTCTGTAAACACAGGACAAAATGGTAACAAGAAACATTCTCCACTTGATCCTTGGAGTGGTCATTATTATTTGTGTGTGTGTTGTATTGTAATATAGGGTTTCAGCTAATGTAAGCTAGCTAGTCTTTGACATGACTTTCTGTTGCTGAGGTAAATGCGCTGCTCATCCAACTTGCAGAAGGATCGAGACCCAACAACTGCGCATGTGTAAAACCCTTACATCGCTCATACCGTTTTCCACAAGCAAAGTCGACATTAGATTGCAGCTAAAACCACATCTTCTGAGCGACTTTATCTAATGCGCTGTAATGCCCCTACAGTTGTTTTAAATGGTTTTCCTGTGCACTTGTCGCTGTTATTTCTTGATGAGCATCAATTCTAGTATGATAATATTTTTTTCTAGTATGTTTATATTTTTTCTAGTATGCTAATATATTTTAACATCTACAGTAGTCGGCACATTCAATGATTTATCTTTCTAGCACTTCAACACAGAAGGAACAGTTGTACACAGCTTAGAATCCCGCAGCGCAGCAAATGTACTCCTGCTGCTGCTCTGCCTGTTAACTTATTAAAACTTCAGTCTCACGCCAGCTGCCTGACAAACTATTCACATTCCTCTCTCCTTCCCTGCCTCCTTCCCTAATGCTGTACCAGTTTTCCCAGGCAGGACTTGAAAACTTGCATCCTTTGGACTGCTGTTCTCTGCTGGGTGTTTCAGTGCCTGGGAGGAGAGCATGGAGCTGCTAGGAATTCCATCAACAGGAAGAGAGAGGTTCCCCACTTTTACTCCTGTTTACACGGCTTGATTCACTGACTGACTGACTGGCTCGCTGACTTACTGACTGACTGACTCGCTGACTGACTCACACAAAGTGAACATGCAGCCAGATAGCGGTCTTTCTCTGTTCGCCTGCCTCTCTCTTCCTCCTTCTTTGTCTCTCTCTCTCTATCCCTCGCTGTCTCTATCTCTCCACCTCTGTCTCTTTCTCCCTCCCTATCTCTCTCCCCTGGTCCTCTCCTTCCTTTCTTCTAGTAGTCCCTCCCCCTGTATGAAATAAGAGTCTATGGGTCTAAACTACATACAACCTACTCAGCTTTCCAGCAAAGAACATTTGCCTTCACCAACTGTGGGTCAAAATAAGTTTACCATACTTGACGGCGCATGGAGGGACAAACCTATCATTAGCTAGGAATGTGCTTTAGCCACACCTGGGCACGCACACGCACACACACACAATATAAAACTTTGAGAACACACAAAAGTTGACAGCTTTGCCAAAGGTCTGAAAAACACAAGACGATGGTTTTTGTTTCCCCCTTTCTTCTCTGAAAACGTCTTTGTCCGTTGAATGTAAAAAATGATCCAAGAAGTGAACTGAGGCGCTCTGGGACACATCTCAGAGATAATGATACGGTACTACTAGAATAACTGAGGGGTATGAAGCCAGTGCAAAACATAATGTACGACATCTGTGCACAATTAACACAGGGCTTTCCAAGGAATGATGAAGTACATTTGTGTCAGACATTACAGTTGTAAGGAAACACCCTGAAAACAGAACATGAAGGGGCAGGTCTGCTATCTCCTGCATCACCATCAGAGGGGTTACAGGAGGCAGATCTGTTATCTCCTGCATCACCATCAGAGGGGTTACAGGAGGCAGGTCTGTTATCTCCTGCATCACCATCAGAGGGGTTACAGGAGGCAGGTCTGTTATCTCCTGCATCACCATCAGAGGGGTTACAGGAGGCAGGTCTGTTATCTCCTGCATCACCATCAGAGGGGTTACAGGAGGCAGATCTGTTATCTCCTGCATCACCATCAGAGGGGTTACAGGAGGCAGATCTGTTATCTCCTGCATCACCATCAGAGGGGTTACAGGAGGCAGGTCTGTTATCTCCTGCATCACCATCAGAGGGGTTACAGGAGGCAGGTCTGTTATCTCCTGCATCACCATCAGAGGGGTTACAGGAGGCAGATCTGTTATCTCCTGCATCACCATCAGAGGGGTTACAGGAGGCAGGTCTGTTATCTCCTGCATCACCATCAGAGGGGTTACAGGAGGCAGGTCTGTTATCTCCTGCATCACCATCAGAGGGGTTACAGGAGGCAGGTCTGTTATCTCCTGCATCACCATCAGAGGGGTTACAGGAGGCAGGTCTGTTATCTCCTGCATCACCATCAGAGGGGTTACAGGAGGCAGGTCTGTTATCTCCTGCATCACCATCAGAGGGGTTACAGGAGGCAGATCTGTTATCTCCTGCATCACCATCAGAGGGGTTACAGGAGGCAGGTCTGTTATCTCCTGCATCACCATCAGAGGGGTTACAGGAGGCAGGTCTGTTATCTCCTGCATCACCATCAGAGGGGTTACAGGAGGCAGGTCTGTTATCTCCTGCATCACCATCAGAGGGGTTACAGGAGGCAGGTCTGTTATCTCCTGCATCACCATCAGAGGGGTTACAGGAGGCAGGTCTGTTATCTCCTGCATCACCATCAGAGGGGTTACAGGAGGCAGGTCTGTTATCTCCTGCATCACCATCAGAGGGGTTACAGGAGGCAGATCTGTTATCTCCTGCATCACCATCAGAGGGGTTACAGGAGGCAGGTCTGTTATCTCCTGCATCACCATCAGAGGGGTTACAGGAGGCAGGTCTGTTATCTCCTGCATCACCATCAGAGGGGTTACAGGAGGCAGGTCTGTTATCTCCTGCATCACCATCAGAGGGGTTACAGGAGGCATGTCTGTTATCTCCTGCATCACCATCAGAGGGGTTACAGGAGGCAGGTCTGTTATCTCCTGCATCACCATCAGAGGGGTTACAGGAGGCAGATCTGTTATCTCCTGCATCACCATCAGAGGGGTTACAGGAGGCAGGTCTGTTATCTCCTGCATCACCATCAGAGGGGTTACAGGAGGCAGGTCTGTTATCTCCTGCATCACCATCAGAGGGGTTACAGGAGGCAGGTCTGTTATCTCCTGCATCACCATCAGAGGGGTTACAGGAGGCAGGTCTGTTATCTCCTGCATCACCATCAGAGGGGTTACAGGAGGCAGGTCTGTTATCTCCTGCATCACCATCAGAGGGGTTACAGGAGGCAGGTCTGTTATCTCCTGCATCACCATCAGAGGGGTTACAGGAGGCAGGTCTGTTATCTCCTGCATCACCATCAGAGGGGTTACAGGAGGCAGGTCTGTTATCTCCTGCATCACCATCAGAGGGGTTACAGGAGGCAGGTCTGTTATCTCCTGCATCACCATCAGAGGTGTTACAGGAGGCAGGTCTGTTATCTCCTGCATCACCATCAGAGGTGTTACAGGAGGCAGGTCTGTTATCTCCTGCATCACCATCAGAGGTGTTACAGGAGGCAGGTCTGTTATCTCCTGCATCACCATCAGAGGGGTTACAGGAGGCAGGTCTGTTATCTCCTGCATCACCATCAGAGGGGTTACAGGAGGCAGGTCTGTTATCTCCTGCATCACCATCAGAGGGGTTACAGGAGGCAGGTCTGTTATCTCCTGCATCACCATCAGAGGGGTTACAGGAGGCAGGTCTGTTATCTCCTGCATCACCATCAGAGGGGTTACAGGAGGCAGGTGGAAAATAAGTATTTGGTCACCTACAAACAAGCAAGATTTCTGGCTCTCACAGACCTGTAACTTCTTCTTTAAGAGGCTCCTCTGTCCTACTATATACCTGTAGGGTGTTAATGGCACCTGTTTGAACTATCTCCTGCATCACCATCAGAGGGGTTACAGGAGGCAGGTCTGTTATCTCCTGCATCACCATCAGAGGGGTTACAGGAGGCAGATCTGTTATCTCCTGCATCACCATCAGAGGGGTTACAGGAACCACAGGGGACAGGAATGACTGTTATCTCCTGCATCACCATCAGAGGGGTTACAGGAGGCAGGTCTGTTATCTCCTGCATCACCATCAGAGGGGTTACAGGAGGCAGGTCTATTATCTCCTGCATCACCATCAGAGGGGTTACAGGAACACCATACAGGTCTGTTATCTCCTGCATCACCATCAGAGGGGTTACAGGAGGCAGGTCTGTTATCTCCTGCATCACCATCAGAGGGGTTACAGGAGGCAGGTCTGTTATCTCCTGCATCACCATCAGAGAGTTTGCTGCACTGAAAGTAAAGGGGCTGAATAATTTTGCACGCCCAATTTTTCAGTTTTTGATTTGTTAAAAAAGTTTGAAATATCCAATAAATGTCGTTCCACTTCATGATTGTGTCCCACTTGTTGTTGATTCTTCACAAAAAAATACAGTTTTATATCTTTATGTTTGAAGCCTGAAATGTGGCAAAAGGTCGCAAAGTTCAAGGGGGCCGAATACTTTCGCAAGGCACTGTATATAGAGTGTGTGTGTGTGTGTGGTTTGTGTGTTTGTACAGTGGGGCAAAAAAGTATTTAGTCAGCCACCAATTGTGCAAGTTATCCCACTTAAAGCGATGAGAGAGGCCTGTAATTTTCATCATAGGTACACTTCAACTACGACAGACGAAATGAGAAAAAAAAATCCAGAAAATCACATTGTAAGATTTGTAATGAATTTATTTGCAAATTATGGTGGAAAATAAGTATTTGGTCACCTACAAACAATCAAGATTTCTGGCTC
>NC_088240.1:89928618-89966118 GCF_036934945.1 Oncorhynchus masou masou
CTCTCCTTGCTCTACCTGCTAGTGGTTATGCTGTTATAACTACTTAATAACACAATGTACCAGCTCTCCTTGCTCTACCTGCTAGTGGTTATGAGGTTATAACTACTTTATAACACAATGTACCAGCTCTCCTTGCTCTACCTGCTAGTGGTTATGAGGTTATAACTACTTTATAACACAATGTACCAGCTCTCCTTGCTCCACCTGCTAGTGGTTATGATGTTATAACTACTTTATAACACAATGTACCAGCTCTCCTTGCTCTACCTGCTAGTGGTTATGCTGTTATAACCTTCCTTGCTCTAGTACCAGCTCTCCTTGCTCTACCTGCTAGTGGTTATGAGGTTATAACTACTTTATAACACAATGTACCAGCTCTCCTTGCTCTACCTGCTAGTGGTTATGAGGTTATAACTACTTTATAACACAATGTACCAGCTCTCCTTGCTCTACCTGCTAGTGGTTATGATGTTATAACTGCTTTATAACAATGTACCAGCTCTCCTTGCTCTACCTGCTAGTGGTTATGCTGTTATAACTACTTTATAACACAATGTACCAGCTCTCCTTGCTCTACCTGCTAGTGGTTATGCTGTTATAACTACTTTATAACACAATGTACCAGCTCTCCTTGCTCTACCTGCTAGTGGTTATGCTGTTATAACTACTTTATAACACAATGTACCAGCTCTCCTTGCTCTACCTGCTAGTGGTTATGCTGTTATAACTACTTTATAATAATGTACCAGCTCTCCTTGCTCTACCTGCTAGTGGTTATGATGTTATAACTACTTTATAACACAATGTACCAGCTCTCCTTGCTCTACCTGCTAGTGGTTATGCTGTTATAACTACTTTATAACACAATGTACCAGCTCTCCTTGCTCTACCTGCTAGTGGTTATGCTGTTATAACTACTTTATAACACAATGTACCAGCTCTCCTTGCTCTACCTGCTAGTGGTTATGCTGTTATAACTACTTTATAACAATGTACCAGCTCTCCTTGCTCTACATGCTAGTGGTTATGCTGTTATAACTACTTTATAACACAATGTACCAGCTCTCCTTGCTCTACCTGCTAGTGGTTATGATGTTATAACTACTTTATAACACAATGTACCAGCTCTCCTTGCTCTACCTGCTAGTGGTTATGCTGTTATAACTACTTTATAACACAATGTACCAGCTCTCCTTGCTCTACCTGCTAGTGGTTATGCTGTTATAACTACTTTATAACAATGTACCAGCTCTCCTTGCTCTACCTGCTAGTGGTTATGCTGTTATAACTACTTTATAACACAATGTACCAGCTCTCCTTGCTCTACCTGCTAGTGGTTATGATGTTATAACTACTTTATAACACAATGTACCAGCTCTCCTTGCTCTACCTGCTAGTGGTTATGCTGTTATAACTACTTTATAACACAATGTACCAGCTCTCCTTGCTCTACCTGCTAGTGGTTATGCTGTTATAACTACTTTATAACACAATGTGTTATAACCATAACACAATGTACTCTCCTTGCTCTACCTGCTAGTGGTTATGCTGTTATAACTACTTTATAACACAATGTACCAGCTCTCCTTGCTCTACCTGCTAGTGGTTATGCTGTTATAACTACTTTATAACACAATGTACCAGCTCTCCTTGCTCTACCTGCTAGTGGTTATGCTGTTATAACTACTTTATAACAATGTACCAGCTCTCCTTGCTCTACCTGCTAGTGGTTATGATGTTATAACTACTTTATAACACAATGTACCAGCTCTCCTTGCTCTACCTGCTAGTGGTTATGCTGTTATAACTACTTTATAACACAATGTACCAGCTCTCCTTGCTCTACCTGCTAGTGGTTATGCTGTTATAACTACTTTATAACACAATGTACCAGCTCTCCTTGCTCTACCTGCTAGTGGTTATGCTGTTATAACTACTTTATAACAATGTACCAGCTCTCCTTGCTCTACTCTGCTAGTGGTTATGCTGTTATAACTACTTTATAACACAATGTACCAGCTCTCCTTGCTCTACCTGCTAGTGGTTATGATGTTATAACTACTTTATAACACAATGTACCAGCTCTCCTTGCTCTACCTGCTAGTGGTTATGATGTTATAACTACTTTATAACACAATGTACCAGTTCTCCTTGCTCTACCTGCTAGTGGTTATGCTGTTATAACTACTTCATAATAATGTACCAGCTCTCCTTGCTCTACCTGCTAGTGGTTATGCTGTTATAACTACTTTATAACAATGTTATAACTACTTTATAACACAATGTACCAGCTCTCCTTGCTCTACCTGCTAGTGGTTATGATGTTATAACTACTTTATAACACAATGTACCAGCTCTCCTTGCTCTACCTGCTAGTGGTTATGCTGTTATAACTACTTTATAACACAATGTACCAGCTCTCCTTGCTCTTTATAACCTGCTAGTTGTTATGCTGTTATAACTACTTTATAACACAATGTACCAGCTCTCCTTGCTCTACCTGCTAGTGGTTATGCTGTTATAACTACTTTATAACACAATGTACCAGCTCTCCTTGCTCTACCTGCTAGTGGTTATGATGTTATAACTACTTTATAACACAATGTACCAGCTCTCCTTGCTCTACCTGCTAGTGGTTATGCTGTTATAACTACTTTATAACACAATGTACCAGCTCTCCTTGCTCTACCTGCCAGTTGTTATGATGTTATAACTACTTTATAACAATGTATCAGCTCTCCTTGCTCTACCTGCTAGTGGTTATGCTGTTATAACTACTTTATAACAATGTACCAGCTCTCCTTGCTAGTGGTTATGATGTTATAACTACTTTATAACACAATGTACCAGCTCTCCTTGCTCTACCTGCTAGTGGTTATGCTGTTATAACTACTTTATAACAATGTACCAGCTCTCCTTGCTAGTGGTTATGATGTTATAACTACTTTCTAACAATGTACCAGCTCTCCTTGCTCTACCTGCTAGTGGTTATGATGAATATAACTACTTTATAACACAATGTACCAGCTCTCCTTGCTCTACCTGCTAGTGGTTATGATGTTATAACTACTTTATAACACAATGTACCAGCTCTCCTTGCTCTACCTGCTAGTGGTTATGCTGTTATAACTACTTTATAACACAATGTACCAGCTCTCCTTGCTCTACCTGCCAGTTGTTATGATGTTATAACTACTTTATAACAATGTACCAGCTCTCCTTGCTCTACCTGCTAGTGGTTATGATGTTATAACTACTTTATAACACAATGTACCAGCTCTCCTTGTTCTCCTTGCTAGTGGTTATGATGTTATAACTACTTTATAACACAATGTACCAGCTCTCCTTGCTCTACCTGCTAGTGGTTATGCTGTTATAACTACTTTATAACAATGTACCAGCTCTCCTTGCTAGTGGTTATGATGTTATAACTACTTTATAACAATGTACCAGCTCTCCTTGCTCTACCTGCTAGTGGTTATGCTGTTATAACTACTTTATAACACAATGTACCAGCTCTCCTTGCTCTACCTGCTAGTGGTTATGCTGTTATAACTACTTTATAACAATGTACCAGCTCTCCTTGCTCTACCTGCTAGTGGTTATGATGTTATAACTACTTTATAACACAATGTACCAGCTCTCCTTGCTCTACCTGCTAGTGGTTATGCTGTTATAACTACTTTATAACACAATGTACCAGCTCTCCTTGCTCTACCTGCCAGTGGTTATGATGTTATAACACATTTAACATTTACATTAGAGTCATTTAGCAGACACTCTTATCCAGAGTGACTTACAGGAGCAATGGGGGTTAAGTGCCTTGCTCAACGGTACACCTAGTCGGCTCAGGGATTCAAACCAGTAACATTTTGGTTACTGATCCAACGCTCTTAACCGCTAGGCTACCTGCCCCCCTGTGTACCAACTCTCCTTGCTCTACCTGGTAGTGGGTGGGATGCCCCAGGTGCTGTGGGCTGGGGTAGAACCCCTCACTGGAGCGTGGGCTGGGGTACCCTGGTCTGCTGGGCTATGGAGAGAGAGAGAGACAGAGAGCCCTGTTACTAGGTGCACACACGCACGCACACACACACATACACACACGAACGCACGCACACACACACACACGCACACACACACACACACACACACACACGCACACATACTACAGATGCAATGTGTGTGGACAGTGTTAGAGCTGTCCAAAAGGGAAACAAAGAAAGGCTATGAAACAAGCAGGTGGTTAGTTCAACATTCACAAAAGAGTTATATGAGAGTTCTGGTGTTGGACTTAGTAGAGTTGATGGTTATTTTTGGTGCGGGATGGGGGGGGGGGGGGGGTAGAATAATCATCTCCAATTCAGGGTGACATGTTGATAGGCAGGCAGGCAACAATCTCCTCCTCCACTGAGCATTGCACTAAGACTTTCCTTATATTTAATCATAGCGAGACATCTACCTTACAGACCTTTTCACAGTAAGCTTCTCGAGGCCAAACCTCCCGATTAGCAAAAGACAGTGAACGAAACAGAACAGGCTGTAAGTTACAACATGTGACAACACAGTGGAAATGAAACAGGAAATGATGTGCAAGTGACAGAGTTCAGATACTCATTCAGAATACGTACAATATAAACATTCTACATGGTTGTACACAACGTTGGGATGGTGGGAGGAGACGTCACCCTGCTGTACAGTACTGCATACTGCATCCCAAATGGAACCCTGTTCCCTAACATAGTGCCCTTCTTTCCACCAGAGGTCTATGGGCCCAGGTCAAAAGTAGTGCACTACATAGGGGAAAAGAGTGCCATTTGGGACAACAATTACACAAGCATCCTACACAGGCTCTGAAAGTGAGTGACAACCTGAGGACATTTCCATGGCATTTCCCCCTCAAGGCCAAGGCACATTGTGTTAGCATGAGTTAAGACAACATGCCGCTTTCCAAACAGCTGAGTGTCACAATATTCTACAAAGAAAAGCACTAAATCTACCATGGACCAAAACATTATTTATTTCTAAATGTAAGTTCATGTTACTCTAGTGTGTGTGCCATCATATTCAGTGTAAGTATTTAGCCCACAGCTTTGAACAAATCCATAATAATCATCTAACTAGATTTGAAGCCATTTTGTGTCTCTTGTCAAAGTGAAATAGCACTATAATGGATCACTGTTGCATCTTAACAGGAGCACTATGAGAAACAGCCAGTGATTTGTCTACATAACATGACACTGAAATCCCTGGATTGGAGCTGGACAGTGTCCAGCCCTGCTGTGTGTCTTTCAGAGAGACACCACTAGACTGGCGTATGTCAAAACCTTTACAGCTCTGATCTATTTAATGCTGTGGCCCTCTGTCCTGTCCCACCGGCATGTATGGATCTGTGGACTGCATGGGTCAGCTGCTGCTTTTGGGGTGGCTGCAGCCTGTCAGTGTGGAGGTGGGGGTAGAGGACCTGACAACCGTAGGGGGCATGGAGGGTGTAGTACTACCTGTGGTGGGGAAGGGGGTGCTCTCCAAAGCACAGGGACGGCTGAGAGCCAAAGCACAGGGAGGGCTGAAAGCCAAAGCACAGGGAGGTATAGCATGATGATGATGACACAGACAGACGGACAGACTGACGGGAGGGACCGGACAGACGGGAGGGACCAGACAGACAGACAGACAAGATGGAGGGAGACAAGGGAACAGAGACACTGAGACACAGGGAGATGTGGTCAGACACACAGACAAAGCACAACAAGCACATTGAGACATGATGGAACATTGCAGAAGACAAAGCCAGCTAGGTGATAAGCTGTAAGCAGGCAGCTGGTAGAGGAACTAATGGGGGGGAGACCAGGGTCATCAGTGGGGCGGAGAGCAGGGTCGTCAGAGTGGGAAGAGAGCAGGGTCGTCAGTGTGGGAAGAGAGCAGGGTAGTCAGTGTAGGAGAACAGCAAGGTAGTCAATAAGGGGGGGACAGTGTAGTCACATAAAATAGTATCTTGATAAAATAGTCCCCTGAAAAATAGTCCCTTAATAAAATAGTCTCTTGATAAAATAGTTCCCATCAATACTCAAGAGAAATGGTGGTTTTAAACTCAGCAAAAAAAGAAACGTCCCTTTTTCAAAGATCATTTGTAAAAATCCAAATAACTTCACAGATCTTCATTGTAAAGGGTTTAAACCCTGTTTCCCATGCTTGTTCAATGAACCATAAACAATTAATGAACATGCACCTGTGGAATGGTCCTTAAGACACTAACAGCTTACAGACGGTAGGCAATTAAGGTCACAGTTATGAAAACTTAGGACACTAAAGAGGCCTTTCTACTGACTCTGAAAAACACCAAAAGAAAGATGCCTAGGTTCCCTGCTCATCTGCGTGAACGTGCCTTAAGCATGCTGCAAGGAGGCATGAAGAATGCAGATGTGGCCAGGGCAATAAATTGCAGTGTCTGTACTGAGATGCCTAAGACAGCGCTACAGGGAGACAGGATGGACAGCTGATCGTCTTCGCAGTGGCAGACCACGTGTAACAACACTCTGCACAGGATCGGTACATCTGAACAGCACACCTGCGGGACAGGTACAGGATGGCAACAACAACTGCTCAATTTATACCAAGAACGCACAATCCCTCCATCAGTGCTCAGACTGTCCACATTAGGCTGAGAGAGGCTGGACTGAGGGCTTGTAGGCCTGTTGTAAGGCAGGTCCTCACAGACATCACCGGCAACAACGTCGCCTATGGGCACAAACCCACAGTCACTGGACCAGACAGGACTGGCAAAAAGTGCTCTTCACTGACGAGTTGCGGTTTTGTCTCACCAGAGGCGATGGTCGGATTCTGGTTTTATCGTCGAAGGAATGAGCTTTACACTGAGGCCTGTACTCTGGAGCGGGATCGATTTGGAGGTGGAGGGTCCCGTCGTGGTCTGGGCGGTGTGTCACAGCATCATCGGACTGAGCTTGTTGTCATTGCAGCCAATCTCAACGCAATGCGTTACAAGGAAGACATCCTCCTCCCTCATGTGGTACCCTTCCTGCAGGCTCATCCTGACATGACTCTCCAGCATGACAATGCCACCAGCCATACTGCTCATTCTGTGCAAGACAGGACTGTCAGTGTTCTGCCATGGCCAGCGAAGAGCCCGGATCTCAATCCCATTGAGCACGTCTGGGACCTGTTGGATTGGAGGGTGAGGGCTAGGGCCATTCACCCCAGAATTGTCTGGGAACTTGCAGGTGCCTTGGTGGAAGAGTGGGGTAACATCTCACAGCAAGAACTGGCAAATCTAGTGCAGTCCATGAGGAGAAGATGCAGTGCAGTACTTAATGCAGCTGGTGGCCTCACCAGATACTGACTGTTACTTTTGACCACCTCTTTGTTCAGGGACACATTTCTGTTCGTGACATGTCTGTGGAACTTGTTCAGTTTATGTCTCAGTTATTGAATCTTGCTTTGTTCATACAAATATTTACAGATGTTAAGTTTGCTGAAAATAAATGCAGTTGACAGTGAGAAGGCGTTTCCTTTTTGGCTGAGTTGATATGGTGGCTGTACACAGAGCTGTTCAGTCAAAGCAGCCAGCAGTGTTTGTCCATGGTGGAAACTAGTCCCTGAGAATAGGACCATGAGTTAACAATAGATAAGGCTTTAGATAAGGAGAACAGCTGCAGCAGAGAGAAAACTGAGAACAGAAATTACATTAGTATATCAGATAGAAAATGAAAGCTTTCTAAATAACATTAGAGGATGGAAGAGGTGAAGCTACGAAGAACCTTTCCCTCAGAATAATGTCTAACGGACAGACAGTCTGACCAACAGAACTGAAATTGTGGCTCCAAGCATGTAGACCCCAACTGACTCTATGTGTAATTCCTGAGGGAGTCACTGACTAAAGCCTCGAGCTTGACTGTACTGTTGTATTTATGTACAGTGTTTACAGATGTCATACCATGAAAACTCCTCTTTTAATTGGAGCAGCCAACTGACAGACTGACTGCCAAGATAGGTGTTGATGATTACGTCTTTGACCTCCTCGTGGCCAAGGCATAAAGTTGCTGTGTGTGTGTGTCTATTAATGTGCTTCTGTGTGTGTGTGTCTATTAATGGACTTCTGTGTATGTATAAAAGTGTGCATGTGACTCTCTATCTCTGTGTGTGTGTGTGTGTGTGTGTCTATTAATGTGCTTCTGTGTGTGTGTGTCTATCAATGTACTTCTGTGTATGTATAAAAGTGTGCATGTGACTCTCTATCTGTGTGTGTGTGTGTGTGTGTGTGTGTGTCTATTAATGTACTTCTGTGTATGTATAAAAGTGTGCATGTGATTCTCTATCTGTGTGTGTGTGTGTGTGTGTGTGTGTGTGTGTGTGTGTGTGTGTGTGTGTGTGTGTGTGTGTGTGTGTGTGTGTGTGTGTGTGTGTGTGTGTGTGTGTGTGTGTGTGTGTGTGTGTAAGCTCTTACTTTAGGCGGCGCCTCGTCGGACCCCCCTGAGTCCCAGGACACAGAGACCTGACGTCTCATCTCCATACGTGTCCTCTCCTTCTGCTGGAGCTTCTCCTCCTCCAATATCTGACTGCAGAGAGACAGAACAAACCACTGTCACTGTGTGTGTGTGTGTGTGTGTGTGTGTGTGTGTGTGTGTGTGTGTGTGTGTGTGTGTGTGTGTGTGTGTGTGTGTGTGTGTGTGTGTGTGTGTGTGTCTGTGATACTATCAGACTTCAGGAGTCAGGAACATAACTATAGTTTAGTTCAGTTTAGCATCTCCTGAGACCTAAACCTGTGGTGCTGTGGCTTTGAGAGGGGAGAGACGAGGGTGAGAGATACGCTGGATAAACACTGTAGAGGTTATTGTACTGTACTGTTACTGTACAAGGTGACAGGTTTCCCCACTAGAATTCAGGGATGGATATTGTTGCAGCGTAGCTACAGCCACAAGGTCCATGTCCTTCACTGTTAAGTCCTGCTACGTTCTGATGGTTTCATTTCCAGAGCTGTTCTGTTAGCTGACAGGGTGGGTTTCACACAGCTGAGTACTACAACAACCTTCCCCTGTAACCAGCTACATCCTCTTGCCCTGAGCTACAGTACATAGGATGCATACCAAATGGCTCCCTATTTCCTATATGGTGCACTACTTTTGACCAGAGCTCTATGGGCCTTGTTTAAAGTAGTGCACTATAAAGGGAATAGGGAGCCATTTGAGAGTCAGACAACATGGTACACACACAGGACCTTAAGGAATACAGAGTAGGGAAAGCAGACAGCGGGCCCCCTCCACCCAGCCTGGATCTGCTACAGTGATGTTATGCCTCTGGTCCACAGCACATGGAAACCCATTGGACAGGCACTAAAAGAGGGGAAACTGCTCAAACACATGAACCAGCGTCCCTCCCCTCCACCCAGCCTGGATCTGCTACAGTGATGTTATGCCTCTGGTCCACAGCACATGGAAACCCATTGGACAGGCACTAAAAGAGGGGAAACTGCTCAAACACATGAACCAGCGTCCCTCCCCTCCACCCAGCCTGGATCTGCTACAGTGATGTTATGCCTCTGGTCCACAGCACATGGAAACCCATTGGACAGGCACTAAAAGAGGGGAAACTGCTCAAACACATGAACCAGCGTCCCTCCCCTCCACCCAGCCTGGATCTGCTACAGTGATGTTATGCCTCTGGTCCACAGCACATGGAAACCCATTGGACAGGCACTAAAAGAGGGGAACTGCTCAAACACATGAACCAGCGTCCCTCCCCTCCACCCAGCCTGGATCTGCTACAGTGATGTTATGCCTCTGGTCCACAGCACATGGAAACCCATTGGACAGGCACTAAAAGAGGGGAAACTGCTCAAACTCACATGAACCAGCGTCCCTCCCTCCACCCAGCCTGGATCTGCTACAACAGCACATGGAAACCCATGAACTGCAAACACATGAACCAGTCCCTCCCCTCCACCCAGCCTGGATCTGCTACAGTGATGTTATGCCTCTGGTCCACAGCACATGGAAACCCATTGGACAGGCACTAAAAGCGGAAACTGCTCAAACACATGAACCAGCGTCCCTCCCCTCCAAGCCTGGATCTGCTCAAACACATGAAACCATTGCAGGCACTCCCTCCAGCATCCCTCCACCCAGCCTGGATCTGCTACAGTGATGTTATGCCTCTGGTCCACAGCACATGGAAACCCATTGGACAGGCACTAAAAGAGGGGAAACTGCTCAAACACATGAACCAGCGTTCCTCCCCTCAGACCTGCAATAGCCATTAGAGGAATAAGCCATTTATAGAAGCACACAATGAGAGGAGATGTGGGTCGACTCTACTGTACTGTTCTGACAATACCTTTCAGCCAGCATTAACTCAGACCCCAATGTTCTGTGTTCTATCCTCCGTTCTGTCGTCTAACATTCTTCTGGATGCTGAGAACTCTGGAGTGTCTCCTCCCAACTAAACAAAGAACAGATATGAAGTGGAGGGTCCTCCAGCCTAAATACAGGCAATAAACTGTGTCCCATGACCCCACAGTCTCTCTCTGTCCCTCACACTCCCTCTCTCCCTTTCTGTCTCTCTCTGTCTCTGTCTTTCTCTCAGGGAGGGAGGGCTATTTGTGGAAACAGCATTAGTCCTAGCTGCCATGCTGCCTTTGTATCTCTGTTCTTTACTGCCCAGATCAGTCACTCAATATAGTCTTCATTCACAGTCGCTGCTGTCCTTGTCTGTTCCTAAAGGCTAGAACTGAGATGGAAAACAATCATTTCCCATAATGCCCCTTCATCCTGGAACATGCAGCTTCTGAAGATTGTAAAGTTAGAGGAGTTAGTGTCTTTGCCTGTTAAGACTCTGATTGACAACACTGTTTGTGAAAACTGCAGTTCTTTCTAATCTTCAATTGTATCTTTAACTTGTGACACTTTGTCTTTTGTGTTTATTCTGTATGTTTCTGTGATGTTTTATGGACACGCTGCTATTTCCCTGTTTTGCCTTCTTGCCAGGTCTCCCTCGCAAAATAGGGTTTTAACCTCAATGTGTTTAACCTGGTTAAATAAAGGTTAAATAAATAAATAAAACATGTGTGATGGCAGCAGTAAATCAGACAAGAACAATAAGATGGGGACCACTTGTCCTGGTCATTCTCCAGAACACACAACACAAACCTGACCAGTCTGTTAACAAGTTACAGGCAAATTAACAAAGCCCTGTTGCCTCTAATAACAAAAGTGTTCAGTGTTGCTGACAAAACGTTGTATTAAGTATTACTTTCTGTTGACTAGCTAATAGCTACTACCTTTAAAAACAAAATCAAACAGTCTGACCATAACTCAACAGCATTACAATGGGAGCACACTGAATGCCATGCTAAATGACGCTCCAAACATATTCACTACTCACCAGCGTCACTTCGCTAGAGTTCCATGTCATCAATGCTCAGAATAAGTCTGTAAAACTGTATTGTGACCTGAATCACATCCATTCCTTCACAGCCAACTACATCCCTCCACATTTGCTCAAGGCAGACCTCAATAGGACATATTCAGTCCACTGAGTCACGGAGAGAAGGAGATAAGGAAGGACAAGCCCTGACTGTTACCTTACAACAATGGGAGTTGAGCTGCCTCTTGTGCTGCTAGAGGAACAGGAGACCATATCCACTTAGATAATCCATTAGGGGAGAGACGTCCAGTATGCATGAACCAAGTGTCCCAGGGACCAGACAGACAGCCAGGCAGAGAGTCCCAGAGACCAGACAGACAACCAGGCAGAGAGGCCCAGAGACAAGACAGACAACCAGGCAGAGAGTCCCAGAGACCAGACAGACAACCAGGCAGAGAGTCCCAGAGACCAGACAGACAACCAGGCAGAGAGGCCCAGAGACCAGACAGACAACCAGGCAGAGAGGCCCAGAGACAAGACAGACAACCAGGCAGAGAGTCCCAGAGACCAGACAGACAACCAGGCAGAGAGTCCCAGAAACAAGGGTCTATTAGAACTGGAACAGCACTCAGTCAATAAAAGTCTTCACAAGAGAACAGAATGGGGGACTCAGTCTGTTCAGTCCAGATCAGCTGCCTCCCCCTCATGCCTTCCCTCTTACTCTACTGGGCTACTCAGGCAGCGGGTTGCATTTGGCATCTGTCCAATAAATGCGCAGGCAGGCGGGTGGGTGGGCGGTTGGCTTGTTAAAAGATTGGACGTTGAATTGAAGCCCTCCGCTGTGGAGCCGAGATCGAGGCTGGAGAAGATGTCTCGGTGACGGTGAATTGAAGCCCTCCGCTGTGGAGCCGAGATCGAGGCTGGAGAAGATGTCTCGGTGACGGTGAACTGAGCTGAGATCCTGGAGAATATGTCTCTGCTGTGGTGGAGCCGAGATCGAGGCTGGAGAAGATGTCTCGGTGACGGTGAACTGAAGCCCTCCGCTGTGGAGCCGAGATCGAGGCTGGAGAAGATGTCTCGGTTACGGTGAGGTTAAAGCAGCGCTAGTGCCAAGCCTGCCGATCTGGCAAGACGTGGTCAAGCAGCCAGGTCAGCACAGTGCAGAGCAGAGAGAACGGCTCAGGATCAGAGGCAGAGGGTTTGGTTTGGACGGCCCTCTTTTCCATGGGACTTAATAATACCGTCCCCTCAGAGTTCTCCTCTCACAGTGAGACTAGCTGGAGTCATATCTGCAGGACAATACCACAGAGCTGTCTTTACAACTGACTTCCAAGCAGCAGCTAAATACACTACAGTGGTACCATGTAAGGGTATATGACAGGGGTACCATGTATATGACAGTGGTATGTAAGGGTATATGACAGTGATGTAAGGGTATATGACAGTGGTACCATGTAAGGGTATATGACAGTGGTGACATGTAAGGGTATATGACAGTGGTACCATGTAAGGGTATATGACAGGGGTACCATGTAAGGGTATATGACAGTGATGTAAGGGTATATGACAGTGGTACCATGTAAGGGTATATTACAGTGATGTAAGGGTATATGACAGTGGTACCATGTAAGGGTATATGACAGTGGTGACATGTAAGGGTATATGACAGTGGTACCATGTAAGGGTATATGACAGTGGTACCATGTAAGGGTATATGACAGTGGTACCATGTAAGGGTATATGACAGTGGTACCATGTAAGGGTATATGACAGGGGTACCATGTAAGAGTATATGACAGTGGTACCATGTAAGGGTATATGACAGGGGTACCATGTAAGGGTATATGACAGTGGTATCATGTAAGGGTATATGACAGTGGTACCATGTAAGGGTATATGACAGTGGTACCATGTAAGGGTATATGACAGTGATGTAAGGGTATATGACAGGGGTACCATGTAAGGGTATATGACAGTGGTACCATGTAAGGGTATATGACAGTGGTAACCATGTAAGGGTATATGACAGTGGTACCATGTAAGGGTATATGACAGTGGTACCATGTAAGGGTATATGACAGTGGTGCCATGTAAGGGTATATGACAGTGGTACCGTGTAAGGGTATATTACAGTGATGTAAGGGTATATGACAGTGGTACCATGTAAGGGTATATGACAGTGGTACCATGTAAGGGTATATGACCACCATGTAAGGGTATATGACAGTGGTACCATGTAAGGGTATATGACAGTGGTACCATGTAAGGGTATATGCCAGTGGTACCATGTAAGGGTATATGACAGTGGTGCCATGTAAGGGTATATGACAGTGGTACCATGTAAGGGTATATGACAGTGGTACCATGTAAGGGTATATGACAGTGGTACCATGTAAGGGTATATGACAGTGATGTAAGGGTATATGACAGTGGTACCATGTAAGGGTATATGACAGTGGTACCATGTAAGGGTATATGACAGTGGTACCATGTAAGGGTATATGACAGTGGTACCATGTAAGGGTATATGACAGTGGTACCATGTAAGGGTATATGACAGTGGTACCATGTAAGGGTATATGACAGTGGTACCATGTAAGGGTATATGACAGTGCTACCATGTAAGGGTATATGACAGTGGTACCATGTAAGGGTATATGACAGTGGTACCATGTAAGGGTATATGAAAGTGGTACCATGTAAGGGTATATGACAGTGGTACCATGTAAGGGTATATGACAGTGGTACCATGTAAGGGTATATGACAGTGGTACCATGTAAGGGTATATGACAGGGGTACCATGTAAGGGTATATTACAGTGATGTAAGGGTATATGACAGTGGTGCCATGTAAGGGTATATGACAGTGGTACCATGTAAGGGTATATGACAGTGGTACCATGTACGGGTATATGACAGTGATGTAAGGGTATATGACAGTGGTACCATGTAAGGGTATATGACAGTGGTACCATGTAAGGGTATATGACAGGGGTACCATGTAAGGGTATATGACAGTGATGTAAGGGTATATGACAGTGGTGACATGTAAGGGTATATGACAGTGGTACCATGTAAGGGTATATGACAGTGGTACCATGTAAGGGTACATGACAGTGGTACCATGTAATGGTATATGACAGTGGTACCATGTAAGGGTATATGACAGTGGTACCATGTAAGGGTATATGACAGTGGTACCATGTAAGGGTATATGACAGTGATGTATGACAGTGGTACCATGTAAGGGTATATGACAGTGATGTAAGGGTATATGACAGTGATGTAAGGGTATATGACAGTGGTACCATGTAAGGGTATATGACAGTGGTACCATGTAAGGGTATATGATAGTGGTCCCATGTAAGGGTATATGACAGTGGTACCATGTAAGGGTATATGACAGTGGTACCATTTAAGGGTAAATGACAGTGATGTAAGGGTATATGACAGTGGTACCATGTAAGGGTATATGACAGTGATGTAAGGGTATATGACAGTGGTACCATGTAAGGGTATATGACAGTGGTACCATGTAAGGGTATATGACAGTGGTACCATGTAAGGGTATATGACAGTGGTACCATGTAAGGGTATATGACAGTGGTACCATGTAAGGGTATATGACAGTGGTACCATGTAAGGGTATATGACAGTGGTACCATGTAAGGTATATGACAGTGATGTACCAGTGATGTAAGGGTATATGACAGTGGTACCATGTAAGGGTATATGACAGTGGTACCATGTAAGGGTATATGACAGTGGTACCATGTAAGGGTATATGACAGTGGTACCATGTAAGGGTATATGACAGTGATGTAAGGGTATATGACAGTGGTACCATGTAAGGGTATATGACAGTGGTACCATGTAAGGGTATATGACAGTGGTACCATGTAAGGGTATATGACAGTGGTACCATGTAAGGGTATATGACAGTGGTACCATGTAAGGGTATATGACAGTGGTCCCATGTAAGGGTATATGACAGTGGTACCATGTCAGGGTATATGACAGTGGTACCATGTAAGGTATATGACAGGGGTACCATGTAAGGGTATATGACAGTGGTACCATGTAAGGGTATATGACAGTGGTACCATGTAAGGGTATATGACAGTGGTAATGTAAGGTATATGACAGTGGTACCATGTAAGGGTATATGACAGTGGTACCATGTAAGGGTATATGACAGTGGTACCATGTAAGGGTATATGACAGTGGTACCATGTAAGGGTATATGACAGTGGTACCATGTAAGGGTATATGACAGTGGTACCATGTAAGGGTATATGACAGTGGTACCATGTAAGGGTATATGACAGTGGTACCATGTAAGGTATATGACAGGGGTACCATGTAAGGGTATATGACAGTGGTACCATGTAAGGGTATATGACAGTGGTACCATGTAAGGGTATATGACAGTGGTACCATGTAAGGGTATATGACAGTGGTACCATGTAAGGGTATATGACAGTGGTACCATGTAAGGGTATATGACAGTGGTGCCATGTAAGGGTATATGACAGTGGTACCATGTAAGGGTATATGACAGTGGTACCATGTAAGGGTATATGACCACCATGTAAGGGTATATTACAGTGGTACCATGTAAGGGTATATGACAGGGGTACCATGTAAGGGTATATGACAGTGGTACCATGTAAGGGTATATGACCACCATGTAAGGGTATATTACAGTGGTACCATGTAAGGGTATATGACAGGGGTACCATGTAAGGGTATATTACAGTGATGTAAGGGTATATTACAGTGGTACCATGTAAAGGTATATGACAGTGGTACCATGTAAGGGTATATGACAGTGGTACCATGTAAGGGTATATGACAGTGGTACCATGGTACCATGTAAAGGTATATGACAGTGGTACCATGTAAGGGTATATGACAGTGGTACCATGTAAGGGTATATGACAGTGGTACCATGTAAGGGTATATGACAGGGGTACCATGTAAGGGTATATGACAGGGGTACCATGTAAGGGTATATTACAGTGGTACTATGTAAGGGTATATGACAGGGGTACCATGTAAGGGTATATGACAGTGGTACCATGTAAGGGTATATGACAGTGGTGCCATGTAAGGGTATATGACAGTGGTACCATTATTAAGTACAAATACACACTTAAGCATGTTTGTTATGACTGGTTCTGTATCTGAGGTCCATTGTTTTCATTCAGCTGGCATGTTGGAGAAAGAGCCTGCCTTAGTATTGTGTGCACACACACACACACACACACACACACACACACACACACACACACACACACACACACACACACACACACACACACACACACACACACACACACACACACACACACACACACACACACACACACACACACACCCCCCCTTCTGGCAGCTGTGCTCCCTAATTTATATGATGACATAAAACAAGTCTCAACCAACGAACCCCACATCAAATGCCTTTCAAGGGACTGGCTTTTCATATAAAGGGTATTAAGAGTGTAAATATTGACATGGTTTCCAGGACACAGCCCTCTCTTCCATGCTGCTGGAGCACCAGAACATGACCGATGTGGTGGGACTTAGGAAGACAAGTAGAAAGTGGAGGTGTGACTCATGCTGAGTTTTAAACAGGATAATAAAAGCACAGCACTCTTATTTTCCGACATGGCTTGTCTGTGTAAACCAAGGCCACTGTGATGGGAGACAGCATGCAGGCAGCAGCACAGCTCACACAGATACAGCAGCTACAGGTCTGTTCTATAGCAGTCACTGATGGAAAGGAGACGGATCCCTACGTCATGGAGTGAAGTTAAACTACTTCATCGTGGCCCCAGGGTATCTTACCTGGACATCCAGATGCCTAGCAACACGAGCCTGAGCCTGCATGGAAATGACTGACACAAAAACCCTACCCTGTCAATGAAGGGAAAATGTCCAGCATTCATCAGAGGGGAATTCAAAGGCAGTTACCAGGGTGTCTGTCTAGACCTTTCTTGTGAAGGATTACCTGAAGGTGCTGTCCTCACCAGTATTACATACTGACCTTTCTTGTGAAGGATTACCTGAAGGTGCTGTTTCTTGTGAAGGATTACCTCTTCCTCACCAGTATTACATACTGACCTTTCTTGTGAAGGATTACCTGAATGAAGGTGCTGTCCTCACCAGTATTACATACTGACCTTTCTTGTGAAGGATTACCTGAAGGTGCTGTCCTCACCACTATTACATACTGACCTTTCTTGTGAAGGATTACCTGAAGGTGCTTTCCTCACCACTATTACATACTGACCTTTCTTGTGAAGGATTACCTGAAGGTGCTTCACCACTATTACATACTGACCTTTCTTGTGAAGGATTACCTGAAGGTGCTTCCTCACCACTATTACAAGGATTACTGACCTCACCACTATTACATACTGACCTTTCTTGTGAAGGATTACCTGAAGGTGCTTCCTCACCACTATTACATACTGACCTTTCTTGTGAAGGATTACCTGAAGGTGCTTTCCTCACCACTATTACATACTGACCTTTCTTGTGAAGGATT
Organism: Oncorhynchus masou masou; assembly: GCF_036934945.1. Taxonomy (NCBI): domain Eukaryota; kingdom Metazoa; phylum Chordata; class Actinopteri; order Salmoniformes; family Salmonidae; genus Oncorhynchus; species Oncorhynchus masou. The sequence continues at coordinate 89,946,542 of NC_088240.1, forward strand.
ACCTGAAGGTGCTTTCCTCACCACTATTACATACTGACCTTTCTTGTGAAGGATTACCTGAAGGTGCTTTCCTCACCAGTATTACATACTGACCTTTCTTGTGAAGGATTACCTGAAGGTGCTTTCCTCACCAGTATTACATACTGACCTTTCTTGTGAAGGATTACCTGAAGGTGCTGTCCTCACCAGTATTACATACTGACCTTTTTCTTATTACATGAAGGATTACCTGAAGGTGCTTTCCTCACCAGTATTACATACTGACCTTTCTTGTGAAGGATTACCTGAAGGTGCTTTCCTCACCACTATTACATACTGACCTTTCTTGTGAAGGATTACCTGAAGGTTTCCTCACCAGTGACCTTTCTTGTGAAGGATTACCTGAAGGTGCTTTCCTCACCACTATTACATACTGACCTTTCTTGTGAAGGATTACCTGAATGAAGGTGCTGTCCTCACCACTATTACACACTGACCTTTCTTGTGAAGGATTACCTGAAGGTGCTTTCCTCACCAGTATTACATACTGACCTTTCTGCAACTGCAACATTCATGTTTGGGCATTTAAATAAATGATATATCCTCATTGATTGTTGAAGAATATAACTCCTGAACACGTCAAGAGCTTTAGTTCACACATCAATACCTAACATATAAGCTTGTTTCACTTCATTGTATTTAAACAATGTAATTGTTAACACTGTATAGATTCAAAAACATGGTTCAAACTGATATCATGGATGGTCAGTCCTTGTATCGAAAGCTCTGTCTATGAATGTGAGTGAGATTACAATTCTCTAGCCTCGTTCCTCAGCTGTTTACCAAAACAGTGGCCGGTAGCCATTTGTAATTGTCCCTTTCACTACGTCCTTAATAAAGCTGGATCAGACACATATCAAACACTTGAGCTCCACTCAATATAGTTTGCCCCATAAAATGAAACCAATAGAATAGTCCCCAAAACTCCAAGCTAAATCAAACGCACAGGTCTGACTAACTCACCAATGGAAACCTAAGGATAGAAGGTGAGGGTAGGGCCCTGGCACTGTCCTTCTCAGTTACCATACCAACAATGAGGTCATCCCAGACAGGAAGTGGGACAGACAGGCACGGTCTGACAAGTCAGAGCTACTGAGAGGGTCATCACTAGTCACCACAGCCACAAAGTCATTAACCCCACCTATTTCAACAATTTCTCTTCTTAAAATGTGATTTTAAACCTTAACCCTAGCCTTACCACACAACCTGATGCCTAACCCTAACCGTAAAATAAGAACAAAAAGCACATATTTTCCCTGAATTTTATAGCCAATTTGACTTTGTGGCTGTGCTATCTGTGCTATCTAGTGGAAACCAACTGAGAGGGATTTCCCTATGTCTCATGCCACCCAGAGATGTGACTGACCTCAACTGAAACACAGCACCCAAAACACCATGAAGCCAAGTGTCAGCCAGAGGTGTGACTGATCTCAACTGAATCACAGCACCCAAAACACCATGAAGACAAGTGTCAGCCAGACCCAAAACACCATGAAGGTGTGACTGATCTCAACTGAATCACAGCACCCAAAACACCATGAAGCCAAGTGTCAGCCAGAGGTGTGACTGATCTCAACTGAATCACAGCACCCAAAACACCATGAAGACAAGTGTCAGCCAGAGGTGTGACTGATCTCAACTGAATCACAGCACCCAAAACACCATGAAGCCAAGTGTCAGCCAGAGGTGTGACTGATCTCAACTGAATCACAGCACCCAAAACACCATGAAGACAAGTGTCAGCCAGAGAACTGGGCATGTAATACAGTATATCTACTTGTACAAACAAGCCAGTCAATTCCACCTTCAACGATTGAAATGTGTGGATGCTTTGGTGCCATCTAGTGACCAAGAATGAAAATCTATCTAGATGGGGTCGGCAACAGGTGGCCTGTTTAAAAATACATTTTCGCTATCTATTTCATTCAGGAAATCTGTTTCCAAGTAGTTTCACCAACATAATAAAGGTATGGAATTGTTATTTTTAAATACAACCTCTTGTTGGGCTTAGTTGTGGTCAATTTGCAGTGTGCAAATGATTAGAATTATTAGACCCCCCCCCCCCCCGCACACACACTCTCTATGAGAAACTTTTGGAATTTCAGTTCACTTCCTGAACTGACTCAATTAATACAATGGAATGAACTCCAACCCTGATAGATATGCATTATTTTTCCTCCACAGTCAATGAACCTCAGTTCAGCTCTTATGACATTGTAGTTGTAGGAGATAGTCTTCAAGGTATGATAACGCACCATGCACTACAGCAATGTACATGCAGATAGACCGACTGATGGCCATACCTGAGCTGGGCTTTGAGCTCTGTGAAGCAGGGTCTCTTGCTAGGGTCGTAGGCCCAGCACTTGGTCATCAGGCTGTACAGGGTAGGGGGGCAGTTGTGGGGCATTGCCAGACGCTCTCCGTTCTCTATCCGCCCGATGACATCGTTGTTCTTCACCCCCTGGAAGGGTTTGACTCCATAGATGAGGATCTCCCACATACACACACCTGGAGTACAGAGAAACATTTATATTTTTAAACCCTAATTTATCAGCTAATAACATACAGCCTTGGACTTAAAAGTTTTAGAGCACTGTTTGATAAGTACTGTATCAAATTCCCATACTCACCAAACATCCACACGTCACTGGCTGAGGTAAAGCGTCTGAAGTTAATAGACTCTGGTGCCATCCATTTGATAGGCAGTTTCCCTTTGGAGGCTGGGAGGAGAGGTGAAAGCAGGACTTTGATTTTTGTGATCAAATGTTTTTATTGTGATTCATTAGACAGGTACACATGAACAATGCAACAAGTAACAAGACAAACACTTCCCCTCCCACAGGACTTCCCTAAGCCATAGTTAGATGAGTGGTTCACAATAGCAGTCTCACAGAGTCATGCGCTGATGAAAAGAGCTGTTGAGTTTCTATCACTCGCCCGTGCAACAGATATTTCCATGTTTATAATGTCCATGAATGCCAGCAGCCACAGCTGTCTGCTTAAAGAGTGAGGAGCCTAATGAATGACTTACTGATAACATAAACAGCAGAAAGTGATCTCCTCTAGTATGCTGACTGTGGACAGTTAGTCTCCAGAACAGGTGAAACTCCTACCTTTGTAATAGGAGCTGTCCTCCATGTATCGAGACAAGCCAAAGTCTCCCAGTTTAACACAGTCCACTGAGGATACCAGCACGTTCCTGGCAGCTATATCCCTTCAAGACGCAGACATGGTTACAATGGAGAAGAGAAGAGCAGTGTGTTTACAGGAGACACACCAAAGCCATATTAATAAGGCTAGATTGGGGCGAGGGCTTACCTATGTACAAACCGCTTGCTCTCCAGGTAGGAAAGTGCTGTGCTTAGCTGGAAAGCATAGAGAATCAGTGATGCCAAGTCGAGGTTGTATTTTCTCACTTGCAGGAAGGAGCGTAGCTGTAAAGATGGAAGAGAAAACACAAGATAAAACTCACTTTAGCCTGTACATTACATACAGGGATGGTTTAATGCAGGAGCTTCCTGGGGCTGAAGCCCCTGGGCACAGGCCCGTTGGGGGCCCAAGAGAGGACAAAAAACATTACAAAATGTATAATAATAATAAAGGAGATATATACAGTATTTATATACAGTATTTATAATGTAGTATATATTTTGAGTGTAGACAGCCTGATGCCGTTCTGCTAATCATCAGATGGGGGGAGGAGAGGAGGTAGGGGGTACCATGTGGGTAACTGGGGGCCCTGCCTTGATTGGGTAACTGATGAATTTAAAAATAATAATAATAATAAACTGCATAATAAATAAATGTGACTGGTCAATTGTGTAAGTCAGGGGCTGGGACAAAACATTTTTTTGTATTATTATAATAATTGTTTATCCAACCACAGGATCCCACTCTCAATGATCAAAATACACCAGAGAGCACAATTTCAGGAAACTAGGTGTATGTCGCGCATCGCTACTACACAGGAGAGTAAATGCTTTCTGGAACATGTGAACTTTCATGTGCCTTAATAACAAACTTTATGCCATCTGTAAATATGAAAAAATGGTTAAATTACAAGCCTAGTTGGTTTAGCCACAGAAAAAGGCAGCAAACTTCTTGCTAGCCATGATTGTCTGAGATAATGAGTGGGCTGGACATGCTGAGAGATGAGTTCAGACTGGTCTGCCATGTAGCACGCTTCTGTCTATCACATGAAGAGGTCAGTATGTGTAGGTAATCCATTCTAACAGGGCTTTTTTGAAAGACATTGAATAGTAGAACTGCATAAGTGTTGTTCTCCACTTTCCGGAGGCCCGAGTTTTGAAATCAGTGGAATTAGAGTATGATAGCTAAGGAGACGGAAAAGATTCTGCCGTTTGATTGCAAATATGCAGACTGAGTTGAAAAGAGAACACACAGAAGGCTGCTGTATAAAACACCTGTCTCTGGAGTACATCTTCAAACTAAGGCCAACCATGGCATCTGTGACAGAGAGGGAGAGGCGTCTATCCATGCATACGGGTAAGGTAGTCTAGTTGGCTACATTTTCAGATATTGCACATTTCTAATTTAGTCAGAAAGTCGTTTTAATTTCAAGTTAAAGTGTACTGTTAGCTAACTAGCTAACGTTAGCTTGCTGGCTAGCTAACGTTACATGTATGATCTGTGTAGTTATATTATTCGTATCACAGAGCCATTTGCATTGCTAGTTATCTAGCTAACATTGAACCTGGTTGGTTAGCTGCCTGCAGATTCATGCAGGGTATTAACGGGGTATTAACGTTATGAGTTGGGATTATGGTTCATTGTTTAGCTAGCTAACTACATGTCTAAACAAAAGACTGCACTATGCAAGTAACGATTTCAAAGTTCATGGTGTCAATGCGACAACTGTCGATAGACGTAGCTGATAAATTCGCTCTGGCTATCTACTCCGATTTCAGATCACTCTTGTCTCAGTGTGCCAGAGTGCAGAATAACTGACAAATTTACGAACGCTCATCACCAATTGTATATAGCCCGTGTCAGATGTCAAATGTTGGCAAAAAAGCGTGATTAAATTATTGCCAGCAGCACAGTTGCAGTCACCAATGCTCTGGATAACATAAAAACAGCCTAACCAGCTCTGCTAGTGCCAGTAAAATGGTCAGAGTGAACTGTTCTCTCATTTGTGTCTGGAAGTAGCTAGCCAACATTAGCCAGTTAGCTTGGATGCTTGACTGCTGATGTTAGGTCAGAACGCTTGGATCAACCCTACTCCTCGGCTAGACCATCCAGTGTGCGCTCTGAACCTTCCGAGAGCGAAACGCTCTGATTTTGCGAATGTACAATCTGACAACGCTGAGTTTACGAATGCCCAGAGTGCACTCTGAGCACACTCTGGCAGTCCAGATTACATTTATGAACACGTAGTATAAACAAGCCTTTAGTCTTGAAATCTTTGGTTGTTTAGTACATGGCCTCATGTGAATCCTTAAAGAGATGGGAGGGGCAAAGGCTTAAAGAGGGTGTGAACAATGCTGAATGGGTGTAGACAAAGAAAAGCTCCCCAGTAGGTACCAAAACATTAAGGGCCATTTTCTCAAAAGTGAGGTTACAAGTTTATCAACTTTCAAAACAGAATGACTTTCCCTTTGTTTGTCAACTGTAGTGTATGATATATGATTTTCTAGCTCTGAGTCTCTACTTTTATCCAAAGTAAAAAACACAATTTCAAAACCTGTGGATTCAGTTTTATCACAAGCACATACAGGTATCTTATCTGCCAAAATAAAGGAAACACCAACATAAAGTGGGACACCACGAGCTGCCAGAACAGCTTCAATGCGCCTTGGCATAGATTCTACAAGTGGACCTAAACCATGCCAGGAAATTGCACCCCACACCATAAAATACACCTAATTTAAGTGTTTCCTTTATTTTGTCAGTTGGTTATGGCATATGGTTATGCCTACAGTCAGAAAGGCTGCAGTTAGAACGCCAAATATAGGTTACAGCTGGTTGTGGCCATAGACATATAATCCATAGAAGGGGTTTGGAACCTCTTACACTGGCAATTTGACTGTTAAACTCATTTAAAATATATATATATTTATTTAATCTTTATTTAACTAGGCAAGTCAGTTAAAGAACAAATTCTTATTTCCAATGACGGCCTACACCGGCCAAATCCAGGCGATGCTGGGCCAATTGTGCTCCGCCCTATGGGACTCCCAATCACAGCCGGTTGTGATACAGCCTGGAATCGAATCAGGGTGTCTGTAGTGACGCCTCAAGCACTGAGATGCAGGGCCTTATACCGCTGCGCCACTCGGGAGCCCTAATGGGTACACTAGCAATGGGTGCCAGGGAACTGCCATCTATGGATTATATTTCTATGGTTGGTTGCGGATGTCAGTTTGCCTTTTACAGATTTCAAAATACAATCACTGGAAAAATGTATATTTTGGAAAGCAAATGCCTACTGCTGAAAAAACAAGACTAATCTATCTATAGAACCAATGGAAACACATTTCTCAACAAATGACAGCAGCACTGTTTTTCTTGAGGCAGGCTATTGCCACGACGAGCGCATTGGCCATCACCGTGGGTAGTGTCATGATGTTGCTCTCTTTGGGTACAGCAACCCCCATCCCCCTCTCCCTGCCTCCTACAACTAGGCTGCTGTGGTCAGAGAGGTTGTAAATTCCAGGAAGATTCTGCCTCATGGCCACACAGTATAGAGACAGAGTAAAGTTTCATAGAGAACAAAGGAATTTCTTCCACCTCACAGAACTTGAGGTCTGAACAACATTTATGTTCCGGAGAAAGTATAAATGATTGGTGAAGAATCCAGCTACGAACTGGTCCATTTGGTACAACTTGGTAAAACTCATGGGAGACGGTGCGGCCACATTACCATAACACTGTTTATATAATAGCCTCAGATATGAGGTTTACATCTAATTGCTGTATAAGATGAATGAGTGAGGATGATAATGTTTGTAAAATTGTGTAATGTGATTTTGGACTGTTTAATGAAGGAAACTCCAATTCCCTTTTGAGTTTAACTAAATCAGAGGACCGCCCATGAACCCAGTTAGGGTTGGGCATCCTGGGACAGGCCCTTTTCTGCATTTCCGAAATAACCCCAACCTTGAGAATTCCTCAACAGACCATGTTTTTCTCCATTACGAGAGGACAAAGGTTACAGACCATGTTTTCTCTCAATCACGAGAGGACAAAGGTTGAGACGATTGCTGAATCTTTTAACCATACCACGTGGTTAAACTCTTAGACTATCGATACCGACAGAATAAGAACAAGTCTTTGATATGAATTACTAGTCTGCAGCTAGGAATTCGGTATCATTGAATGTGAAGAACGACAACCGCCGAAACATCCATTCTATAACGGAATGAATGAATGTCACTCTGAACTACCCACTATAACCGCGACAGAGAGCGAAAGAGAGGATGGAAACTCTCCAACAGAAATAACTTTTCAGGGAGAGATCCAGACGACACACTGAGCGTAAATATATGTATTGATTGACGTTGTTCCCGAATGAGTGAGCGTTCATATGCAAAGGATTAGCATTTCAATTGTTATAATTATCAACTGTACGTTGTCTTCTCAGTCCCCCACTTCCCTTTTGTACAACAAGCCCCCATGCCGGTTTAGCCCACTAGGGCACATTCTCCTATCATTTCTTGTTTGTTTGTTTATTCATTTCTGTGAATGACTTAGTTAGTAAATAAATGATTTAAGACAATTGTTGTATGGATGACTCATAGTGAAGACTGGGTTCGTGCAGATAACCAACAATTTACAACGTCTGGAATGAGACTAACATGAGGTAAAGTAAATAATTAATTCACTCGAAGACTAATTGATCAGATATAAAATACCTGAAAAGTTATATTAGGAAATTTTAACTTTGTAATCTGAATAATTTCCTTGGTGCCCCGACTTCCTAGTTAATTAGTTACATGATTAATCTGTTTAATCGTGTAATACTAATTTCAGAGAATCTTTGATAAAACTAATTCTTCAATTTAATGCTAGTAAAGACACGACAATAGCCTATGGCTTCATCTTCATCATTAGGGGAGTCAGTGTGCCACTGGACATTACATTTAGTAGCCTACTGTGATATATATACTGTATATATATATTACCTCCTGATAATGTACAATCTGTGTGTCGCTTCATTGGCCTGAGCTATTGTTTGTTGTGAATTTCAGACCAGATTGATCTCAGTTTGTCAGTCAGAGTAGACACTGATTTCAGTCATTTGTGTGGTATTAAAAAATATTGTGCTAATGTCTTCTGTCATGCAAATTACATAGAAATGCATGAAATGTGTTTTTTTTTATCCTCATGTGTGGAAATTCTAAAAACATCTCTGCTCAACTGTAGCCTATACCACATTATTCTGGCTTTAGGGCCTCTTTCTTCAACAGTAAATGTAACACGCTTCCAATTGCATCTTGGTTCATGGATTTGTTTACAGAAAATGATGGTGTACCGGGAAGGAGGGGCTATAGAAAAAACAAAGCCTGGGGCCTATGATTTCTTAATCTGACCCTGATCACATATAACATAGACTGCCTTCTACAGTGTACTGTATAAACCTCGAAATTGAACCTTGAAAGTGATGCCTCTATCCACCACTAGATGGCCATCCCTAACAGCTGAAACCATGTGAAAGGTAGAAGTACCATCCAAGACTAAATGGGTGGAAACAATCTAAAAACTCAAATTACAGTACTCTTCAGCATGATCCATAGGTTACTGTTACAGAGCCTGAGGTCATCACTGTTAAACTGATTCCTGTATTAAAGGTACTTCCTATATTAAAGCACTGTATTGTGTGTGTGTTCTGTACCTCTCCCAGTGTACACAGCTCCATGATGATCCACACGGGGTTTTCTGTGATCACTCCAATCAGCTTCACTATGTGGGGGTGGTCAAACTGACGCATGGTCACTGCATGGGGACAACACACACACACACACACACACACACACACACACACACACACACACACACACACACACACACACACACACACACACACACACACACACACACACACACACACACACACACACACACACACACACACACACACACACACACACACACACAGTCTATTCAATGTAATTGAATAGACCAGGGATAAGCTAGGCTGCGGTTTATAGAATCAGGTTACTGTATGTAGGGCGAAAAGGTGGAGTGGAAAATGAAGACTGATTACATAGTGGATTATTATTCATGTTGATAATAAATATCAAGGCTGCTATGAAGGAAGCAGGCCCATGTTTACAGTGGGCTATTTTAGGATGACTTAGACTCAAACCGACATCTTTGTTTTGTTCTCTTGTCTTTTTTGCTCCTGCTGAGCACCCCGTGTGGAGAGGAGGGAAGGAGGGGACAGGAGAAGGGAGGAGGGGAGGAGAGGAGGGGACAGGATAAGGGAGGAGGGGAGGAGAGGAGGGGACAGGAGAGGAGGGGAGGAGAGGACAGGAGAGGTGGAGAGGAGAGGAGGAGAGGAGGGGAGGAGGGGACAGGATAAGGGAGGAGGGGAGGAGAGGAGGGGACAGGAGAGGAGGGGAGGAGAGGAGAGGAGAAGGGAGGAGGGGAGGGGACAGGAGAAGGGAGGAGGGGAGGAGAGGAGGGGACAGGAGAGGAGGGGAGGAGAGGACAGGAGAGGAGGGGAGATAGTTTACAGTGGTGATGTGCTATTTGATGTGTTTTAGAGCAGTGTGTGTGTGTGTGTGTGTGTGTGTGTGTGTGTGTGTGTGTGTGTGTGTGTGTGTGTGTGTGTGTGTGTGTGTTAGAGAGAGAGTGTGTGGGCATGCACGCATGTGTGTGTGTCTCTCAGACTTCAGCAAGGGGAAGGGAAGGGGTGTGTGTCTCAGACTTCAGCAAGGGGAAGGGAAGGGGTGTGTGTCTCAGACTTCAGCAAGGGGAAGGGAAGGGGTGTGTGTCTCAGACTTCAGCAAGGGGAAGGGAAGGGGTGTGTGTCTCAGACTTCAGCAAGGGGAAGGGAAGGGGAGGGTGTGTCTCAGACTTCAGCAAGGGGAAGGGAAGGGGTGTGTGTCTCAGACTTCAGCAAGGGGAAGGGAAGGGGTGTGTGTCTCAGACTTCAGCAAGGGGAAGGGAAGGGGTGTGTGTCTCAGACTTCAGCAAGGGGAAGGGAAGGGGTGTGTGTCTCAGACTTCAGCAAGAGGAAGGGAAGGGGTGTGTGTTGCAAGTGGGAAATCAGCAGGACTGTACTAGTGTAAACCCACTTTCTCAAAACCCATCCATCTCTAAAGCGGTGTTCTGTCCTCCCCTGTCCCCCTGCAGCCTCCACACATTCCTGCTGTGTTTTCATACATGGGGTTTAGCTCAGTCCCACCGTCTGGGCATTTCATCTGGATAAAGGAGCCTCTCTCTCTGTCAGAACCACTGGAGATGAAGACCAGTCTTCTGCTGTTCAAAAACCCACTGCTACACTAAGGTTGCGTCACATATCATATGGCACCCTAATCCCTACAAAGTGCACTATATAGGAAATAGGGTGCCATTTGGGCTGCATCCTAAATCTCTGCATGTGGTAGCCCTAAAAAGGTAGAAATATCTGTCTGAGATTGCTATGCTGAGAATGCGCCCTAGACGCAAACTAAAAGGTCATGTGTTCAACCCTCAGTAGTATACACACAACTGATGTATGAAGAGCAAGAGGTCGTATGTGCTGTGATCAAGAAGGATGACAGGAGGAGGTGTGTTACTTACGAGCTTCTTGTAAGAACTTCTCCCTGACACTATCAGAGGTGCAGTTCTTACACGTCTTGATGGCCACAGACAGAGCAGGGTTTTCCTACAGAGAGAAATAAAACATCAGCAAATGGTCCTTCAAATAAATCAAGTCTAACAGGATTGTGTCTTGTTTTTCCACAAATGTGTAGGCTCCCTATTCCCTATGTAGAGCATTTATTTTATACAGGGCCCATAGGGATACCCATAGGGCTCTGGTCAAAAGCCGTCGGCTAAATAGGGAATAGGGAGCCGTTGGGACACAGGCTGGGCCTTACCGGGCTCATGTAGACTCCCTGGTGGACGTCCCCCTGTCCCTCTCCGATACAGCGACCCAGCTCAATCCTCTGTCTCTGAATCTCATAGTCCCTGGCTGGATACAACACACAGCATTAGACACACTGACTGTATAATCTCATAGTCCCTGGCTGGATACAACACACAGCATTAGACACACTGACTGTATAATCTCATAGTCCCTGGCTGGATACAACACACAGCATTAGACACACTGACTGTATAATCTCATAGTCCCTGGCTGGATACAACACACAGCATTAGACACACTGACTGTATAATCTCATAGTCCCTGGCTGGATACAACACACAGCATTAGACACACTGACTGTATAATCTCCTAGTCCCTGGCTGGATACAACACACAGCATTAGACACAATGACTGTATAATCTCATAGTCCCTGGCTGGATACAACACACAGCATTAGACACACTGACTGTATAATCTCATAGTCACTGGCTGGATACAACACACAGCATTAGACACACTGACTGTATAATCTCATAGTCCCTGGCTAGATACAACACACAGCATTAGACACACTGACTGTATAATCTCCTAGTCCCTGGCTGGATACAACACACAGCATTAGACACACTGACTGTATAATCTCATAGTCCCTGGCTGGATACAACACACAGCATTAGACACACTGACTGTATAATCTCATAGTCCCTGGCTGGATACAACACACAGCATTAGACAAACTGACTGTATAATCTCATAGACCCTGGCTAGATACAACACACAGCATTAGACACACTGACTGTATAATCTCATAGTCCCTGGCTGGATACAACACACAGCATTAGACACACTGACTGTATAATCTCATAGTCCCTGGCTGGATACAACACATAGCATTAGACACACTGACTGTATAATCTCATAGTCCCTGGCTGGATACAACACACAGCATTAGACACACTGACTGTATAATCTCATAGTCCCTGGCTGATACAACACACAGCATTAGACACACTGACTGTATAATCTCCTAGTCCCTGGCTGGATACAACACACAGCATTAGACACACTGACTGTATAATCTCATAGTCCCTGGCTGGATACAACACACAGCATTAGACACACTGACTGTATAATCTCATAGTCCCTGGCTGGATACAACACACAGCATTAGACACACTGACTGTATAATCTCATAGTCCCTGGCTGGATACAACACACAGCATTAGACACACTGACTGTATAATCTCATAGTCCCTGGCTGGATACAACACAGAGCATTAGACACACTGACTGTATAATCTCATAGTCCCTGGCTGGATACAACACACAGCATTAGACACACTGACTGTATAATCTCATAGTCCCTGGCTGGATACAACACACAGCATTAGACACACTGACTGTATAATCTCATAGTCCCTGGCTGGATACAACACACAGCATTAGACACACTGACTGTATAATCTCATAGTCCCTGGCTGGATACAACACACAGCATTAGACACACTGACTGTATAATCTCATAGTCCCTGGCTGGATACAACACACAGCATTAGACACACTGACTGTATAATCTCATAGTCCCTGGCTGGATACAACACACAGCATTAGACACACTGACTGTATAATCTCATAGTCCCTGGCTGGATACAACACACAGCATTAGACACACTGACTGTATAATCTCATAGTCCCTGGCTGGATACAACACACAGCATTAGACACACTGACTGTATAATCTCATAGTCCCTGGCTGGATACAACACACAGCATTAGACACACTGACTGTATAATCTCATAGTCCCTGGCTGGATACAACACACAGCATTAGACACACTGACTGTATAATCTCATAGTCCCTGGCTGGATACAACACACAGCATTAGACACACTGACTGTATAATCTCATAGTCCCTGGCTGGATACAACACACAGCATTAGACACACTGACTGTATAATCTCATAGTCCCTGGCTGGATACAACACACAGCATTAGACACACTGACTGTATAATCTCATAGTCCCTGGCTGGATACAACACACAGCATTAGACACACTGACTGTATAATCTCATAGTCCCTGGCTGGATACAACACACAGCATTAGACACACTGACTGTATAATCTCATAGTCCCTGGCTGGATACAACACACAGCATTAGACACACTGACTGTATAATCTCATAGTCCCTGGCTGGATACAACACACAGCATTAGACACACTGACTGTATAATCTCATAGTCCCTGGCTGGATACAACACACAGCATTAGACACACTGACTGTATAATCTCCTAGTCCCTGGCTGGATACAACACACAGCATTAGACACACTGACTGTATAATCTCCTAGTCCCTGGCTGGATACAACACACAGCATTAGACACACTGACTGTATAATCTCCTAGTCCCTGGCTGGATACAACACACAGCATTAGACACACTGACTGTATAATCTCCTAGTCCCTGGCTGGATACAACACACAGCATTAGACACACTGACTGTATAATCTCATAGTCCCTGGCTGGATACAACACACAGCATTAGACACACTGACTGTATAATCTCCTAGTCCCTGGCTGGATACAACACACAGCATTAGACACACTGACTGTATAATCTCATAGTCCCTGGCTAGATACAACACACAGCATTAGACACACTGACTGTATAATCTCAAAGTCCCTGGCTGGATACAACACACAGCATTAGACACACTGACTGTATAATCTCCTAGTCCCTGGCTGGATACAACACACAGCATTAGACACACTGACTGTATAATCTCATAGTCCCTGGCTGGATACAACACACAGCATTAGACACACTGACTGTATAATCTCCTAGTCCCTGGCTGGATACAACACACAGCATTAGACACACTGACTGTATAATCTCCTAGTCCCTGGCTGGATACAACACACAGCATTAGACACACTGACTTCATATCAATGGGTGGTATGGACGTCCGATTGATTGTGAAATCAATCTGGTTTTAGCTGATCACTGAAGATCACAGTACAGCATGCAATCATGCAATTCCATTCAAATCAGGACTGCCAAGGCTGTCCATGGATTTGCATGCAATGGCTGATTTGTTGAATAAATACAATCATGTTGTCAATATGAAATCACCATGCAAAACGTTTCACCAGACATGCCAAGCCATAATCATATTTTACCCTTGAAATGTAAAACATTGTTAAACAGTATGATGGTGTCAAATGATCTTTGTTTTCTTCTTAACTTTGCACATATTCTGGAGGGCCAGTGAGTGGCCCTGCTGCAGCAGTACTGTGTCTGACTAGTGGCTGTGGTCCCTTCCATCCATAACGGGTCAATAGGACAGGCTGGCTGCACTATTCATCTTTCTCTGGGCTGGACAGTGTCTATTCACCAACAATCAATACATCAATCAAAACACTACATCTACTGCTATTTTGGCAAAATGAAAGAAAATGACAGAAACACAATCACACAAGTCAAACCAGAGGTAGACCTGGGTCAAATGGTAAATACCTCCAGATACCTGATGTAGCATGGATATTGATTGGCCTTGTGCGACCACTCCATTGGTTCAAATGCACACTAAATCAAGTGTAGCTCAAGTATTTGAAAGTATTTAACATATATGTTTGACCCTGGTCTGACAACCACAATACAACCAAAAGGCAATCCTCAAGTACAGGGCTGAGACGCACACCATTACCTTCCTCTAGTCCATAGTATTCTGCTGGGCAGTTCATGTGAGGAGAAATCTTTTAGAGGGCACATCAACATTGGAGGAACATACTTTTAAAATGGTTTAAACTGTACGAAAGGTCCCTCCCTCTTCCCTTGTCCCTGGTTTGGAGAAACACATGACTAAGTAAGAGTGCTTTTCTGGCAAAGGGGAGTGACATTTGTTGCATGTAGAAGACAGTCAGTGCAAACGAACTGCAGGGAGATTAATACCCTTGGACTACACTGCCATTTGTCAGCAGCCTCTGCTGGCTGGCTGGCTGGTTGGCTGGCTGGCTGTGTGTGTGTGTGTGTAAACATAATATAAACGTCTAGCGTTTCAGGCTATGTTAAATACTTCTCCACTGTTATGATATAAAGTAAACTATGGAGTCGTGTGGAGGAAAATCTTCGAAAAAAAGATTTCCAAAAGGGTTCTTCAGCTATCCCATAGGAGAACCCTTTTTGGTTCCAGGTAGAACACTTTTTGGGGTTCCAGGTAGAACCTAGGGTTATTCAAAGGGTTTTCCTATGGTTTTCCTATGGGGAAAGCCGAAGAACCATTTTAGGTTCTACATACAGTTTGAAGTCGGAAGATTACATACACCTTAGCCAAACACATTTAAATTCAGTTTGTAAAAATTCATGACATTTAATCAGAGTTAAAATTCCGTTTTAGGTCAGTTAGGATCATCACATTTAAGGATGTGAAATGTCAGAATAATAGTAGAGAGAATTATTTATTTCAACTTTTATATCTTTCATCACATTCACAGTGGTTCAGAAGTTTACATACACTCAATTAGTATTTGGTAGCATTACCTTTAAATTGTTTAACTTGGGTCAAACGTTTTGGGTAGCCTTCCACAAGCTTCCCACAATAAGTTGGGTGAATTTTGGCCCATTCCTCCTGACAGAGCTGGTGTAACTGAGTCGGGTTTGTAGGCATACTTGCTCGCACACGCTTTTTCAGTTATGCCCACAAATGTTCTATAGGATTGAGGTCAGGGCTTTGTGATGCCCACTCCAATACCTTGACTTTGTTGTCCTTAAGCCATTTTGCCACAACTTTGGAAGTATGCCTCATTGTCCATTTCGAAGACCCATTTGCGACCAAGCTTTAACTTCCTGACTGATGTCTTGAGATGTTGCTTCAATATATCCACATTATGTTCCCCCTCATGATGCCATCTATTTTGTGAAGTGCACCAGTCCCTCCTGCAGCAAAGACATCCCTACAACATGATGCTGCCACCCCCATGCTTCACGGTTGGGATGGTGTTCTTCAGCTTGCAAGCCTCCCCCTTTTTCCTCCAAACATAGCGATGGTAATTATGACCAAACAGTTCTATTTTTGTTTCATCAGACCAGAAGACATTTCTCCAAAAAGTACGATCTTTGTCCACATGTGCAGTTGCAAACCGTAGTCTGGCTTTTTTTATGGAGGTTTTAGAGCAGTGGCTTCTTCCTTGCTGCGCGGCCTTTCAGGTTGTGTTGATAAAGGACTCGTTTTTCTGTGGATATACAGTCGGGCAAAAAAGTATTTAGTCAGCCACGAATTGTGCAAGTTCTCCCACTTAAAAAGATGAGAGAGGCCTGTAATTTTCATCATAGGTACACTTCAACTATGACAGACAAAATGAGAGAAAAAAAATCCAGAAAATCACATTGTAGGATTTTTAATGAATTTATTTGCAAATTATGGTGGAAAATGAGTATTTGGTCAATAACAAAAGTTTATCTCAATACTTTGTTATATACCCTTGTTGGCAATGACAGAGGTCAAACGTTTTCTGTAAGTCTTCACAAGGTTTTCACACACTGTTGCTGGTATTTTGGCCCATTCCTCCATGTAGATCTCCTCTAGAGCAGTGATGTTTTGGGGCTGTTGCTGGGTAACACGGACTTTCAACTCCCTCCAAATATTTTCTATGGGGTTGAGATCTGGAGACTGGCTATGCCACTCCAGGACCTTGAAATGCCTCTTACAAAGCCACTCCTTCGTTGCCCGGGTGGTGTGTTTGGGATCATTGTCATGCTGAAAGAACCAGCCACGTTTCATCTTCAATGCCCTTGCCGATGGAGGTTTTCACTCAAAATCTCACGATACATGTTACTGATGGTAGGCTTTATTACTTTGGTCCCAGCTCTCTGCAGGTCATTCACTAGGTCCCCTGTGGTTCTGGGATTGTTGCTCACCATTCTTGTGATCATTTTGACCCCACGGGGTGAGATCTTGCGTGAAGCCCCAGATTGAGGGAGATTATCAGTGGTCTTGTATGTCTTCCATTTCCAAATAATTGCTCCCACAGTTTATTTATTCAAACCAAGCTGCTTACCTATTGCAGATTCAGTCATCCCAGGTTGGTGCAGGTCTACAATCTTGTTTCTGGTGTCCTTTGACAGCCCTTTGGAGTTTGGAGTGTGACTGTTTGAGGTTGTGGACAGGTGTCTTTTATACTGATAACAAGTTCAAACAGGTGGCATTAATACAGGTAACGAGTGGAGGACAGAGGAGCCTCTTAAAGAAGAAGTTACAGGTCTGTGAGAGCCAGAAATCTTGCTTGTTTGTAGGTGACCAAATACTTATTTTCCACCATAATTTGCAAATAAATTCATAAAAATCCTACAATGTGATTAGTTGAAGTGTACCTATGATGAAATTTACAGGCCTCTCTCATCTTTTTAAGTGGGAGAACTTGCACAATTGGTGGCTGACTAAATACTTTTTTGCCCCACTGTAGATACTTTTGTATCTGTTTCCTCCAGCATCTTCACAAGGTCCTTTACTGTTGTTCTGGGACTGATTAGCACTTTTCACACCAACGTACGTTCATCTCTAGGAGACAGAACACGTCTCCTTCCTGAGCTGTATGTGGTCCCATGGTGTTTATACTTGTGTACTATTGTTTGTACAGATGAATGTGGTACCTTCAGGCATTTGGAAATTACTCCCAAGGATAAACCAGACTTGTGGAGGTCTACAATTGTTTTCCTGAGGTCTTGGCTGATTTCTTTTGATTTCCCCATGATGTCAAGCAAAGAGGCACTGAGTGTGAAGGTAGACCTTGAAATACATTCACAGGTACACCTCCAATTGACTCAAATGATGTCAATTAGCCTCAGAAGCTTCTAAAGCCAGAACTTCATTGTCTGGAATTCTTCAAGCTGTTTAAAGGCACAGTCAACTTAGTGTATGTAAACCTCTGACCCACTGGAATTGTGATACAGTGAATTATAAGTGAAATAATCTGTCTGTAAACAATTGTTGGAAAAATGACATGCTCAAAGTAAATGTCCTAACCGACTTGACACAACTATAGTTTGTTAACAAGACATTTGTGGAGTGGTTGAAAAACTAGTTTTAATGACTCCAACCTAAGTGTATGTAAACTAGTTTTAATGACTCCAACCTAAGTGTATGTAAACTAGTTTTAATAACTCCAACCTAAGTGTATGTAAACTAGTTTTAATGACTCCAACCTAAGTGTATGTAAACTAGTTTCAATGACTCCAACCTAAGTGTATGTAAACTAGTTTTAATGACTCCAACCTAAGTGTATGAAAACTAGTTTTAATAACTCCAACCTAAGTGTATGTAAACTAGTTTTAATGACTCCAACCTAAGTGTATGTAAACTAGTTTCAATGACTCCAACCTAAGTGTATGTAAACTAGTTTCAATGACTCCAACCTAAGTGTATGTAAACGAGTTTCAATGACTCCAACCTAAGTGTATGTAAACTCGTTTTAATGACTCCAACCTAAGTGTATGTAAACTCGTTTTAATGACTCCAACCTAAGTGTATGTCAACTAGTTTTAATGACTCCAACCTAAGTGTATGTCAACTAGTTTTAATGACTCCAACCTAAGTGTATGTCAACTAGTTTTAATGACTCCAACCTAAGTGTATGTAAACTAGTTTCAATGACTCCAACCTAAGTGTATGTAAACTAGTTTTAATGACTCCAACCTAAGTGTATGTAAACTAGTTTCAATGACTCCAACCTAAGTGTATGTAAACTAGTTTTAATGACTCCAACCTAAGTGTATGTAAACTAGTTTTAATGACTCCAACCTAAGTGTATGTAAACTAGTTTTAATGACTCCAACCTAAGTGTATGTAAACTAGTTTCAATGACTCCAACCTAAGTGTATGTAAACTAGTTTTAATGACTCCAACCTAAGTGTATGTAAACTAGTTTCAATGACTCCAAACTAAGTGTATGTAAACTAGTTTTAATGACTCCAACCTAAGTGTATGTAAACTAGTTTTAATGACTCCAACCTAAGTGTATGTAAACTAGTTTCAATGACTCCAACCTAAGTGTATGTAAACTAGTTTTAATGACTCCAACCTAAATGTATGTAAACTAGTTTTAATGACTTCAACCTAAGTGTATGTAAACTAGTTTCAATGACTCCAACCTAAGTGTATGTAAACGAGTTTTAATGACTCCAACCTAGGTGTATGTAAACTAGTTTCAATGACTCCAACCTAAGTGTATGTAAACTAGTTTTAATGACTCCAACCTAAGTGTATGTAAACTAGTTTTAATGACTTCAACCTAAGTGTATGTAAACTAGTTTTAATGACTCCAACCTAAGTGTATGTAAACTAGTTTTAATGACTCCAACCTAAGTGTATGTAAACTAGTTTTAATGACTCCAACCTAAGTGTTTGTAAACTAGTTTTAATGACTCCAACCTAAGTGTATGTAAACTAGTTTTAATGACTCCAACCTAAGTGTATGTAAACTAGTTTTAATGACTCCAACCT
>NC_088240.1:89976118-90009885 GCF_036934945.1 Oncorhynchus masou masou
GTGTTATAATGACAAGGTAATGACAGAGAATAAGAGAGTTATACAACATGACATTACATTCAACTACAGTGATGCCTGAGCATATCTAGCATGGGTCTTCAGAACCTTATTCCCTATGTAGTGCACTACTTTCAACCAGGGTCCAAAGTAGTGCACTATATAGGGAATAGGGTGCCATTATATAGGGAATAGGGTGCCACAACAAGACTTCTCCCCAGTACCATCATGATCATATGGGGGGACTCGAGTTTCACACAAGCATCCCTCTATTCGTTCTGAGTGAGCTGTGTCAATGGGAGCATATGCACACAAGCCTGTCTGTCCCGTGCTCCACCCTGCTCCATCCACCCTCTCAATCAGCTCTTTATCTGACACTCACCCAGTAGTCATTAACATTCTACTGTGATGTGGGCCAGAGACTGGGGGAAGAGCTCTGTGACATTTAAACTGGAGAGATAGGAAGGAGAGGACACACACACACACACACGCACGCACGCACACACACACACACACACACACACACACACACACACACACACACACACACACACACACACACACACACACACACACACACACACACACACACACACACACTTGCACAGCTACAGTAACCTTGTGGACACACACACACACACACACACACACACACACACACACACACACACACACACACACACACACACACACACAGTCTTGCACAGCTACAGTAACCTTGTGGGGACACACAATTCAGTACCATTCAAAATCCTATTTTCCCTAACCCTGGCCCCTGGGGTGGCAGGTAGCCTAGTGGTTAGAGCATTGGACTAGTAACCAAAAGGTTGCTGGATCTAATCCCCTGGTTGACAAGGTAAAAATCTGTTGTTCTGCCCTTGAACAAGGCCACTGTTCCCCCAATAGGGTGTCATTATAAATAAGAATTTGTTCTTTATTTTTATTTTTTTAACCTTTATTTAACTAGGCAAGTCAGTTAAGAACAAATTCTTATTTTCAATGACGGCCTAGGAACAGTGGGTTAACTGCCTGTTCAGGGGCAGAACAACAGATTTTGTATCTTGTCAGCTCGGGGATTTGAACTTGCAACCTTTCGGTTACTAGTCCAATGCTCTAACTACTAGGCTACACTGCCACCCCAACTTAACTGCCTTTAACTGACTTGCCTAGTTAAAGGCAAGGTTAATAGTTAAAAAAAATATATATTATAATATTATATTATAATAATCCGTACCCTACCCTAACCTTAACCCAAAAACCAAACCTTAACCCTAGCTCCTAACCCTTAAAGTAATTCTAACACTAAGTTTAATCTTAACCCTAAACCTCCTAGAAATATCATTTGACCTTGTTGAGACTAACAATATGCCCCCAGTTGTTCAAATGTTAGTTTGTTTACTATTAGTTAAATAGTTAAACACGTCCACACACACACACACACAGGCCTGTGCCCACTGACACAGTGTTAAGTTGATAGATGGGGTGAGGATGTATTGCCAGAACCAGACAGTACTTGGCTGGATGGTGAAATGTAAACTTGGGTGTAATTTTGTGCCATTGGCCTGGTCTGATCCTGATGGTTGATTCATAGTGATGTTTTACAGAGCCGTCTGATGATAACAGACTGATGGTTGATTCATAGTGATGTTTTACAGAGCCGTCTGATGACAACAGACTGATGGTTGATTCATAGTGATGTTCTACAGAGCCGTCTGATGATAACAGACTGATGGTTGATTCATAGTGATGTTCTACAGAGCCGTCTGATGATAACAGACTGATGGTTGATTCATAGTGATGTTCTGATGTTTACAGAGCCGTCTGATGATAACAGACTGATGGTTGATTCATAGTGATGTTCAGAGCCGTCTGATGATAACAGACTGATGGTTGATTCATAGATGCCGAGCCGTCTGATGATAACAGACTGATGGTTGATTCATAGTGATGTTCTACAGAGCCGTCTGATGATAACAGACTGATGGTTGATTCATAGTGATGTTTTACAGAGCCGTCTGATGATAACAGACTGATGGTTGATTCATAGTGATGTTCTACAGAGCCGTCTGATGATAACAGACTGATGGTTGATTCATAGTGATGTTTTACAGAGCCATCTGATGATAACAGACTGATGGTTGATTCATAGTGATGTTATACAGAGCCATCTGATGATAACAGACTGATGGTTGATTCATAGTGATGTTCTACAGAGCCGTCTGATGATGATAACAGACTGATGGTTGATTCATAGTGATGTTTTACAGAGCCGTCTGATGATAACAGACTGATGGTTGATTCATAGTGATGTTTTACAGAGCCGTCTGATGATAACAGACTGATGGTTGATTCATAGTGATGTTCAGACTATTCATAGTGATGTTTTACAGAGCAGACTGCATAGTGATGTTTTACAGAGCGTCTGATGATAACAGACTGATGGTTGATTCATAGTGATGTTTTACAGAGCCATCTGATGATAACAGACTGATGGTTGATTCATAGTGATGTTTTACAGAGCCGTCTGATAACAGACTGATGGTTGATTCATAGTGATGTTTTACAGAGCCATCTGATGATAACAGACTGATGGTTGATTCATAGTGATGTTTTACAGAGCCATCTGATGATAACAGACTGATGGTTGATTCATAGTGATGTTTTACAGAGCCGTGATGATAACTGATGATAACAGAGCTGATGGTTGATTCATAGTGATGTTTTACAGAGCCGTCTGATGAAACAGACTGATGGTTGATTCATAGTGATGTTTTACAGAGCCGCCTGATGATAACAGACTGATGGTTGATTCATAGTGATGAGCCATCTGATGATAACAGACTGATGGTTGATTCATAGTGATGTTTTACAGAGCCGTCTGATGATAACAGACTGATGGTTGATTCATAGTGATGTTCTACAGAGCCGTCTGATGATAACAGACTGATGGTTGATTCATAGTGATGTTTTACAGAGCCGTCTGATGATAACAGACTGATGGTTGATTCATAGTGATGTTTTACAGAGCCGTCTGATGATAACAGACTGATGGTTGATTCATAGTGATGTTTTACAGAGCCGTCTGATGGTTGATTCATAGTGATGTTTTACAGAGCCGTCTGATGATAACAGACTGATGGTTGATTCATAGTGATGTTCTACAGAGCCGTCTGATAACAGACTGATGGTTGATTCATAGTGATGTTTTACAGAGCCGTCTGATGATAACAGACTGATGGTTGATTCATAGTGATGTTTTATAGAGCCGTCTGATGACAACAGACTGATGGTTGATTCATAGTGATGTTCTACAGAGCCGTCTGATGATAACAGACTGATGGTTGATTCATAGTGATGTTCTACAGAGCCGTCTGATGATAACAGACTGATGGTTGATTCATAGTGATGTTCTACAGAGCCGTCTGATAACAGACTGATGGTTGATTCATAGTGATGTTCTACAGAGCCGTCTGATGATAACATAGTGATGTTCTGATGGTTGATTCATAGTGATGTTTTACAGAGCCGTCTGATGATAACAGACTGATGGTTGATTCATAGTGATGTTTTACAGAGCCGTCTGATGATAACAGACTGATGGTTGATTCATAGTGATGTTCTACAGAGCCGTCTGATGACAACAGACTGATGGTTGATTCATAGTGATGTTTTACAGAGCCGTCTGATGACAACAGACTGATGGTTGATTCATAGTGATGTTTTACAGAGCCGTCTGATGACAACAGACTGATGGTTGATTCATAGTGATGTTTTACAGAGCCGTCTGATGATAACAGACTGATGGTTGATTCATAGTGGTGTTTTACAGAGCCGTCTGATGATAACAGACTGATGGTTGATTCATAGTGATGTTTTACAGAGCCGTCTGATGATAACAGACTGATGGTTGATTTATAGTGATGTTTTACAGAGCCGTCTGATGATAACAGACTGATGGTTGATTCATAGTGATGTTCTACAGAGCCGTCTGATGATAACAGACTGATGGTTGATTCATAGTGATGTTTTACAGAGCCGTCTGATAACAGACTGATGGTTGATTCATAGTGATGTTTTACAGAGCCGTCTGATGACAACAGACTGATGGTTGATTCATAGTGATGTTTTACAGAGCCGTCTGATGATAACAGACTGATGGTTGATTCATAGTGGTGTTTTACAGAGCCGTCTGATGACAACAGACTGATGGTTGATTCATAGTGATGTTTTACAGAGCCGTCTGATGATAACAGACTGATGGTTGATTCATAGTGATGTTATACAGAGCCGTCTGATGATAACAGACTGATGGTTGATTCATAGTGATGTTTTACAGAGCCGCCTTACAGAGACTGATGGTTGATTCCGTCTGATGATAACAGACTGATGGTTGATTCATAGTGATGTTCTACAGAGCCGTCTGATGATAACAGACTGATGGTTGATTCATAGTGATGTTTTACAGAGCCGTCTGATGATAACAGACTGATGGTTGATTCATAGTGATGTTTTACAGAGCCGTCTGATGATAACAGACTGATGGTTGATTCATAGTGATGTTCTACAGAGCCGTCTGATGATAACAGACTGATGGTTGATTCATAGTGATGTTTTACAGAGCCGTCTGATGATAACAGACTGATGGTTGATTCATAGTGATGTTTTACAGAGCCGTCTGATGATAACAGACTGATGGTTGATTCATAGTGATGTTTTACAGAGCCGTCTGATATACAGACTGATGGTTGATTCATAGTGATGTTTTATGATAACAGAGATGGTTGATTCATAGTGATGTTTTACAGAGCGTCTGATGATAACAGACTGATGGTTGATTCATAGTGATGTTTTACAGAGCCGTCTGATGATAACAGACTGATGGTTGATTCATAGTGATGTTTTACAGTTTTACAGAGCCGTCTGATAACAGACTGATGGTTGATTCATAGTGATGTTTTACAGAGCCGTCTGATGATAACAGAACAGACTGATGGTTGATTCATAGTGATGTTCTACAGAGCCGTGATGATAACAGACTGATGATTCATAGTGATGTTTTACAGACTGATGGTTGATTCATAGTGATGTTTTACAGAGCCGTCTGATAACAGACTGATGGTTGATTCATAGTGATGTTCTACAGAGCCGTCTGATGATAACAGACTGATGGTTGATTCATAGTGATGTTTTACAGAGCCGTCTGATGATAACAGACTGATGGTTGATTCATAGTGATGTTTTACAGAGCCGTCTGATGATAACAGACTGATGGTTGATTCATAGTGATGTTTTACAGAGCCGTCTGATGATAACAGACTGATGGTTGATTCATAGTGATGTTCTACAGGTGCCAATAACTTAACCCCCCCCAAACAATGTGAACCTAAATCTAGTCCAGACTGCACCAATATATCAGCTAGATATAACAAACCACATCACTCTTCTATGTTATGCCCTTACACAACAACAAAAAGACAATTCAGCAATGCTCTCTGGTCTAAAAAACATCTGGTTTCTAATCCAATGTACAAGCTCTGCTGTTGTGATATGTTTGAGACACACCATGTTGTCTGCAGTTGACGTGCTTTCCTTCCCACGTGTGACAGTAAACCTCCACCAAGGATAGAAAAACCTCCTCAGGTAGTTCTGTCGTGGTGCAGCAGTCATAGAGCTGTGTCCCCAGCAGGGCACTCTAACGGGACAATGACTAGGGATGGGTCTAAATGTCACACTATCCCCTACTGTATATAGTGCACTACGTTTGACCGGATCCCTATGGGCCCTGGTAAAAAATAGGATAGGGTCCCATTTGTGACTCAACCTAGGCATTGCCAGATAGGACCAGAAGACTATAACATGTAATGTAGCTTGTATGGTGCTCCAACAGCCCACTAGGACGTGGTGAACATTGTGTAGGAAGAGGGAGCCATATGTACTTTCACTATTCTACTCATACTATGTGTTCAGCTCAGAGTGCTCATATCAAAGGACATGTCAGACATCTAGCTGACTGATGGGCTGTCAATCATCACAAGTATTCTACTGACATCTCTGCAACCTGTCTGTCACCACTGCATGCACTAATAAACCAGTCAATTATGGGATAGTTAACATGGCAGATACTCATTTCAGTAAAGGCTTCTGTGTGGAAAACTGTTTTGTTACCATGGCAAAGACCAACAAGACAACGTATCAACAGCTTCACAGTCCCAGTACAATACCAAACCTCATCTGACCCCAAACCTCATCTGACCCCAAACCTCTTCTGACCCCAAACCTCATCGGACCCCAAACCTCTTCTGACCCCAAACCTCTTCTGACCCCAAACCTCATCGGACCCCAAACCTCTTCTGACCCCAAACCTCTTCTGACCCCAAACCTCATCTGACCCCAAACCTCATCCCCCAAACCTCATCTGACCCCAAACCTCTTCTGACCCCAAACCTCTTCTGACCCCAAACCTCAACCTCAAACCTCTAACCCCAAACCTCTTCTACCCCAAATCCCCCCCAAACCTCTTCTGACCCCAAATCTCTTCTGACCCCAAACCTCTTCCAAACCTGACCCCAAACCTCTTCTGACCCCAAACCTCTTCTGACCCCAAACCTCATCTGACCCCAAACCTCTTCTGACCCCAAACCTCTTCTGACCCCAAACCTCTTCTGACCCCACCCCAAACCTCATCTGACCCCAAACCTCATCTGACCCCAAACCTCATCTGACCCCAAACCTCTTCCGACACCAAACCCAGGAGACGTGAAAAGAGAGTGTGAGAAGGTCCTACCTGAGACACATGCAACCCTTGTCCGGACCCCCATCCAGACGCTTCTCATGGTTGGAGACTCTGTGGAATACAGGTTTGAACAGATGAGTGCTGTACATTTCCCTGTGAAAGGATGGTTTCTCCAGTCACCAGAAAACAGAACAGAAAGACAGACTGGCCTGTCCACACTGTGGCACTATGACTAGGCTCTGTTAGACAGTTCCAGGACCATTCCATTCACTGGCAGGGCATGTTTGGCAGGGGTGCTGCTGGGGGATCCCGATAAGTAGGCCCATCAGCACTTCCAATAGGATATGGTTAAAGGGTTGGGGGGTCAGAGGGGCGGGAACTCAAAACAGGGTCAGAGAAATTCCTCCTGATTCTGCCAAAAATAAGCAGTAGGAGGGGAGCAAGGCTCGTGTTGGTTTTCAGAGCACCTGACTGAAACATGATATGCTGCCTGGAAGAAACTTTCCAGATGAGAGAAAGAGAGAGAGGATATAGAGAGGAGAGATAGAGAGAGGAGATATAGAGAGGAGAGATAGAGAGGAGAGATAGAGAGGAGAGATAGAGTGGAGAGATAGAGAGAGGAGAGATAGAGAGGAGAGATAGAGAGGAGATATAGAGAGGAGAGATAGAGAGGAGAGATATAGAGAGGAGATAGAGAGAGGAGAGATAGAGAGAGGAGAGATAGAGAGGAGAGATAGAGAGGAGATATAGAGAGAGGAGATATAGAGAGTAGAGATAGACAGAGGATATATATAGAGAGGAGATATAGAGAGGAGATATAGAGAGGAGAGATATAGAGAAGAGATATAGAGAGGAGATATAGAGAGAGGAGAGATATAGAGAGTAGAGATAGACAGAGGATATATAGAGAGGAGATATAGAGATAAAGAGGAGATATAGAGAGGAGAGATAGAGATGAGAGATAGAGAGAGGAGAGATAGAGAGGAGAGATAGAGAGGAGATATAGAGAGGAGATAGAGAGAGGAGAGAGAGAGAGGAGAGATATAGAGAGGAGATATAGAGAGGAGATAGAGAGAGGAGAAATAGAGAGAGGAGAGATAGAGAGTAGAGATAGACAGAGGATATATATAGAGAGGAGATATAGAGAGGGGAGATATAGAGAGGAGATATAGAGAGGGGAGATATAGAGGGGGAGATAGAGAGGAGATATAGAGAGGAGATATAGAGAGGAGAGATATAGAGAGGAGAGATAGAGAGGAGAGATAGAGAGAGGAGAGAGAGAGGAGAGATATAGAGAGGAAAGATATAGAGAAAGATATAGAGAGGAGAGATAGAGAGGGAGAGATAGAGAGGATATATAGAGAGTAGAGATAGACAGAGGAGATATATAGAGAGGAGATATAGAGAGGAGAGATATAGAGAGGAGAGATAGAGAGGAGATATAGAGAGGAGAGAGACAGAGGAGTGTTATAGAGGGGAGATATAGAGGAGAGATAGAGAGAGGAGAGATAGAGAGAGCAGATATAGATAGAGAGAGCAGAGATAGATAGAGAGGGGAGAGATAGAGAGGAGATATAGAGAGGAGAGATAGACAGATGAGAGATATAGAGAGGAGATATAGAGAGGAGAGATAGAGAGAGCAGAGATAGATAGAGAGGGCAGAGATAGAGAGGAGATATAGAGAGGAGAGATAGACAGAGGATAGATATAGAGAGGAGATATAGAGAGGATAGATAGAGAGAGCAGAGATAGATAGAGAGCAGAGATAGATAGAGAGGGGAGAGATAGAGAGGAGAGATAGAGGGACATAAAAAAAACATAAAATTCAACCTACCAATTAGGATCTGGCTAAAAACACTTGAATCAGTCATAGAGCCCATTGCCCTTTATGGTTCACCAACCAAGACTTCACAAAATGGGACAAACATCAAATTGAGACTCTGCATGCAGAATTCTGCAAAAATATCCTCCGTGTACAACATAGAACACAAAATAATGCATGCAGAACAGAATTAGGACGCTTCCCACTAATTATCAAA
The DNA here is from genome assembly GCF_036934945.1 of Oncorhynchus masou masou. Lineage (NCBI taxonomy): Eukaryota > Metazoa > Chordata > Actinopteri > Salmoniformes > Salmonidae > Oncorhynchus > Oncorhynchus masou. The sequence continues at coordinate 89,984,888 of NC_088240.1, forward strand.
ATCCAGAAAAGAGCCTTTAAATTCTACAACCACCTAAAAGGAAGCGATTCCCAAACCTTCCATAACAAAGCCATCACCTACACAGAGATGAAACTGGAGAAGAGTCCCCTAAGCAAGCTGGTCCTGGGGCTCTGTTCACAAACACAAACACACCCCACAGAGCCCCAGGACAGCAGCACAATTAGACCCAACCAAATCATGAGAAAACAAAAAGATAATTACTTGACACATTGGAAAGAATTAACAAAAAAACAGAGCAAACTAGAATGCTATTTGGCCCTAAACAGAGAGTACACAGTGGCAGAATACCTGACCACTGTGACTGACCCAAACTTAAGGAAAGCTTTGACTATGTACAGACTCAGTGAACATAGCCTTGCTATTGAGAAAGGCCGCCGTAGGCAGACATGGCTCTCAAGAAAAAATAGGCTCACTGCCCACAAAATGAGGTGGAAACTGAACTGCACTTCCTAACCTCCTGCCCAATGTATGACCATATTAGAGAGACATATTTCCCTCAGATTACACAGATCCACTAAGATAAACTCCCATATCTACTGGGTGAAATCCCACAGTGTGCCATCACAGCCACAAGATTTGTGACCTGTTGCCACAAGAAAAGGTCAACCAGTGAAGAACAAACACCATTGTAAATACAACCCATATTTATGTTTATTTATTTTCCCCTGTGTACTTTAACCATTTGTACATTGTTACAACACTATGTATATATACATAATGACATTTGCAATGTCTTTATTCTTTTGAAACTTCTGTATGTGTAATGTTTACTGTTCATTTTTATTGTTTATTTCACTTTTGTATATTATCTACCTCACTTGCTTTGGCAATGTTAACACGTTTCCCATGCCAATAAAGCCCCTTGAATTGAATTGAATTGAGAGCCAAGTTAAAAAAGAGAAAGGAGAGAGAGGAGAGATAGGAGAGAGAGAGAAGAGATAGAAGAGATAGGAGAAAGAGTGAGATATAGAGGAGAGAGAGAAATAGAGGAGAGAGATAGAGGATAGAGAGAGAAGAAATAGAAGAGATAGGAGAAAGAGAGAAGAGATAGAAGAGAGAGATATAGAGGATAGAGAGAAAAGAGATATAAGAGATAGGAGAGAGATATAATAGAGGAGAGAGAGAGATAGAGAAGAGATAGAGAGAAGAGATAGAAGATAGAGGAGAAAGAGATAGATAGGAGAAAGAGAGAAGAGATAGGAGAGAGAGAAGAGATAGAAGATAGAGGAGAAAGAGAGAATAGATAGGAGAAAGAGAGAAGAGATAGGAGAGAGAGATATAGAGGAGAGAGAGATAGAGGATAGAGAGAGACATGTACTTACTTCGGGGTGGACTTTGGGATGGAAGGTAGCGCTCTCTCTCCCTCTGTTGGTGATTGTTAGAGGGAGTTAGATGTCGGGTTAGCTGTACAGTTACAGTCCATCAACAGGATCCATTCTACTGCCCACAGTCACACATTCATCATTATTAATATCATTTCATAATATGATATATCAAATATGTAACATTCTTTCATTTATGACCCTAAAGCAGAGAAGAGTCTTACTGTAAAAATATTATGCCAATTACAACATTTTTACCACACCTATAATCTGACATGAAAATCAGTTACAAAACATATGAAGTCGTGGATGAATGTGGGCTCACTTACTGACGAATGTATATGTTTCATAGGATTATGTTTTACCTTTTGGGTTTGCTTTATAGACGTGTATCGTGTAATTGATGTGTAATCGATGTGAATATAGACGTGCATCGTGTAATTGATGTGTATATAGATGTGCATTGTGTAATTGATGTGAATATAGATGTGCATTGTGTAATTGATGTGAACATAGACGTGAATTGTGTAATTGATGTGAACATAGACGTGAATCGTGTAATTGATGTGTATATAGATGTCCATTGCGTAATTGTTATTTATTGATGTGTTTGACAGGTGTGTATTGTGTAATCGTAAATAACAATGTGTTCTTCATGGACACACCTGTATAAGTAAAGGTCAAATAAATCCTATTACATCTATCAATCTGTGACCCTACAATCCAGCCTCAGTGCAGTGGAGTCTGGAGCTCTTTCCACCACTGCTCTAACACAGTCATGTCCATTGTCCACAGTACACAACACAGCAGCATGTCAGTCTGAACTTCCACTACATAGAGGAAAAGGGGAATGTCTGCTCACTGTTCAGACGTTCGCTCTTTCTCTGTGTCGGCCTTGTTATTATCCAGATCCTGTTGTTATTGTGGGTGGGTGTAAAACCCCTTCACTCAGTGTAAAGGTGTCAGCAGCAGTGTTAGCGTACCCTTTTGAACGCGGACGATGAAGGACTGGGAGACTCCGTTGACCAGGCGACAGTATCCATCTATCAGGTCTGCCATGTTCTCTGCCGTGTTCAGAGACGCTGTGGTCACCGTCAGAGGCTGCAGACACACACAGATACACGGACAGACAGTCAAACAGACACAGTCAGTCAGACGGTCAGTCAGACAGTCAGTCAGACAGTCAGTCAGTCAGACAGAGAGACAGACAGACAGTCAGTCAGACAGTCAGACAGAGAGACAGTCAGACAGTCACAGACAGTCACAGACAGTCAGACAGACAGAGTCAGACAGACAGTCAGTCAGACAGTCAGACAGTCAGTCAGACAGACAGTCAGTCAGACAGACAGACAGTCAGTCAGACAGAGACACAGTCAGTCAGACAGTCAGTCAGACAGTCAGACAGACAGTCAGTCAGACAGTCAGACAGAGAGACAGTCAGACAGTCACAGACAGTCAGACAGACAGAGTCAGACAGACACCGTTAGAGAGTCAGACAGACAGACAGACACAGACGGACAGACAGACGGAAAGACGGACGGACGGACGGACGGACGGACGGACGGACGGACGGACGGACAGACAGACAGACAGACAGACAGACAGACAGACAGACAGACAGACAGACAGACAGACAGACACAGACAGACAGAAAGTCAGACAGACACAGTTAGACAGTCAGTCAACAAAGAGGCTTCATCAGCAGGACTACCTCCTCCAGCTGAGACCTCCAGTTAGGACAAAGCACAGCACATCAAAGGAGAGAAGTGAGAGGACGAACACACACACAGTCCATCGACGAACCCATGCAGGGAGGAGTATGTTTTGCTAGTATCAGGGGTGGAGAATCCCTTAGTGGTCAATCAAGTGTTTACTGCTCAGAGTTCCTGATCTGTCAACCAGCCACAGTGCTGGAAATAACTTCACTGAGGCCACTGCAGGGCAGGTTACTGAATTCATACATGCTCACACACACACATGCTCACACACACACACACACACACACACACACACACACACACACAGCAGACACAGACACAGACACAGACACAGACACACACACAGACACACACACACACACACACACACACACACACACAGACACAGGCACAGACACACACACACACACACACACACACACACACACACACACACACACACACACACACACACACACACACACACAGACACACACACACACAGAGACACAGGCACACACACACACACAGAGACACAGACACACACAGACACAGACACAGACACACACACACACACACACACACACACACACACACACACACACACACACACACACACACAGACACAGACACAGACACAGACACAGGGGCTCCAGCCACATTGAGCAGCAGCATCCCCTGGCGCACCTTGTCCTCCGTGCTGGAGTACTGGATGGTCTGTACCTGGGTGAAGTTGGCCAGATGTGTCGGCTGAACACAGACAGAACAGAAAACACAGAACGAAACATCCATGGTGGTTATCATCTTCCTGGCTAGCCTGAACGTCACTGACCAACTGAATAAGACCTGAATTGGGTAGGAAATGCAATTGTACAAAATGTGCAGAAGAATGTTAATAAAAGGTGAATAAAGGAAAGGCTTAATAACTCAGCAGTACTCACAGTTGAGCCTTTGTCTGTCAGGTAGCTGATGCCCTCCTCAGGTCCAATGGCAAGCTCCACAGAGATAATCCAACTGGACTAGAATACAGAGAGATGGACACAGAGACAGACAGGACAGACAGAAAAACAGAGGAAAGAAGCAACAGTGTTTAATATGCCCAGCAGGTGTCACTGTGAAACACGTCATGAAGGCTACTGAGCTGAGCTCTTCCTATCTGGAAACCTGCCAGCCAGGGTTTCCCTGAGGACAGCCAACCGTTATCACAGTGGGATGGTGAAACGTCTGTCACTAGCCTACTTACCCCAAGGGCACATTTAAAACATTCCTTGTCGAATCTGTAAATGGGAGACAGGATCTCAAAGAACTTGTGAATGCTCTGTTCATCGTTTAGGTTGGCAAATTGTTTGAAGGTCTGCTGGATGAGTTTCCTTAGTGGTTTAGCCTTGGAGAGTGGAGAGAGAGAGATACAAAGGGTAAGGACTCCTACATGTCTTGGTAAGAAGAAAGTTACTAACAACAAATAAAGACAGAGGGTAGGAAAAATTGAACATCCTTATCAATTATAAGGCTACACCTACAAATAGTGATTACCAAAACATCATCAACACAACTAAATGATCATACAGTACGTGTTTGGATTGACTCTCAACACAAAGTCAACTCTGAGCAGTATAATTCCTTAGAAGAGTCATTCCTCAGCATCCTATCAGATGACTCATAGACACATCCACACCAGGAGCCTCTGACATCACAGCCCAATAATGAGTCATGACAATAAGATCATCTGCATCCTGTGAAAGCAGACACTCTGTCTCTGCACCTTCTCCTCCCATCACTCCCAATAATTACAAGCATTCCAAAGAAAAATCACTAACAAATCACAAATCTATGCTTTGAAATTCAAAAAGTGGAAAAGACAAATAGCTGAATCTAATCTGATTTTCTAGGATGACGACACTTCATTTGATCCTTGAAAGCATTTTCACGAATCTGAAATGGGTAAAAAAAACAAGATGTTGTAATTATGTAAATATTAACTTGGAGGAGCATCAATTATGAACCGCCTAAATGGATAACAGAAATCAAGGTAATTAGTCACTTGATGGGTTCTGGGATCCTGTATGAGTGCTCTCCTGTGCACATCTCTACACAACAAATTCATCTCTGTCAGTCTGCTCAATTAGTGTACAAAGCCTACTGAGTAAACCATACATTTTCAGTTGCGTCTCGGTATCATTCATGGTGTTTCATAAATCAAAGCCTTATACCAGTTATTCTCAGTTGCTGTGTCTTACACATACAGATGTAGGATCGTAATTTGACCAGTATTGCCGAAGCGAAATAATCCTACAGCAACAGGATTTGACCGTTTAGTCCATAATGTTGCGTGATCGGTGGAAAGGCTATTAGCTGGCCCAAATGAGGCTACATGAAAAGTGCAAAACTGTTAATATAAATCAGTTTTCAGAATTTACCTCTTTCCCAAAAACGTACAGAAAAACTTAGTCTACTTCTCTGCTATTTCAATCTGAAATCAGAATACAAATGTATTCTACCAACCAAATTATAGCACTGGGGGAGGCATACAGCTCACCCCAACTCATTAAACTAACCCGCTATAACAACTAACTAACCAAATTATAGCACTGGGGGAGGCATACAGCTCACCCCAACTCATTAAACTAACCCGCTATAACAACTAACCAAATTATAGCACTAGGGGAGGCATACAGCTCACCCCAACTCATTAAACTAACCCGCTATAACAACTAACTAACCAAATTATAGCACTGGGGGAGGCATACAGCTCACCCCAACTCATTAAACTAACCCGCTATAACAACTAACTAACCAAATTATAGCACTGGGGGAGGCATACAGCTCACCCCAACTCACCCCATCTCATTAAACTAACCACCCCATCTCATTAAACTAACCCGCTATAACAACTAACTAACCAAATTATAGCACTGGGGGAGCCAAGCTCAGCCTTCGTGTCCTCCTGGGTCACACAGTGGGGAAATACAAAGCCAAGCTCAGCCTTCGTGTCCTCCTGGGTCACACGGTGGGGAAATACAAAGCCAAGCTCAGCCTTCGTGTCCTCCTGGGTCACACGGTGGGGAAATACAAAGCCAAGCTCAGCCTTCGTGTCCTCCTGGGTCACACGGTGGGGAAATACAAAGCCCAGCTCAGCCTTCGTGTCCTCCTGGGTCACACGGTGGGGAAATACAAAGCCCAGCTCAGCCTTCATGTCCTCCTGGGTCACACGGTGGGGAAATACAAAGCCCAGCTCAGCCTTCGTGTCCTCCTGGGTCACACGGTGGGGAAATACAAAGCCAAGCTCAGCCTTCGTGTCCTCCTGGGTCACACGGTGGGGAAATACAAAGCCCAGCTCAGCCTTCGTGTCCTCCTGGATCACACGGTGGGGAAATACAAAGCCAAGCTCAGCCTTCGTGTCCTCCTGGGTCACACGGTGGGGAAATACAAAGCCAAGCTCAGCCTTCGTGTCCTCCAGGGTCACACGGTGGGGAAATACAAAGCCCAGCTCAGCCTTCGTGTCCTCCTGGGTCACACGGTGGGGAAATACAAAGCCAAGCTCAGCCTTCGTGTCCTCCTGGGTCACACGGTGGGGAAATACAAAGCCAAGCTCAGCCTTCGTGTCCTCCTGGGTCACACGGTGGGGAAATACAAAGCCAAGCTCAGCCTTCGTGTCCTCCTGGGTCACACGGTGGGGAAATACAAAGCCCAGCTCAGCCTTCGTGTCCTCCTGGGTCACACGGTGGGGAAATACAAAGCCAAGCTCAGCCTTCGTGTCCTCCTGGGTCACACGGTGGGGAAATACAAAGCCAAGCTCAGCCTTCATGTCCTCCTGGGTCACACGGTGGGAAATACAAAGCCAAGCTCAGCCTTCGTGTCCTCCTGGGTCACACGGAGGGGAAATACAAAGCCAAGCTCAGCCTTCATGTCCTCCTGGGTCACACGGTGGGGAAATACAAAGCCAAGCTCAGCCTTCGTGTCCTCCTGGGTCACACGGTGGGGAAATACAAAGCCCAGCTCAGCCTTCGTGTCCTCCTGGGTCACACGGTGGGAAATGTAAAGCCAAGCTCAGCCTTCGTGTCCTCCTGGGTCACACGGTGGGGAAATACAAAGCCAAGCTCAGCCTTCGTGTCCTCCTGGGTCACACGGTGGGGAAATACAAAGCCAAGCTCAGCCTTCGTGTCCTCCTGGGTCACACGGTGGGGAAATACAAAGCCAAGCCTTCAGCCTCCTGGGTCACACGGTGGGAAATACAAAGTCCTCCTGGGTCACACGGTGGGGAAATACAAAGCCAAGCTCAGCCTCCTGGGTCAGCCTTCGTGTCCTCCTGGGTCACACGGTGGGGAAATACAAAGCCAAGCTCAGCCTTCGTGTCCTCCTGGGTCACACGGTGGGGAAATACAAAGCCAAGCTCAGCCTTCGTGTCCTCCTGGGTCACACGGTGGGAAATACAAAGCCAAGCTCAGCCTTCGTGTCCTCCTGGGTCACACGGTGGGGAAATACAAAGCCAAGCTCAGCCTTCGTGTCCTCCTGGGTCACACGGTGGGGAAATACAAAGCCAAGCTCAGCCTTCGTGTCCTCCTGGGTCACACGGTGGGGACATGGCTCAGCCTTCGTGTCCTCCTGGGTCACAAAATACAAAGCCAAGCTCAGCCTTCGTGTCCTCCTGGGTCACACGGTGGGGAAATACAAAGCCAAGCTCAGCCTTCGTGTCCTCCTGGGTCAAACGGTGGGGAAATACAAAGCCAAGCTCAGCCTTCGTGTCCTCCTGGGTCACACGGTGGGGAAATACAAAGCCAAGCTCAGCCTTCGTGTCCGTCCTCGTGGGTTTGTTCGTAGGTGTAAAGACAGTAACAGTATCAAGCTATGAACTGCATTTTTACTCATCTCCTTTTTGATCAACCTTTTAGTGTTTAGTGAAGTTTATAGTTTGGTGAAGTTTTTTGCACACAATGAAAAACGTCCTAATAAGTTGGATAAGTTAGCGAGAATGAGGCGGGCGAATGGGCGTCTCATCGTCAATCAGCAATCTGAGGGGCACATTTCATCACTGAGAACTTCCACGGCTATCAACAATGGAAGGAGGACTTTGCTTCTCAAAGTGGATTCTGTCCATACCATAAACGTGGCTTCCAAAGCGTCTCAAACAGCCAGCAGAATGGAGTATTACCACGGTATATGGAGTATTATCACGGCCTTCAGTGAGCATGGAAGTGAACCGGGTGAGGGGTATGATCTTTGTACGTCTGTAACTTTCTCACACATCATTATTCACGGTTCATCCATGATTCTCCATAACCATGGTAGTATCCACATTCACGTAGAAGTGTTAGGAAACACATATCTATTCTTCTTTACAATAAAAGTGTTTACAATACCATTCATTTCTATTGGGCACAAAATGATCTGAAACACAACCAAAGCAAATTGCGAAAGCATCCAACACGTTTGTAGAGACACAAGCTTGATGTAGTCATTGCGTGCTAGGAATATGGGAACAAATACGCAACTTTTGACTACTTTAATACACTTATAAATACATTTGTCCAAATGCTTTTGTTTCCCTAAAATGGGGGGACTATGTAGAAAAAGTGCTGTAATTTCTAAACAGTTTGATATGGATGAAAACCCTAAAGATGACAGTCTGCACTTTAACCTTATAGACATTGTATCATTTCTAATTCAACGTGCTGGAGAACAGAGCCAAAACAACAAACAATGTGTCGCTGTCCAAATACTTCTGGACCTCACTGTCCAGTAACGAAGTCGTCCTGAATACATCTGACCTGTTTTCCACCCTGGTCATGGGCCTATAGTCATTTCAAAATACGCAGAATTGCAGGAAATTATGTTTAAAACAGTAAAAAATACAAATAAAAGTTTTAAAACAGAGACAGACAAAGTATTAGATATTATTCCTTTCCACTCCTGGTGATTTCTGCACTGTCATCTGCTTTGGTAATGTTGGCCTCAGATTCTAAAAAGCAGGAAGGGATTGGGGTGAAGGTGCAATCTGTGTAAAGTATGTCAGCACAACTCAGCAGCCAATCACATAATCCGTTGTTCACTTCTGTTCCAGTACAGTAAGTTCCAACACACACCCTTATCTCTGCAAACATCTGCATCACACACACACACTCAGTCAGGCAGGCAACAGAGACAGAGAGCAACACAGAGAGAAGGAAAACACTAAAGATAGGTAGGTGGGTTAAAGAAGAAACAACAACAACGAAGATTAAGTATGTAAACACGGTTATGTGAGCTATTGGATCACTCCAATATGGTATCCTTCCGTGCCGCAGGATACTTTCCGAGTAAGGATTTTCAGGTTAGTCCAGGAGTCAATTCCGATTTAATTAGAAATTCCATTTCAATTCTTGAATTCACTTCTGAAGTGGAGAATTTTTTTTAATTCAATTTTGTATTTTTTTTCAGTTATGGAATTTGACTTGAATTGAAATTAGATTTTTTTTAATTTGGAAGTGAATTATAATTTAAAAAACATTTGATCTTTGATTTAATATTTTACATTTCCCAGTTAATGGAATTAATGCACAGTAGTATCAATAGTATCAAAATGTTCTGTGGGATTTGTAACCTAATAATCTACGCTCTTAGAAAAAATGGTTCCAAAAGGGTTCTTCGGCTGTTCCCGTAGGGTAACCCTTTTTGGTTACAGGTAGAACCCTGTTGGGTTCCATGTAGAACCCTGGGGAAAGGGTTCTACATGGAACCCAACAGGGTTCTACCTGGAACCAAAAATGGTTCTTCACAGGGTTCTCCTATGGGGACAACCGGAGAACCCTTTTAGGTTCTAGATAGGAATACATTCTTAGAAAAAAGGTACTATCTTTCCAGTATAGCTACTGTAGGCTGTCTGAACAGTGACATGATGAGCTTGAAAGCCTGAGGGAATTCAATTTTAATTTGTGGAATTGTTGTGGATAATATTGAATTGGGAATTCAATTATTGGAATTTACCAAACACTGGAATTTTGAGGAATTTAATTATCTCCAAATTAAAAAACTGACCTGAATTTTGAATTGAATTTAATGTAATTTACAGGGAGAGAGAATTGAATTAGAATTGAATTTGTAGGATTGACCACAACCATGGTACTGCGGCTGCCCCCTTAAATAGCTGCAGTCGCACCACTTCCACCTCGTGTCCTTATTCGAGGCGCAGTAGATCACTGACAAAAAGGATTGGAGTAATCCAATACCTCCCATAACCATGGTTACATACTGTACGTAGCCTTTGTTAAGTAGCACTATATTGGATCACTCCAATATGGTATCACAGTATCAGATTTATCAGTGAACTAGTCTTTCGTCAGACAAAGACCAAAGTCCAGTCCGGACTGAGCTCAGAGCAGTCATGGTTGCTGTGTCCCTCCGCCCCTTCCCAGGGAAGCAGATACAACACCATGAACAGCCCTCCTGACCACATAGATGGGGTCAACATGTGCTAGACAGCACCGAACTGGCCGAGGCGCAAATGTCCAAGAGGGGAACTCTGAGCAGGTCCCACAAGGTAGTAACTCCTCCAAAAGAATGCACCACCACAGCAAAAGGCCGGCCAGCCGAAATGCTGCAGTAACAACATGAGAGTCTGTTCAGGTAGGCCCTGGCCCAGAACTCTCTCACCCTAGCAAACGAAAGCCGATAAAACCTTTTGCATTGGCTGCGTCTGTGAAATTAAGAGTCCATTGCCCCAGCCGAGCACAGCACGCTGGGGAAGCCCCTAGTTAACCAGCGACAGTGCGAGAAGTGTATGTGGACAACTGTAATGGCCAGTTCACACGTCACTCAGACAGAACCATTGTCCAGAACGAGGGGTTAGGATGGAGGTTGACACTCCTTTCATCTGAACCCATTCAGAAATATTCAGTCAACCAGGGCTTCAACACCAGAAGACCCTGAGACATAGGCACCAGAACTGATGAGGTACCGGCAATGGAATTGGAGTTCGTAGCCCCCCAGCAATGTATTCAGTACCCATGGGAGCTCCACCTGCCTCTCTCAGTTTGCTCTGTGGGACCGTGAGAGGCTGCCAAGGCCGGCGGCAAGAACGTCAAATCAAATGAAAGTGTATTGGCCACATACACAGTTTAGAAGATGTTATAGCGGGTGCAGAAAAATGCTGTAGGACAGGGAGAAAGCACATGAAGACTAAATTAGCCTAGCTATCTGGCTAGCTAACATAGCTAGCTATCTTGGCCAACTAGCTTCTCAAGGTTTGATGGAGTCAAGACAGGTACTTCATAATCATATTGGATGATAAACAACCTAGCTATGACAAGCTAGAAGTTAGTCTACTAGCGCAAGTCCGTTCGGTTGGTTACTGCCTCTCCCTCCCTCCTTCTTGCTCCTGTTTCACTTGCTCACAGTACACTCACTACAAGGCCCCTCGTCTTCCTCGCAAGGCCCCTCCTCCGCCTGCTCTCCCTCACGCTGTATCAGCTCTGGTGAATAAAGTAGCTTACAAATGGACTTTTCTGCTGCTTCCCTCACTCTGATCTGACCACGTCTATACGGAACTGGTCGTCCTCGGGTCCTTTCGGAACAGGTCTCTTGTCTACATTGAAAAATCTATTTTTGCATATTTGGCCGGGTGGGAAAGCCCAAGGTCATTTCGGAACAGGTCTCTTGTCTACATTGAAAAATCTATTTTTGCATATTTGGCCGGGTGGGAAAGCCCAAGGTCATTTCGGAACGGGTCCAACCTTGTAGACCTCTACTTGAGGCCCAACATAACAATCCCTGTCACGAAAGACAATGCCAGGAACATCGTGAATGATGTCACAGAAACTGGACTTGGGCCAAAAATAGGATGCTTTTTAAAACTTTTATTAACTGCTAAAATTAACTACAGTACCGGTTGGAATTTTATTTTTCCGCTGTTTCATACCCAAAACTGAACCGAGACGCCAAATTTGCAATACGTACCGAACCGTGGGTTTAGCGAACCGTTAAACCCCTAGTAAATACTTTATATTAGCTATGTCAAGAGTCCAGTGTATAAACACACCGTGTGTATACACACTAACATAAAATGCAATGTAAAGTAGTAATTATATTAGAATGATAACATGTCAAGAGTCCAGTGTATAAACACACAGTGTGTATACACACTAACATAAAATGCAATGTAAAGTAGTAATTATATTAGAATGATAACATGTCAAGAGTCCAGTGTATAAATACACAGTGTGTATAAACACTAACATAAAATGCAATGTAAAGTAGTAATTATATTAGAATGACAACATGTCAAAGGTCCAGTGTATAAACACACAGTGTGTATACACACTAACATAAAATGCAATGTAAAGTAGTAATTATATTAGAATGATAACATGTCAAAGGTCCAGTATATAAACACACAGTGTGTATACACACTAACATAAAATGCAATGTAAAGTAGTAATTATATTAGAATGATAACATGTCAAGAGTCCAGTATATAAACACACAGTGTGTATACACACTAACATAAAATGCAATGTAAAGTAGTAATTATATTAGAATGACAACATGTCAAAGGTCCAGCGTATAAATACACAGTGTGAAAACAGTATAAAAGGAGGTGTCCAGTGTTTAATGTCTCTATGCAGGGGACGGCAGCATTGGCCGGGTGTGTTTCAGATTGACTGCTGGGCTCCGCCTTCAGAGACGCAGGCCGCTGCCTGTGGACAGAGACACCTTGCCTTTCTCACAGCGAAACACCATACTGGACATGGTAGTTTCTCTCTGTGTAACACCGGCAGTGTAATAGAGCTGTATGTGAGTTTGTAAGGGAAAAGAGGATGGGGTTGGAGGGGGACAACAGAGCACCCAGATGGAGAGGCTAGCTAGCTGCTCCAAGCTATTGAATAGCTGTGGGTATACGTCTGGCCTATACACTAAGACACAGCTCTTACCTAGCAAATCGTCTCAGGAATGCGCAGAGAAAGAGAAGAGGTGGAAGTAGCACCGCTGCAGCTATTTAAGGGGGGCAACATAACCCGGTGCAGAGGACTAATCAGAAAATTCTTACTCTGAATGTATCCTGCCGCGCAGAAGGATACAATATTGGAGTGATGCAATATAGTACTACATAAGAAGAAGAACATTAACAAGAGACGTTGTTGTTTGTTTTGCAGGCTGGAACAATGGAGATGTGTAGTAGCGTGGTGTTGGGAGGCCTGGTGTTGTTGCTTCTACTGTGGTTGTTCAGGCTGAGGAGACAGAGACATGTCCATCTACCCCCAGGACCCTGTGCCCTGCCGCTGCTAGGCAACCTGCATCAGATTGACAAACAGGCCCCCTTCAAGACACTCACCAAGTGGGGTGGTGTGTATGGGCCAGTGATGACAGTGTATCTTGGGCCCCAGCGAGCCGTGGTGCTGGTGGGGTACGGGGCAGTCAAAGAGGCTCTGGTGGACCAGGCTGAGGATTTCACAGGACGAGCTCCTATCCCCTTCCTGGTCCTTGTTACCAGGGGATACGGCCTGGCCATCAGTAATGGGGAGCGTTGGCGCCAGCTGCGTCGTTTCACCCTGACCACGCTGAGAGACTTTGGGATGGGTCGTAAGAGGATGGAGGAGTGGGTACAGGAGGAGAGCCAACACCTCATAGACAGTCTAGGCGCCACTAAAGCCGTGCCCTTTGATCCTCATCCATTCCTGAGTCGCACCGTGTCCAACGTCATCTGCTCCCTGGTGTTCGGCCAGCGCTTCGGCTATGACGATGACAACTTTCTGCACTTGCTCAACATCCTCTCAGCTGTACTGCGCTTTGGAAGCAGCCCCTGTGGACAGCTGTACAACATCTTCCCCTGGCTGATGGAACAACTGCCTGGTCGGCAGCAAGTCGTTTTCGCCAGATGGACGAGTTGAGAGGCTTTGTGATGAAAAAGATCCACGAGCACCAGGAGACCATTGACCCAGGCAACCCTAGAGACTTCACAGACTGCTTCCTCACCAGACTCAACCAGGAGAAGGATGTGTCCTCCTCTGAGTTCCATTACGAGAACCTGGTGTCCACAGTGTTGGACCTCTTCCTTGCAGGAACAGAGACCACCAGCACCACTCTCAGATATGCCTTCATGCTGCTCCTCAAATACCCCGACATTCAGGAGCACGTTCAGCAGGAGATCGACACAGTGATTGGCCGACAGCGCGTCCCTCAGATGGAGGACAGGAAGTCCCTCCCCTTCACAGAAGCCGTCATCCACGAGATGCAGCGCTTCCTGGACATCGCCCCATTGAACCTCCCGCACTATGCCACCAAGAATATCTCATTCAGAGGGTACACTATCCCTCAGGGCACCGTGATCCTTCCAATGCTGCACTCTGTTCTGAGAGACCAGGACCACTGGGCCACGCCCACAACCTTCAATCCCAATCACTTCCTTGATCAGAACGGAAACTTCCAAAAGAACCCCGCCTTCTTGGTTTTCTCTGCAGGTAAGCGTGCCTGTGTGGGAGAGTCTCTGGCTCGTATGGAGATCTTTCTGTTCCTGGTGTCTCTGCTGCAACATTTCTCCTTCTCCTGCCCTGGAGGACCTGACAGCATTGACCTCAGCCCAGAGTTCAGCAGTTTCACTAACGTGCCGCGTCACTACCAGCTCATCGCTACACCCCGCTGACCAGGAGGGGAATTGCAGCCGAACTACAGGAGGAGTACTCAGGAGGAGGAGTAGAGATGAGGGAGGTAGGGACAGCACAGGAGGTTGGTTCCCATATGTCTGATGCCATTTCATAAGCTTGTTCCAGCCATTATTATGATGAGCCGTTCTCCCCTCAGCAGCCTCCACTGAGGGACGGGTGTCTGTTCTTTTGTTTGTTTTTCATGACAATGTGATGCTTTGTGATACTTTGTGATGTGTGTTCTTTAACAACGAATGATTGGAGATTTTTCTCGTCAGTATAGTTGGATCAGGAGAAACTCAGGGTCCTGGGAGTGAAGTCCTCTTTGTCCTTGTCTTGTCGTGTCCCGTGTATATATATATTTACATATTTTCTTCGCATATCTTTATATATTGTTTTTTCCAGTAAAAATCTCAACTTCAAAACACTCTCCTGCAACCCACCTCACCAAGAAAAAAAATAAGTATTATTCACCTCAAATCTGAAATCCACAAAGAAGCTAGCGTCAGTTTACTGGCTAACGTTAGTATTCAGCTAACCACGGTTGGTGGTCATCAGCTGTCCTTTAGCCTGAAAAGTTATCGTCAGTTTTGTACAACGCGACTCAGACCAGAGCCTACCGGACCTATTTTCTCTCCATATCCCCAGATTTCTACCGCAAGCTCTGGACATTTACACCTGGATCTTGCAGCTAGCTAGCTGCTATCCGAGTGACTATTGCCTATGTCAGTCCTGGAGCAAACATCAATTATTCCGGAGCTAGCCAGCTAAAGAGTTCCATCAGCCACTCCTGGGCTACAATCACCTATCCGGACCGGTTTTACTGCCGACGCGGAGCCCCACCGGGCCTTCACGACTGGACTAGCGACATCAAACATCTCCAATCCAAATCTACAATTGGCTTCCTATTTCGTAAAAAAGCATCCTTCACTCATGCTGCCAAACATACCCTCGTAAAACTGACCATCCTACCGATCCTCGACTTCGGCGATGTCATTTACAAAATAGCCTCCAATGCCCTACTCAATAAATTGGATGCAGTCTATCACAGGGCCATCCGTTTTGTCACCAAAGCCCCATATACTACCCACCACTGCGACCTGTATGCTCTCATAGGCTGGCTCTCGCTTTATACTCGTCGCCTAACCCATTGGCTCCAGGTCATCTACAAGACCCTGCTAGGTAAAGTCCCCCCTTATCTCAGCTCGCTGGTCACCTTAGCAGCACCCACCTGCAGGTATATCTCTCTGGTCACCCCCAAAACCAATTATTCCTTTGGCCGCCTTTCCTTCCAGTTCTCTGCTGCCAATGACTGGAACGAACTACAAAAATCTCAGAAACTGGAAACACTTTTCTCCCTCACTAGCTTTAAGCACCAGCTGTCAGAGCAGCTCACAGATTACAGCACCTGTACATAGCCCATCTATAATTTTGCCCAAACAACTACCTCTTCCCCTACTGTATTTATTTATTTTGCTCCTATGCACCCTGTGCTTCTACACCTGCATTGCTTGCTGTTTGGGGTTTTAGGCTGGGTTTCTGTACAGCACTTTGAGATATCAGCTGATGTAAGAAGGGCTATAAAAATACAATTTGATACATTTTGATTTGATTTGATTATTTCTACTTTGCACATTCTTCCACTGCAAATCTACCATTCCAGTGTTTTACTTGCTATATTGTATTTACTTCGCCACCATGGCCTTTTTTTTGCCTTTACCTCCCTTATCTCACCTCATTTGCTCACATCGTATATAGACTTATGTTTCTACTGTATTATTGACTGTATGTCTGTTTTACTCCATGTGTAACTCTGTGTAGCTGTATGTGTCGAACTGCTTTGCTTTATCTTGGCCAGGTCGCAGTTGTAAATGAGAACTTGTTCTCAACTTGTCCTACCTGGTTAAATAAAGGTGAAACAAAATAGTGCTGAGCGATTAGTGCTTTTTGAGGTCAGTTCGGTTTCATAATTATTTTTTTAAATCACGGTAAAAAAATGTTTTAACATTAAATATAGTATGTGGGTTGAATGCTGTAACACAGAATAACACCATGAATAAAAGTCCCATGATGGTAGTGATGCCCATTACTGCTGATCCCTTATTAACCATCATGGATTCACAGTACCTCACTTTAATAACATATTTCAGTTGTTGTGTCTATTACATTTGTTTTATTTGATGACTTTATTATTTCATTCCAAGTCATCATCTCATCTGTACAGAGCTGCTGTCTATGCTGTCTGACAAAATCACTATTTTAGTAGTTCTTTAAAGTAAATAAGGCAAACTTTTATGACTGCTGAACACCAATGATCAATCACTTAGATCATGTATATTCGGGTAGAGATACAGTATACGTATCACAACTTCTGGATGTCCTTTGAGTGGTGGGCCATTCTTGATACACAAGGGAAACTGTTGAGCATGAAAAACCCAGCAGCTTTGCAGTTCTTTACACGAAGCAATGCACCGGACACCTATTATCATACCCCGTTCAAAGGCACTTGAATATTTTGTCTTGCCTGGTGCTGTGGCATGAAATGTTGTCAGACGGTTATTGTCAAGCAAAAGACTGCCGGTCTCACGGTAGTTGACAGTTCATTAACATAAACAAGTTGATGTGTGCCTTCGGAACATCCGTATTTAAAAAGTCTAATAAATCAATTTATTATACACCATCACAATAAATCCATGATTTATTTTAGTCAGGTCTAAAAAGACATTATGATCCGAGTAAAAGTATTCCAGAAGAACAGAATCTGAGTTGCTCTTCTGTATGTTATGTGGCTAGGCTCCATGCCATAGGCTGTAGGCTTGTTCATTTAACTGACAACATATGCTTAGAAGTCCCATGCCATTATTGTATATATGATTTAATAGTTAGAAGAATAGAATGTAACTGAGCTGAATAAAATAGAAATGATATTTTCCCCATTCCGGAGTGAGTGTGCATATGAAGTGGCTGTGTCGAGCATAAAAGTGAACATTTGAAACAGGTCCTATTCATTAGATTTAGAGTTACTTGGCAACTTTAGCTGTGAATGATACAAACCTTAAAATGTCTTAGAAATCAAAACATATATTGGCTGCATGATGTGACTATAGGCTATTGATGATCTGAGAAAGTCACAAAAATAAAGCTTGTGCTCCATTCCTTACCTCAGGCTGTTCTCTCATCAAGTCATCATATTTATACCCAGCAGACGATTCTCAATTGAAACTTGTCTTTACTGAGATGTCAAATTAGTTTAGATTTAGAATGTCCCATTATCAAATGGGCAGGAACAGGAACAGGGGAAAATACATGTCATCCATATGCACTTCAATAGTGAATGGAGGCTGTGCACTCGCAATGTTTAGTCTTTCAATGATGCCAGAAACCTACTTGGGTTTTATAGCAGAGCTGTGCTTCATGTGATATTCTGCCCAAACTCTGTATGCCATGGCCTCTCTAACCCCGTTCCTGCAGCTACCCAGTGCTTACATTTGGAAACCTAGTGAAAACTCTTCAGGAACATCGATAGTAACATGTTTTTGCAATTAAACATTTTTCACTAAATTGTTGACAGCCCCTTTACATGCTTGAGAAAGGAATGAAAGAGAGAGAGGAGGAGATGGAAACGCACAATGGTGAGATATTCTGTATAGCTAAAGGTAATGTCACCCAATTAATTAGGAAAAACACAAATAAAATCACTATTATTAGGCTATTCCAAATCATACAAAAATGCTGATGCTGCACAATCAATGAACCAACAGCATCACCAACAGCATCACTTAAGGCTTATGTGTTCACTACCAGACTCATAATAGAAATGTTGGAGCGTAGCATAATGTAACCAGTACATACAGTATGCATAATGATACAGTCCACACTCAAAGGCCGTTACTCAACTGTGTCATTTTGGAGTATAGAAGAGCCCATTAATACCAAAGATGTTAAATCAGTTTCTTTGATGTTTTTCTGCCATGTGTAATATGTGGTTGGCTATATATTGTATAACAGCACAATCATCATTTTAATTCAGTTTTTTTTCAGGTTTGGGCTCATAAACCTCAGATTCAGATTATACATATTAATAATATCTATGCATATGCATACACTCTAATAAGCATATGGGTGTTCTGAATTAATCATCACCTTATAAAGCATTGTAAATTTCGTTGCAATAGGCTATGAAATAATATCCACAACAACCATGTTTTACACTCAGTTTCAACCTGCTTTTGCACTTCTTTCTTCAAATTGATGATCATGATGCTGTTTTGATGACCAGGGTTTGATTTGATTTTTTCCATTGCATTTGCATTGATATTAGAGTGGTTAGAGGGACAGTAGAGCCCTGAGTACCAGGCCATTAGGACCTGATGGAGGGATAATAGAGCCCTGAGTACCAGGTCATTAGGACCTGATGAAGAGACAGTAGAGCCCCGAGTACCAGGCCATTAGGAGCTGATGGCCAGTGATCCTTGAGTACCAGGCCATTAGGAACTGGAGGGGCACACAGCCCTGAGTACCAGGCCATTAGGACCAGGTCAGGCCATTAGGACCTGATGGAGGGACAATAGAGCCTTGAGTACCAGGCCATTAGGACCCGGAGGGGCAATACAGCCCTGAGTACAAGGCCATTAGGACCTGATGGAGGGACAATACAGCCCTGAGTACCAGGCCATTAGGACCTGATGGAGGGACAGTAGATCCCTGAGTACCAGGCCATTAAGACCTGATGGAGGGACAGTAGCCCTGAGTACCAGGCCATTAGGACCTGATGGAGGGATAGTAGATCCTTGAGTACCAGGCCATTAGGAACCGGAGGGGCAATACAGCCCTGAGTACCAGGCCATTAGGACCTGATGGAGGGACAGTAGATCCCTGAGTACCAGGCCATTAGGACCTGATGGAGGAGAGTAGAGCCCTGAGTACCAGGCCATTAGGACCTGATGGAGGGATAGTAGAGCCATTAGGACCTGATGTACCAGGCCATTAGGAACTGGAGGGGCAATACAGCCCTGAGTACCAGGCCATTGAGGAGGGAGCCCTGATACCAGGCCATTAGGACAGATGGAGGGACAGTCAGCCCTGAGTACCAGGCCATTATGGAGGGACAGTAGAGATGGCCATGGACAGTGGAGATCCTGAGTACCAGGCCATTAGGAACTGATGGAGGGGCAGTAGAGCCCTGAGTACCAGGCCATTAGGAGCTGATGGAGGGACAGTAGATCCCTGAGTACCAGGCCATTAGGACCTGATGGAGGGACAGTAGAGCCCTGAGTACCAGGCCATTAGGAGCTGATGGCTGGACAGTGGAGCCTTGAGTACCAGGCCATTAGGACCTGATGGAGGGACAGTAGATCCCTGAGTACCAGGCCATTAGGAACTGGGAGGGGACAGTAGATTCCTGAGTACCAGGCCATTAGGACCTGATGGAGGGACAGTAGATCCCTGAGTACCAGGCCATTAGGACCTGATGGAGGGACAGTAGATCCCTGAGTACAGGCCATTAGGAGCTGATGGAGGGACAGTAGAGCCCTTGAGTACCAGGCCATTAGAGCTGATGGAGGGACAGCAGATCCTGAGTACCAGGCCATTAGGACCTGATGGAGGGACAGTAGATCCCTGAGTACCAGGCCATTAGGAGCTGATGGAGGGACAATAGAGCCCTGAGTACCAGGCCATTAGGACCTGATGGAGGACAGTAGATCCCTGAGTACCAGGCCATTAGGACCTGGTGGAGGGACAGTAGATTCCTGAGTACCAGGCCATTAGGAGCTGATGGAGGGACAGTAGATCACTGAGTACCAGGCCATTAGGACCTGATGGAGGGGACAGTAGATTCCTGAGTACCAGGCCATTAGGAGCTGATGGTCGTTAGGGTAATACCGACGCATGTCCTGAGGGCATAAAAGGAAATGACCACCTTCATTCATAGGATAGGTTGATACGACCCATGTAGTAAGTTGCCTAAACCTAGCAATGTTACATTGAGCTGGTTGAATGGAATATGAATGACAGTCATCCAACATACTGTAACAGACATAAGGTCATGCATATAAAAAAAATCATCCTCCCTCATCTTAAACGAAACCAACCACCACTGGAACCAAAGTGTTGGTCAGTGTTTCCCAGGGGACCCTAACTACATTCCATATATGATGTTATATTTAGACAAAGATATAAAGAATATAGGCTCTCTAATTCATACCGTTGGACAAACAACACCCTGACTTACAGCACCACCACTGCTGGCTAGTAGCAACATGTTTTAGAGATCCTATTTGCTATGCCCTAGCTCAGTACATGAGCTAAATGGCTTTTAGTTAGTTAGCAATTAGCATTAATTTAGGCATATGCCAGCTTCCTAAGACAAACTGACTAGTGCTTTGCAGAGAGCAAGACACACAAACAAATAGTACAGAACAGAAAACACATGGATTCATATCAAGAAGCAACGTGGAAAGCGGTATCCTTCTTGTTTTGGAAGCATCTGTTGAGTGCATGCATTGATTGCATGCTGAGAGAATGTAAACAGAGAGGAAACAGAGTTTCTAAACCCAGAGGCCCAACATCACAGTTTGGGGTTTTCTTGAAATCTAAAGGCAAAACCTAATTTGACAAACTGATATGTTTTCATTTTCATAAAAAACAACTGTATATCGAAGAATTGCCTTTGATTTGATGACCTGCACATGCGAAGATCGACACGACCATTAGACCCGATGACATGTTTCGGCACATGAGCTAAGCTAGATAATATCGCCACGACATTACCTACAAGGATGATCTGGGATTTCTAATGGAGAACTGTGCTGCCTGCTTGAGTGACAGGGGTTGGGGTTTGGTGTGCTGGAAGCAAGCATCCGTGGGAGGGAGAGGCAGGCATTTTTGGCAGTGCACAAGGGGGGAGAGAGTGTGAGAGGCTTGCTCATGCCAGCAGCCGGGCACAGTGGCAGGGACAACAATTTTATTATAGGAGTCATGAGGATAATGCACTTTACTGTTTGACAAATTCATGGTTTTATTTGCCCAAAATCAAAATACGTTTTGATTGAGGTGACCAGGTAGAATGTGCAGATTGCACCAGTGTGACTAGTAATACATTTAACTCGTACAGCTAAGTGAACGGGTCGCAAAATGTGAGTAAATGGTCACAGTCTGGAGCCCTGTAAGGGCAGACACAGAAACAGAGAGGATGAAGGATGAAGAGAGCCTGACCATTCCACCGGAACGCTTTCCAATAGGACTGTGAGGTTTGTGCAGAACTGGGACACCTATTCTCTGGGGTAAGACTATGAAGAGCAGCCAGCCAGCCAGCCAGCCAGGTGATGGCACTGTTTCAATCTGAACAATGTCCCTGTTTGCAGAGGCCTATGTTAGAACCCCCAGGATGGGAAAGAGAGCAAAGTAGGTCTTCTTACCTTCACAGAGTCCAGCAAACTCTTGGGGAAGAATCTTCGTAAACCCACATCTTTTCTGCAGAGGACAGAGCAAAAAGAGTACTGCGTTACAGCATTGATCAACAAGAATGTGTGCTCATTTCACCAAAACGAGGTCAGCAGCAGGTGAAATTGAATTAATATATAACCAGAGTAGTGTTTTTAAAGAATTTTAATCAAATCAAAAACATTTTTTTTACATTTTCATTGTCACTGACTCTGTATCAAGCCTGACATGTGAAAACACTACTTCTAAAACATTTTTTTTTACTTGAGAGTTATTTAAAAGAGATTGTCTTTAAAACAGCATAATTCCCTCTTAAAGAACGACTCTGTTTTCAGTTGGCTCCAGATAGAGCACCTGTCAGCTGGCAGATGGCAACAGGACTGAGGCCATTGCCATAGCTAGCTACTGTGTCGTCAACGCCACACACTCCCCACCCTCCATAGCCCTATCATTTGGTTAAGATCCAGCCAGCGGTCTCTCTCTGTATAGGCCAAGTACACAGTCTGGCCTATATATATAACATCACCATTCACCCAGGCCATTTGGCTTTCAAATATCCCCGTGTGGTGGAGTGGTGTTGTTCTGGCTCTGCAACATACAGTCAGTCAGAAAATACATACGAACGCAAATATGTCCAGAACAAACAAATCATTTGCTTTGGGAACATAAAGTCACCAACGGCCTTTCTCTCCACCACTGTGCTCCAATGAGGAACATGAAGTCACAAACGGCCTTTCTCCTCCTCCACCACTGTGCTCCAATGAGGAACATAAAGTCACCAACGGCCTTTCTCCTCCTCCACCACTGTGCTCCAATGAGGAACAAAAAGTCACCAACGGCCTTTCTCCTCCTCCACCACTGTGCTCCAATGAGGAACATAAAGTCACCAACGGCCTTTCTCCTCCTCCACCACCGTGCTCCAATGAGGAACATAAAGTCACCAACGGCCTTTCTCCTCCACCACCACCACCGTGCTTCAATGAGGAACATAAAGTCACCAACGGCCTTTCTCCTCCACCACCACCGTGCTTCAATGAGGAACATAAAGTCACCAATGGCCTTTCTCCTCCACCACCACCACCGTGCTTCAATGAGGAACATAGAGTCACCAACGGCCTTTCTCCTCCTCCACCACCACCGTGCTCCAATGAGGAACATAAAGTCACCAACGGCCTTTCTCCTCCACCACCACCGTGCTTCAATGAGGAACATAAAGTCACCAACGGCCTTTCTCCTCCTCCACCACCACCGTGCTCCAATAAGGAACATAAAGTCACCAACGGTTTCTCCTCCACAACCACCGTGAATAAGGAACATAAAGTCACCAACGGCCTTTCTCCTCCACCACCACCACCGTGCTTCAATGAGGAACATAAAGTCACCAACGGCCTTTCTCCTCCTCCACCACCACCGTGCTCCAATGAGGAACATAAAGTCACCAACGGCCTTTCTCCTCCACCACCACCATGCTTCAATGAGGAACATAAAGTCACCAACGGCCTTTCTCCTCCTCCACCACCACCGTGCTCCAATGAGGAACATAAAGTCACCAACGGCCTTTCTCCTCCTCCACCACCACCGTGCTCCAATGAGGAACATAAAGTCACCAACGGCCTTTCTCCTCCTCCACCACCGTGCTCAATGAGGAACATAAAGTCACCAACGGCCTTTCTCCTCCACCACCACCGTGCTCCAATGAGGAACATAAACACCACCGTCCTCCAATGAGAACATAAAGTCACCAACGGCCTTTCTCCTCCACCACCACCACCGTGCTCCAATGAGGAACATAAAGTCACCAACGGCCTTTCTCCTCCTCCACCACCGTGCTCCAATGAGGAACATAAAGTCACCAACGGCCTTTCTCCTTCCCACCGTGCTCCAATGAGGAAAAATAAAGTCCACCACCACCGTGCTCCAATGAGGAACATAAAGTCACCAACGGCCTTTCTCCTCCTCCACCACCGTGCTCCAATGAGGAACATAAAGTCACCAACGGCCTTTCCCCACCACCACCACCGTCCTCCACCACCGTGCTCCAATGAGGAACATAAAGTCACCAAGGGCCTTTCTCCTCCTCCACCACCACCGTGCTCCAATGAGGAACATAAAGTCACCAACGGCCTTTCTCCTCCTCCACCACCGTGCTCCAATGAGGAACATAAAGTCACCAACGGCCTTTCTCCTCCTCCACCACCACCGTGCTCCAATGAGGAACATAAAGTCACCAACGGCCTTTCTCCTCCTCCTCCACCACCGTGCTCCAATGAGGAACATAAAGTCACCAACGGCCTTTCTCCTCCTCCACCACCACCGTGCTCCAATGAGGAACATAAAGTCAACAACGGCCTTTCTCCTCCTCCACCACCACCGTGCTCCAATGAGGAACATAAAGTCACCAACGGCCCAACGAGGAACATAAAGTCACCAAGGGCCTTTCTCCTCCTCCACCACCACCGTGCTCCAATGAGGAACATAAAGTCACCAACGGCCTTTCCTCCTCCACCACCACCGTGCTCCAATGAGGAACATAAAGTCACCAACGGCCTTTCTCCTCCACCACCACCACCGTGCTCCAATGAGGAACATAAAGTCACCAACGGCCTTTCTCCTCCTCCACCACCGTGCTCCAATGAGGAACATAAAGTCCCCAACGGCCTTTCTCCTCCTCCACCACCACCGTGCTCCAATGAGGAACATAAAGTCACCAACGGCCTTTCTCCTCCTCCACCACCGTGCTCCAATGAGGAACATAAAGTCCAAAGGGCCTTTCTCCTCCTCCACCACCACCGTGCTCCAATGAGGAACATAAAGTCACCAACGTCACCAACCGGCTCCAATGAGGAACATTCACCAACGGCCTTTCTCCTCTCCTCCACCACCACCACCACCACCACCGTGCT
>NC_088240.1:90010385-90019186 GCF_036934945.1 Oncorhynchus masou masou
TCCACCCAGCCTGGATCTGCTACAGTGATGTTATGCCTCTGGCCCACAGCACATGGAAACCCATTGGACAGGCACTAAAAGAGGAAACTGCTCAAACACATGAACCAGCGTCCCTCCCCTCCACCCAGCCTGGATCTGCTACAGTGATGTTATGCCTCTGGTCCACAGCACATGGAAACCCATTGGACAGGCACTAAAAGAGCGGAAACTGCTCAAACACATGAACCAGCGTCCCTCCCCTCCACCCAGCCTGGATCTGCTACAGTGATGTTATGCCTGGCCCACAGCACATGGAAACCCATTGGACAGGCACTAAAAGAGGGGAAACTGCTCAAACACATGAACCAGCATCCCTCCCCTCCACCCAGCCTGGATCTGCTACAGTGATGTTATGCCTCTGGTCCACAGCACATGGAAACCCATTGGACAGGCACTAAAAGAGGGGAAACTGCTCAAACACATGAACCAGCGTTCCTCCCCTCAGACCTGCAATAGCCATTAGAGGAATAAGCCATTTATAGAAGCACACAATGAGAGGAGATGTGGGTCGACTCTACTGTACTGTTCTGACAATACCTTTCAGCCAGCATTAACTCAGACCCCAATGTTCTGTGTTCTATCCTCCGTTCTGTCGTCTAACATTCTTCTGGATGCTGAGAACTCTGGAGTGTCTCCTCCCAACTAAACAAAGAACAGATATGAAGTGGAGGGTCCTCCAGCCTAAATACAGGCAATAAACTGTGTCCCATGACCCCACAGTCTCTCTCTGTCCCTCACACTCCCTCTCTCCCTTTCTGTCTCTCTCTGTCTCTGTCTTTCTCTCAGGGAGGGAGGGCTATTTGTGGAAACAGCATTAGTCCTAGCTGCCATGCTGCCTTTGTATCTCTGTTCTTTACTGCCCAGATCAGTCACTCAATATAGTCTTCATTCACAGTCGCTGCTGTCCTTGTCTGTTCCTAAAGGCTAGAACTGAGATGGAAAACAATCATTTCCCATAATGCCCCTTCATCCTGGAACATGTTGTTTCAGAAGATTGTAAAGTTAGAGGAGTTAGTGTCTTTGCCTGTTAAGACTCTGATTGACAACACTGTTTGTGAAAACTGCAGTTGTTTCTAATCTTCAATTGTATCTTTAACTTGTGACACTTTGTCTTTTGTGTTTATTCTGTATGTTTCTGTGATGTTTTATGGACACGCTGCTATTTCCCTGTTTTGCCTTCTTGCCAGGTATCCCTCGCAAAATAGGGTTTTAACCTCAATGTGTTTAACCTGGTTAAATAAAGGTTAAATAACAAAATAAAACATGTGTGATGGCAGCAGTAAATCAGACAAGAACAATAAGATGGGGACCACCTGTCCTGGTCATTCTCCAGAACACACAACACAAACCTGACCAGTCTGATAACAAGTTACAGGCAAATTAACAAAGCCCTGTTGCCTCTAATAACAAAAGTGTTCACAGTGTTGCTGACAAAACGTTGTATTAAGTATTACTTTCTGTTGACTAGCTAATAGCTACTACCTTTAAAAACAAAATCAAACAGTCTGACCATAACTCAACAGCATTACAATGGGAGCACACTGAATGCCATGCTAAATGACGCTCCAAACATATTCACTACTCACCAGCGTCACTTCGCTAGAGTTCCATGTCATCAATGCTCAGAATAAGTCTGTAAAACTGTATTGTGACCTGAATCAATCCATTCCTTCACAGCCAACTACATCCATACATTTGCTCAAGGCAGACCTCAATAGGACATATTCAGTCCACTGAGTCACGGAGAGAAGAGAAGAGGGAGATAAGGAAGGACAAGCCCTGACTTTGTTGCCTTACAACAATGGGAGTTGAGCTGCCTCTTGTGCTGCTAGAGGAACAGGAGACCATATCCACTTAGATAATCCATTAGGAGAGAGACGTCCAGTACGCATGAACCAAGTGTCCCAGGGACCAGACAGACAACCAGGCAGAGAGTCCCAGAGACCAGACAGACAACCAGGCAGAGAGTCCCAGAGACCAGACAGACAGCCAGGCAGAGAGTCCCAGAGACCAGACAGACAACCAGGCAGAGAGGCCCAGAGACAAGACAGACAACCAGGCAGAGAGTCCCAGAGACCAGACAGACAACCAGGCAGAGAGTCCCAGAGACAAGACAAACAACCAGGCAGAGAGTCCCAGAGACAAGACAAACAACCAGGCAGAGAGTCCCAGAGACCAGACAAACAACCAGGCAGAGAGTCCCAGAGACCAGACAAACAACCAGGCAGAGAGTCCCAGAGACCAGACAAACAACCAGGCAGAGTCCCAGAGACAAGACAAACAACCAGGCAGAGAGTCCCAGAGACCAGACAGACAACCAGGCAGAGAGTCCCAGAGACCAGACAAACAACCAGGCAGAGAGTCCCAGAGACAAGACAGACAACCAGGCAGAGAGTCCCAGAGACCAGACAAACAACCAGGCAGAGTCCCAGAGACCAGACAAACAACCAGGCAGAGAGTCCCAGAGACCAGACAAACAACCAGGCAGAGTCCCAGAGACCAGACAAACAACCAGGCAGAGAGTCCCAGAAACAAGACAGACAACCAGGCAGAGAGTCCCAGAGACAAGGGTCTATTAGAACTGGAACAGCACTCAGTCAATAAAAGTCTTCACAAGAGAACAGAATGGGGGACTCAGTCTGTTCAGTCCAGATCAGCTGCCTCCCTCATGCCTTCCCTCTCTCTACTGGGCTACTCAGGCAGCGGGTTGCATTTGGCATCTGTCAATAAATGCGCAGGCAGGGGCGGTGGGCGGTTGGCATGTTAAAAGATTGGACGTTGAATTGAAGCCCTCCGCTGTGGAGCCGAGATAGAGGCTGGAGAAGATGTCTCGGTGACGGTGAATTGAAGCCCTCCGCTGTGGAGCCGAGATCGAGGCTGGAGTAGATGTCTCGGTGACGGTGAACTGAAGCCCTCCGCTGTGGAGCTGAGATCGAGGCTGGAGAATATGTCTCGGTGATGGTGAACTGAAGCCCTCTGCTGTGGAGCTGAGATCGAGGCTGGAGTAGATGTCTCGGTGATGGTGAACTGAAGCCCTCCGCTGTGGAGCTGAGATCGAGGCTGGAGAATATGTCTCGGTGACGGTGAACTGAAGCCCTCTGCTGTGGAGCTGAGATCGAGGCTGGAGAAGATGTCTCGGTGACGGTGAGGTTAAAGCAGCGCTAGTGCCAAGCCTGCCGATCTGGCAAGACGTGGTCAAGCAGCCAGGTCAGCACAGTGCAGAGCAGAGAGAACGGCTCAGGATCAGAGGCAGAGGGTTTGGTTTGGACGGTCTCTTTTCCATGGGACTTAATAATACCGCCCCTCAGAGTTCTCCTCTCACAGTGAGACTAGCTGGAGTCATATCTGCAGGACAATACCACAGAGCTGTCTTTACAACTGACTTCCAAGCAGCAGCTAAATACACTACAGTGGTACCATGTAAGGGTATATGACAGGGGTACCATGTAAGGGTATATGACAGTGGTACCATGTAAGGGTATATGACAGTGATGTAAGGGTATATGACAGTGGTACCATGTAAGGGTATATGACAGTAGACATGTGGCAGTATATGACAGTGGTACCATGTAAGGGTATATGACAGGGGTACCATGTAAGGGTATATGACAGGGGTACCATGTAAGGGTATATGACAGTGGTACCATGTAAGGGTATATGACAGTGATGTAAGGGTATATGACAGTGGTACCATGTAAGGGTATATGACAGTGGTGACATGTAAGGGTATATGACAGTGGTACCATGTAAGGGTAAATGACAGTGGTACCATGTAAGGGTATATGACAGTGGTACCATGTAAGGGTATATGACAGTGGTACCATGTAAGGGTATATGACAGGGGTACCATGTAAGAGCATATGACAGTGGTACCATGTAAGGGTATATGACAGGGGTACCATGTAAGGGCATATGACAGTGGTATCATGTAAAGGGCATATGACAGTGGTACCATGTAAGGGTATATGACAGTGGTACCATGTAAGGGTATATGACAGTGATGTAAGGGTATATGACAGGGGTACCATGTAAGGGTATATGACAGTGGTACCATGTAAGGTATATGACAGTGGTAACCATGTAAGGGTATATGACAGTGGTACCATGTAAGGGTATATGACAGTGGTACCATGTAAGGGTATATGACAGTGGTGCCATGTAAGGGTATATGACAGTGGTACCGTGTAAGGGTATATTACAGTGATGTAAGGGTATATGACAGTGGTACCATGTAAGGGTATATGACAGTGGTACCATGTAAGGGTATATGACCACCATGTAAGGGTATATGATTATGGTACCACATGTAAGGGTATATGACAGTGGTACCATGTAAGGGTATATGACAGTGGTACCATGTAAGGGTATATGACAGTGGTGCCATGTAAGGGTATATGACAGTGGTACCATGTAAGGGTATATGACAGTGGTACCATGTAAGGGTATATGACAGTGGTACCATGTAAGGGTATATGACAGTGATGTAAGGGTATATGACAGTGGTACCATGTAAGGGTATATGACAGTGGTACCATGTAAGGGTATATGACAGTGGTACCATGTAAGGGTATATGACAGTGGTACCATGTAAGGGTATATGACAGTGGTACCATGTAAGGGTATATGACAGTGGTACCATGTAAGGGTATATGACAGTGGTACCATGTAAGGGTATATGACAGTGGTACCATGTAAGGGTATATGACAGTGGTACCATGTAAGGGTATATGACAGTGGTACCATGTAAGGGTATATGACAGTGGTACCATGTAAGGGCATATGACAGTGGTACCATGTAAGGGTATATGACAGTGGTACCATGTATGGCATATGATTATGGCACCATGTAAGGGCATATGACAGGTACCATGTATGGGCATATTACAGGATGTAAGGGTATATGACAGTGGTGCCATGTATGGGCATATGACAGTGGTACCATGTATGGGTATATGACAGTGGTACCATGTAACGTGGCATATGATTGTGCGATGTAAGGGTATATGATTGGTGCGGTACCCTGGCGCAGATATGACAGTGGCACCATGTAAGGCATATGACAGGGCACCATGTAAGGGTATATGACAGTGGTGGGCCAGTGGTGACATGAGGTATATGACAGTGGTACCATGTAAGGGTATATGACAGTGGTACCATGTAAGGGTACATGACAGTGGTACCATGTAATGGTATATGACAGGGTACCATGTAAGGGTATATGACAGTGGTACCATGTAAGGGTATATGACAGTGGTGCCATGTAAGGGTATATGACAGTGGTGCCATGTAAGGGTATATGACAGTGATGTACCATGTAAGGGTATATGACAGTGATGTAAGGGTATATGACAGTGGTACCATGTAAGGGTAAATGACAGTGGTCCCATGTAAGGGTATATGACAGTGGTACCATGTAATGGTATATGACAGTGGTACATTTAAGTGTGTAAGGGTATATGACAGTGGTACCATGTAAGGGTATATTATGTAAGGGTATATGACAGTGGTATGTAAGGGTATATGACAGTGGTACCATGTAAGGGTATATGACAGTGGTAACCATGTAAGGGTATATGACAGTGGTACCATGTAAGGGTAAGGGTATGACAGTGATGTAAGGGTATATGACAGTGGTGTAAGGTATATGACAGTGATGTAAGGGTATATGACAGTGATGTAAGGGTATATGACAGTGGTACCATGGGCAGAAGTATGACAGTGGTACCATGTAAGGGTATATGACAGTGGTACCATGTGTAAGGGTATATGACAGTGGTACCATGTAAGCACATATGACAGTGATGTAAGGGTATATGACAGTGGTACCATGTAAGGGTATATGACAGTGGTACCATGTAAGGGTATATGACAGTGGTACCATGTAAGGGCATGACAGTGGTACCATGTAAGGGCATATGACAGTGGTACCATGTAAGGGAGATATGACAGTGGTCCCATGTAAGGGTATATGACAGTGGTACCATGTAAGGGTATATGACAGTGGTACCATGTAAGGGTATATGACAGTGGTACCATGTAAGGGTATATGACAGTGGTACCATGGGCAGCATATGACAGTGGTACCATGTAAGGGTATATGACAGTGATGTAAGGGTATATGACAGTGGTACCATGTAAGGGTATATGACAGTGGTACCATGTAGCGGTGAGTTATGACAGTGGTACCATGTAAAGGTATATGACAGTGGTACCATGTAAGGGAGATGTATATGACAGTGGTACCACGTAAGGGCATATGACAGTGGTACCATGTAAGGGTATATGACAGTGGTACCATGTAAGGGTATATGACAGTGGTACCATGTAAGGGTATATGACAGTGGTACCATGTAAGGGTATATGACAGTGGTACCATGTAAGGGTATATGACAGTGGTACCATGTAAGGGTATATGACAGTGGTACCATGTAAGGGTATATGACAGTGGTACCATGTAAGGGTATATGACAGTGGTACCATGTAAGGGTATATGACAGTGGTACCATGTAAGGGTATATGACAGTGGTACCATGTAAGGGTATATGACAGTGGTGCCATGTAAGGGTATATGACAGTGGTGCCATGTAAGGGTATATGACAGTGGTACCATGTAAGGGTATATGACAGTGGTACCATGTAAGGGTATATGACCACCATGTAAGGGTATATTACAGTGGTACCATGTAAGGGTATATGACAGGGGTACCATGTAAGGGTATATGACAGTGGTACCATGTAAGGGTATATGACCACCATGTAAGGGTATATTACAGTGGTACCATGTAAGGGTATATGACAGGGGTACCATGTAAGGGTATATTACAGTGATGTAAGGGTATATTACAGTGGTACCATGTAAAGGTATATGACAGTGGTACCATGTAAGGGTATATGACAGTGGTACCATGTAAGGGTATATGACAGTGACGTAAGGGTATATTACAGTGGTACCATGTAAAGGTATATGACAGTGGTACCATGTAAGGGTATATGACAGTGGTACCATGTAAGGGTATATGACAGTGGTACCATGTAAGGGTATATGACAGGGGTACCATGTAAGGGTATATGACAGGGGTACCATGTAAGGGTATATTACAGTGGTACTATGTAAGGGTATATGACAGGGGTACCATGTAAGGGTATATGACAGTGGTACCATGTAAGGGTATATGACAGTGGTGCCATGTAAGGGTATATGACAGTGGTACCATTATTAAGTACAAATACACACTTAAGCATGTTTGTTATGACTGGTTCTGTATCTGAGGTCCATTGTTTTCATACAGCTGGCATGTTGGAGAAAGAGCCTGCCTTAGTATTGTGTGTGCACACACACACACACACACACACACACACACACACACACACACACACACACACACACACACACACACACACACACACACACACACACACACACACACACACACACACACACACACACACACACACACCCACCCTTCTGGCAGCTGTGCTCCCTAATTTATATGATGACATAAAACAAGTCTCAACCAATGAACCCCACATCAAATGCCTTTCAAGGGACTGGCTTTTCATATAAAGAGTATTAAGAGTGTAAATATTGACATGGTTTCCAGGACACAGCCCTCTCTTCCATGCTGCTGGAGCACCAGAACATGACCGATGTGGTGGGACTTAGGAAGACAAGTAGAAAGTGGAGGTGTGACTCATGCTGAGTTTTAAACAGGATAATAAAAGCACAGCACTCTTATTTTCCGACATGGCTTGTCTGTGTAAACCAAGGCCACTGTGATGGGAGACAGCATGACAGGCAGCAGCACAGCTCACACAGATACAGCAGCTACAGGTCTGTTCTATAGCAGTCACTGATGGAAAGGAGACGGATCCCTACGTCATGGAGTGAAGTTAAACTACTTCATCGTGGCCCCAGGGTATCTTACCTGGACATCCAGATGCCTAGCAACACGAGCCTGAGCCTGCATGGAAATGACTGACACAAAAACCCTACCCTGTCAATGAAGGGAAAATGTCCAGCATTCATCAGAGGGGAATTCAAAGGCAGTTACCAGGGTGTCTGTCTAGACCTTTCTTGTGAAGGATTACCTGAAGGTGCTGTCCTCACCAGTATTACATACTGACCTTTCTTGTGAAGGATTACCTGAATGAAGGTGCTGTCCTCACCAGTATTACGTACTGACCTTTCTTGTGAAGGATTACCCTGAAGGTGCTGTCCTCACCAGTATTACATACTGACCTTTCTTGTGAAGGATTACCTGAAGGTGCTTTCCTCACCACTATTACATACTGACCTTTCTTGTGAAGGATTACCTGAAGGTGCTTTCCTCACCACTATTACATACTGACCTTTCTTGTGAAGGATTACCTGAAGGTGCTGTCCTCACCACTATTACATACTGACCTTTCTTGTGAAGGATTACCTGAAGGTGCTTCCTCACCACTATTACATACTGACCTTTCTTGTGAAGGATTACCTGAAGGTGCTTCCTCACCACTATTACATACTGACCTTTCTTGTGAAGGATTACCTGAAGGTGCTGTCCTCACCAGTATTACATACTGACCTTTCTTGTGAAGGATTACCTGAAGGTGCTTTCCTCACCACTATTACATACTGACCTTTCTTGTGAAGGATTACCTGAAGGTGCTTTCCTCACCAGTATTACATACTGACCTTTCTTGTGAAGGATTACCTGAAGGTGCTGTCCTCACCAGTATTACATACTGACCTTTCTTGTGAAGGATTACCTGAAGGTGCT
>NC_088240.1:90019686-90244583 GCF_036934945.1 Oncorhynchus masou masou
ACAAATTAAAGTATTTCAAAAGCACCACGTCTTCCCTTCAAAGAAAATCGTTTTGAGGCTTGATGATGATACACTATCAGCAAAACTATCAAAATTAGGGAACACAGACAGACAAAAGATTCATTATTTTCTATCTTTCTTTCTTGGATTATTTTGGGGGGAAGCCTGGTTGCCCTTGGCATCCATGAATACACACCACTGATAGGAATTTAAAAAAGATATACACTAAACAAAACACCAATTACATGAATATGCCAAAATCCAGATGAATTCGAAATTCCCATTTGTTTATATTTTTTATTTTACCAAATTATTCTCATTGAGATAAAAAACTATTAAGAGAAAGACTTGGCCAAAATAGCAGCACATAACGTTTTATACAAAGACAAATTGACAACATAAAACACCAATCACAACAATTTAAAAACATCAATATACACATTGAGCAGACAAGATGCTTTGGTAGGGGTGTAGTGCATCTACATTGACAGTCGGTTTACCACTGTTGTGTCCTCAGCAAACTTAATGATGGTGTTGGAGTCATGTTTTGCCACACAGTCGTGGGTGAACAGGGAGTACAGGAGGGGACTAAGTGCACACCCCTGAGGGGCCCCAGTGTTAAGGATCAGCGTGGCAGACATATTATTTCCTACTCTTACCACCTATAAGTTTGCCTGCATTAAAGTCCCAGAACACTAGGAGCGCCGCTTCTGGGTGAGCATTTTCTTCTTTACTTATGGCCTTATAGAGTTGGTTGAGAGCTGTCTTAGTGCCAGCTTTGTTCTGTGGTGGTATATAGACGGCTACAAATAATATAGATGAGAACTCTCTTGGTAGATAGTGTGGTCTACAGCTTATCATAAGGTATCATAAGAACAGCTTCTCTGTTCTGTCGGTGCATGGAAAATCCCTCCAGCTCTATATTATCCGTATCATCATTTAGCCATGTCTTGGTGAAACATATTGATATACTGTATGTTACATACATATATGATATTACAGTTTTTAATGTCCCGTTGGTAAGATAATCTTAATCATAGGTCATCAATTGTATTTTCCAATGATTGCACGTTGGCAAGAAGAACGGATGGCCGTGGGAGTTTTATCACTCGCCTATGGATTCTCAGCAGGGCAGCCCGATCTGCGGCTTCTTTTCCTGCCTCTTTTCTTCAAGCAAATTACGGAGATCTGGGCCTATTCCAGAGAAAGAGCAAATAACAGCGATTCCAGACTCATCCTTTCTCTCCATCGTCCTCTCTTCTAAATCAGCTGCTCCAGAGACCATAAAAGACCTTAAAAAATATATAATTCTGCTAGTTTAATTTTCTTTTTCAATCATCCAGGCAGTATCACAACCTGCCAAGATTGGGAGTCCCATAGGGCGGCGCCCAATTGGCCCAGCGTTGTCCAGGTTTGGCCGGTGTAGGCCAAATATACTAATTTGTTCTTAACTGGTTTGCCTTGTTCCTCTTGTTTTAACTTAAATATATATGTGTAAGTAATTTAAGGGAATGGGGGTAATATCAGTAATTTAAGGGAAAGGGGGTAATATCAGTAATTTAAGGGAATGGGGGTAATATCAGTAATTTAAGGGAAAGGGGGTAATATCAGTAATTTAAGGGAAAGGGGGTAATATCAGTAATTTAAGGGAATGGGGGTAATATCAGTAATTTAAGGGAATGGGGGTAATATCAGTAATTTAAGGGAATGGGGGTAATATCAGTAATTTAAGGGAATGGGGGTAATATCAGTAATTTAAGGGAATGGGGGTAATATCAGTAATTTAAGGGAATGGGGGTAATATCAGTAATTTAATGGAATGGGGTAATATCAGTCATTTAAGGGAATGGGGGTAATATCAGTAATTTAAAGGAATGGGGGTAATATCAGTCATTTAAAGGAATGGGGTAATATCAGTAATTTAACGGAATGGGGGTAATATCAGTAATTTAACGGAATGGGGGTAATATCAGTAATTTAACGGAATGGGGGTAATATCAGTAATTTAACGGAATGGGGGTAATATCAGTAATTTAAGGGAATGGGGGTAATATCAGTAATTTAAGGGAATGGGGTAATATCAGTAATTTAAGGGAATGGGGTAATATCAGTAATTTAAGGGAATGGGGTAATATCAGTAATTTAATGGAATGGGGGTAATATCAGTAATTTAATGGAATGGGGGTAATATCAGTAATTTAATGGAATGGGGTAATATCAGTAATTTAAGGGAATGGGGTAATATCAGTAATTTAAGGGAATGGGGTAATATCAGTAATTTAAGGGAATGGGGTAATATCAGTAATTTAATGGAATGGGGTAATATCAGTAATTTAAGGGAATGGGGTAATATCAGTAATTTAATGGAATGGGGTAATATCAGTAATTTAAGGGAATGGGGTAATATCAGTAATTTAAGGGAATGGGGGTAATATCAGTAATTTAACAGAATGGGATAATATCAGTAATTTAAGGGAATGGGGGTAATATCAGTAATTTAATGGAACGGGGTAATATCAGTAATTTAAGGGAATGGGGGTAATATCAGTAATTTAAGGGAATGGGGGTAATATCAGTAATTTAACGGAATGGGGGTAATATCAGTAATTTAACGGAATGGGGTAATATCAGTAATTTAAGGGAATGGGGTAATATCAGTAATTTAAGGGAATGGGGTAATATCAGTAATTTAAGGGAATGGGGGTAATATCAGTAATTTAAGGGAATGGGGTAATATCAGTAATTTAAGGGAATGGGGTAATATCAGTAATTTAAGGGAATGGGGTAATATCAGTAATTTAAGGGAATGGGGTAATATCAGTAATTTAAGGGAATGGGGTAATATCAGTAATTTAAGGGAATGGGGTAATATCAGTAATTTAAGGGAATGGGGTAATATGCCTTGATGAAGCATTGGATTGCAGACAAATAAATAATTGATGGTCCATTATTTTTATTCACTACCACACTGACTGATAACAATACTCTTCCTGGTAATTGTCTAGAAACCACCATTAAAAATGTTCAAAGAGAATGTGTTCACTCCTCCATTGAATCAGGGAATCTCATGTTGCTGTTTGTCTGAGGACAGATAGATGGACTGTATGTTCCTATCCCACCTCTATGAAAAGATAGGCCTAATAATGGCAACTGAATGCTGTACAACAATAAAACGCATTATTAACTTACTTACTTGACAATTTTTAGGGCCTTCCGCCTGGTATAGAGGTCCTGGTTGGCAGGAAGCTTGGCCCCAGTGATGTACTGGGTCGTAAGCAATACCCACTGCAGTGCCTTGCGGTCAGAGGCTGAGCAGTTGCCATACCAGGCAGTGATGCAACCAGTCAGGATGCTCTCGGTGGTGCAGTTGTAGAATCTTTTGAGGGTATGAGGACCCATGCCAAATCTTTTCAGTCTCCTGAGGGGGAATAGGTTTTGTGGTGCCTTTTTCACGACTGTCTTGGTGTGCTTGGACCGGTCTAGTTTGTTGGTGATGTGGACACCAAGGAACTTGAAGCGCTCAACCTGTTCCACTACAGCCTCGTTGATGAGAATGGGGGCGTGCTGTGTCCTCCTTTTCCTGTCGTCCACAATCATCTCCTTTGTCTTGATCACATTGAGGGAGAAGTTGTTGTCCTGGCACCACATGGCCGGGTCTCTGACCTCCTCCCTATAGGCTGTCCCGTCGTGGTCGGTGATCAGGCTTACCACTATTGTGTCATCGGCTAACTTAATGACGGTGTTGGAGTCGTGCCTGGTCATGCAGTCATGAGTGAACAGGGAGTACAAGAGGGGACTGAGCGCGCACCCCTTCGGGGCCCCGATGTTGTGGATCAGCTCGTTGAATGTGTTGTTACCTACCCTTACCACATGGGGGCAAAATATCCTCCAAACACCAGCTTCTCTGGCATTATCACTTTTATAGAATGGGTTACCAACATATTCAAATAATGATTGACATATATTTTTTTTGATTTATTTATTCATACTATTTTATCCTTCCACGAGATTTAGTCCCAACACAAATCTAGGGTTGCTACCCATGCCAGCTGTATCTATGGACGCGACCCAATCGTCGATCTAAATGTTCTATTGCCATACTGGCTGGCAACGTTCCCATCCCTTGCTTGCTAGCTAGCCAACTACGGCTAACTTTCAGTCACATCAAACAGTGCAGCCAGAAAACAACAAAGTACCTGAATTTGCATTTGATAACGCAGTTTTCTAGAGACATTTGGATACATCCATAACAATGAGCTAATAAGCCGCAATTTCACCTGGCATAGGAAATGTGCTCTCTTGTCAGAACATTGTTGTTCAGAGGAGCTAGCCAACAACACAGCTAACACAATCACATCAAACTGAAGCTGGAAAAACTACATACTAGTTGCACTTTGTTCCGTTTGACCTGCTTTCTA
This sequence comes from Oncorhynchus masou masou, assembly GCF_036934945.1. Lineage (NCBI taxonomy): Eukaryota > Metazoa > Chordata > Actinopteri > Salmoniformes > Salmonidae > Oncorhynchus > Oncorhynchus masou. Next base: position 90,024,105 of record NC_088240.1, read on the forward strand.
TAGGCATTTCTTTGTTTATATCCATAAAAATTATGCCACTGATTCATGATTTCGACTGGCTGAGAAATGCGGCCTGCCTGTCTGTCTCCTCCCGACACTTTCATTACGATGGGACGGCTTGAATATTGAAACAATGTTGCAAATGTTGGAGAGACAGACCCCAAGGTTTATGCAAATCTCCGCTGTTGAAACCAAAATGTTAGTCTAAAAGAAACTTGAGGTAATGTCTAGATGCCTTTTATAGTGGTAATCAAGTTTATAAATTGCCTGGCTGGGCTGATGAGACAGTGGATTGCGCAGGCAAATGGAACAGAGTAAATAGGCATTTTAACGTTATAGATTTAGCCGGTGGTAACTTGTGGAATAGACATCGGCTTTAATGGGGTTTTAAGGCTGGAATGAGGTTTTAACCAATCAGCATTCAGAATTAGACCCACCCATTATATAATCCTAAATAAACAATGCATACAACAAAGTCGATGTGCTTTTGATGAAGATTACTATCGAGTGTCCCAGTGATCTTTTGGCCTCCATACCATTTGGATGTATAGCGGACTTAAAACGAAAAAATATCACTATGAATATTCTTAATGACAATGTCACAAGATGTAGCACAGTCAAACACATGTCACTTATGAATGAATTGATTAAGTCCTGTTTTGCATTTATTTATTCGTGATGAGGAGGGTTCCCAGATAGGAGCCTTGTATTAACACACAATGCCTCTCCCCACTGCTCTCTCAACATGTCCCTGGCGCTCCCCTTCAGTTTGTTACAGGGTGAACTTAAGTGTCCATACTTACATTTCTTAGCAGTATTAACACGTGTATAATATTCTGTTTTCATGTAATTTCATCGCCAGTTATGTTGGTTGTTAAGACTATATAAAAGTTGTAGTTAAGCCTTCAGCTGTTTTCACATTTTCCTTTGCCTTTCCCCATGAGCTTTGTCTGTCTATATGCTGTCATCTGCTGGTTCAGATTAGACACCACCACAGAACACATTTATTACTGTCACACTGAGGACATGGTGATGAATATCGAGTTTCTAACTGGAGAGAGTAGTAACTTATCAATGATTGAAAACTACATCAACAACTGTCTGGTTTAGCGAAGGTACATTAGGCCAGGACTCTGGTCCTTATTGGACATGCCCCAGCAGGTCTAGACAGTCGTTAACTGAACACACACTGTTCTGTTTGACCAAAAGGCACACTGTACAGTATCTGTTTGAGCAAGGGTGCGACTACGGTTTAGTAAATTAATAATCCACAGCTAACCTGCATTATGCACTCCTTTAGAAGTGAGACTCTGCCTGCTGTCATTGCCCTTAAAAAAATAAAAATAATAATTGCCCTTATGAAAAAAGATTGCAGTCAGAGTGCTGTTTAATTGCAGTATAACAGCAGTATGCAGCAATTATTGCAACTGTAATAACACAGCCGACTGCAGTTACTGAACTTTTACCTCAGTTTCAAAACTGCAATCTGCATTCTACTGGCTTGGTCTCTCTTCAAGTCTTTGGCTGTAGATTGTTCCTGCTCGGGTCCTCTGAAATAAAGCACCCTATGCAAAACATTACCAACCATACGAGCATGAAAAGGCAATACTTTCTGGCAGGCTGATTTCCCTATCATCAAAAATAAGTTCCTCTTTATGCAACCACTCTCAACTCAGTGACTTTGCCTACATACAGTAGGCTTTGTTATACGATGACAGAATAACATTCAGACAGGTCCTAGACATTAATATATAAAATAAACAAAAACTAGTTGTTTCACAAATTCACAGAGTTCCGCAGAAGTCTTGTTGCCTACTCAGGAAAGACCATGGCTATTTTTTCCACCTTCCATTGATTAGAGTTTTCCACCTTCCATTGATTAGAGTTTTTCTTAATTCAGAGGGCCAGGATCCAAAAGCGGTTGTTTGATATTGAAGATGGAAGGAGCAGCGACGCACACTGTGATAACGCCTACAACAGTGGTGGTGGTGTTGGTCCATGACATGTCCTCAGTGATGTGGACGCTGAAGAGCTTTAACTCCAATATTAAAATGGATTGGACAGTAATGTTGTCCCACACTAGATGGTGCTACAATACAAGGCTAAGAAACAGGGCTGATGAAGAACATTACAGTTCATTCTCTTATTGATTATTCCCAAAAATGATCATATAGGAATAATATATTCATATATGTGACCCGTTTCAGGAAACTTGTCCTATGTTGCGGGTCACTACTTCACAGGACAGGCGTTTGAACGTAAACTGTTTTTTTATCATGCGTTTTTTAGCAGAAATGCCTTCTCGAACATGTGAACTTTCATGTGCCTGAATAACAAACTTGTATGCCATCTGTAAATACAAATTCAATTGTTAAATTATGAGCCTAGTTGGTTTAGCCACAGAAAAAAGACAGTAGTCTTCTTGCTTGCCTCTGAGAAAAATGAGTGGACTGGACATGCTGAGAGATGAGTTTGAATTGGTCTTCCATATGTCTATTGAGCTGATCAGTATGTGTTGGTAATCCTGGCTAATGCAGCTAATGTTAGCTGGCAGGCTCGCTAGCTAACATTACGTGTATGCTCTTATTATTCGTATCTCATAGCCATTTGCTTGGCTAGCTAACATTGAGCCAGGTTGGTGACGTCATGAGTTGGGATTATGGTTCATTGTTTAGCTAGCTACGAGTCTACTGCACTGAACAAAAATATAAATGCAGCATGCAACAATTTAGAATATTTTACAGAGTTACAGTTCATATAAGGAAATCAGTCAATAATGTTTTGGGGGGCCCTAATCAATGGATTTCACATGACTGGGAATACAGATATGCATCTGTTGGTCACAGGTACCTTTGAAAAAGTAGGGGTGGGTATCAGAAAACCAGTCAGTATCTGATTAGACCAACATTTGCCTCAAGAAGCGCGACACATCTCCTTCACATAGAGTTGATCAGGCCATTGATTGTGGCCTGTGGAATGTTGTCCCACTCCTCTTCAATGGCTGTGCGAAGTTGCTGGATATTGGCGGGAACTGGAACACGCTTTTGTGCATCCTGGTCCAGAGCATTCCAAACATGCTCAATGGGGAACATGTCTAGTGAGTATGCAGGCCATGGAAGAACTAGGACATTTTCAGCTTCCAAGAATTGTGTACAGATCCTTGCGACATTGGGCCGTGCATTATCATGCTGAAACATGAGGGGAAGGCAGTAGACGAATGGCACAACAATGGGCCTCAGGATCTCATTACGGTATCACTGTGCATTCAAATTGCCATCGATAAAAATGCAATTGTATTCGTTGTCCATAACTTATGTCTGCCCATACCATAGCCCCAACGCCACCATGGGGCACTCTGTCCACAACGTTCATAATCTCGCCCACATGACGCCATACTTGTGGTCTGTTGTTGTGAGGCCGATTGGAAGTACTGCCAAATTATCTAAAAACAATGTTGGAGGTGGCTTTCCTGACACAGTTTCTGACAGTTTGTGCAGAAATTCTTTGGTTGTGCAGACCCACAGATTCATCAACTTTCTGGGTGGCTGGTCTCAGACGATCCCTCAGTGGAAGAAGCCAGATGTGGAGGTCCTGGGCTGGCGTGGGTACAAGTGGTCTGCGGTTATGAGGCTGGTTGGAAGTACTGCCAAATTCTCGAAAATGGTGTTGGAGACGGTTATGGTAGAGAAATTAACATTATCTTCTCTGGCAACAGCGCTGGTGGACATTCCTGCAGTCAGCATGCCATTTGCACGCTCCCTCAACTTGAGACATCTTTGGCATTGTGTTGTGTGACACAACTGCACATTTTAGAGTGACCTTTCATTTTCCCCAGCAAAAGGTGCACCTGTATAACAATCATGCTGTTTAATCAGCGTCTTGATATGCCACACCTGTCTTGGCAAAGGAGAAATGCTCACGAACCGATGTAAACAAAACACATTGCCTTTTTTGTTGTTCAGTGCACATAGTATGGAAACTTGTCAAAAACACCTACTGTACATTATTTGAAATGCTGCCAGGGTTTTGCTTTGTGATGCAATACAGGGGGATACTCAGACTAATTAGTGATTCTGGTCTGAATATACAGTAGTGAAGCAGTAGTCAAGCTAACATTTTAGAAAAATCACATATAGTTTAAGATTTGCAGCCTTCCCATTGCAGTATCATCCACAATACACTAAATGCAAATAGAAAAAAAAATCCATATAATTTTTGCACCATTTAAATCGATGTGTTCCTCAAATTCGCTCGGACTTACTGGGACTTGTAACGGCTTTCTTCAGGTGAAGGAGAGTCGGACCAAAATGCGGCGTGGCTATTTAGATTCATGTTTTAATGAAACAAGGAACACGAATCAATACAAAAACAACAAACGTAACACGAAAACCGAAACAGCCTATACTGGTGCAAACTAACACAGAGACAGGAACAGGAACAATCACCCACAAAAAACTCAAAGAATATGGCTGCCTAAATATGGTTCCCAATCAGAGACAACGATAAACACCTGCCTCTGATTGAGAACCACTTCAGGCAACCATAAACTTTTCTAGATAACTCTACTAATTCACAATCCCAACACCTACAAAAAACCCAAGACAAAACACACCACATAATAAACCCATGTCACACCCTGGCCTGACCAAAATAATAAAGAAAACACAAAATACTAAGACCAGGGCGTGACAGGACTAAGACAATGCTTCAAGGAACCACTGACTTATTCTGTCAAACAAAGACAATACATTTTTTTCCTACTTTCATTCTATCTCACCAAAACAAGTTAAGCAGCTTTGACTGTTGAACCATCCATATACTGTATAAACCCCATCTATCAAACTGTCTAATCTAGACCATCCATATACTGTATAAGCCCCATCTATCAAACTGTCTAATCTAGACCATCCATATACTGTATAAACCCCATCTATCAAACTGTCTAATCTAGACCATTCATATACTGTATAAACCCCATCTATCAAACTGTCTAATCTAGACCATCCATATACTGTATAAACCACATCTATCAAACTGTCTAATCTAGACCATCCATGTACTGTATAAACCCCATCTATCAAACTGTCTAATCTAGACCATCCATATACTGTATAAACCACATCTATCAAACTGTCTAATCTAGACCATCCATATACTGTATAAACCCCATCTATCAAACTGTCTAATCTAGACCATCCATATACTGTATAAGCCCCATCTATCAAACTGTCTAATCTAGACCATCCATATACTGTATAAACCACATCTATCAAACTGTCTAATCTAGACCATCCATATACTGTATAAACCCCATCTATCAAACTGTCTAATCTAGACCATCCATGTACTGTATAAACCCCATCTATCAAACTGTCTAATCTAGACCATCCATATACTGTATAAACCACATCTATCAAACTGTCTAATCTAGACCATCCATATACTGTATAAACCCCATCTATCAAACTGTCTAATCTAGACCATCCATATACTGTATAAACCCCATCTATCAAACTGTCTAATCTAGACCATCCATGTACTGTATAAACCCCATCTATCAAACTGTCTAATCTAGACCATCCATATACTGTATAAACCCCATCTATCAAACTGTCTAATCTAGACCATCCATATACTGTATAAACCACATCTATCAAACTGTCTAATCTAGACCATCCATGTACTGTATAAACCCCATCTATCAAACTGTCTAATCTAGACCATCCATATACTGTATAAACCCCATCTATCAAACTGTCTAATCTAGACCATCCATATACTGTATAAACCCCATCTATCAAACTGTCTAATCTAGACCATCCATGTACTGTATAAACCCCATCTATCAAACTGTCTAATCTAGACCATCCATATACTGTATAAACCCCATCTATCAAACTGTCTAATCTAGACCATCCATATACTGTATAAACCCCATCTATCAAACTGTCTAATCTAGACCATCCATATACTGTATAAACCCCATCTATCAAACTGTCTAATCTAGACCATCCATATACTGTATAAACCCCATCTATCAAACTGTCTAATCTAGACCATCCATATACTGTATAAACCCCATCTATCAAACTGTCTAATCTAGATCATCCATATACTGTATAAACCCCATCTATCAAACTGTCTAATCTAGACCATCCATATACTGTATAAACCACATCTATCAAACTGTCTAATCTAGACCATCCATATACTGTATAAACCACATCTATCAAACTGTCTAATCTAGACCATCCATATACTGTATAAACCACATCTATCAAACTGTCTAATCTAGACCATCCCTATACTGTATAAACCACATCTATCAAATCTAATCTAAACATATACTGTATAAACCACATCTATCAAACTGTCTAATCTAGACCATCCATATACTGTATAAACCCCATCTATCAAACTGTCTAATCTAGACCATCCATATACTGTATAAACCCCATCTATCAAACTGTCTAATCTAGACCATCCATATACTGTATAAACCACATCTATCAAACTGTCTAATCTAGACCATCCATATACTGTATAAACCCCATCTATCAAACTGTCTAATCGACCATCCATGTACTGTATAAACCCCATCTATCAAACTCTCTAATCTAGACCATCCATATACTGTATAAACCACATCTATCAAACTGTCTAATCTAGACCATCCATATACTGTATAAACCCCATCTATCAAACTGTCTAATCTAGACCATCCATATACTGTATAAACCCCATCTATCAAACTGTCTAATCTAGACCATCCATGTACTGTATAAACCCCATCTATCAAACTGTCTAATCTAGACCATCCATATACTGTATAAACCCCATCTATCAAACTGTCTAATCTAGACCATCCATATACTGTATAAACCACATCTATCAAACTGTCTAATCTAGACCATCGATGTACTGTATAAACCCCATCTATCAAACTGTCTAATCTAGACCATCCATATACTGTATAAACCCCATCTATCAAACTGTCTAATCTAGACCATCCATATACTGTATAAACCCCATCTATCAAACTGTCTAATCTAGACCATCCATGTACTGTAAAACCCCATCTATCAAACTGTCTAATCTAGACCATCCATATACTGTATAAACCCCATCTATCAAACTGTCTAATCTAGACCATCCATATACTGTATAAACCCCATCTATCAAACTGTCTAATCTAGACCATCCATATACTGTATAAACCCCATCTATCAAACTGTCTAATCTAGACCATCCATATACTGTATAAACCCCATCTATCAAACTGTCTAATCTAGACCATCCATATACTGTATAAACCCCATCTATCAAACTGTCTAATCTAGATCATCCATATACTGTATAAACCCCATCTATCAAACTGTCTAATCTAGACCATCCATATACTGTATAAACCACATCTATCAAACTGTCTAATCTAGACCATCCATATACTGTATAAACCACATCTATCAAACTGTCTAATCTAGACCATCCATATACTGTATAAACCACATCTATCAAACTGTCTAATCTAGACCATCCCTATACTGTATAAACCACATCTATCAAACTGTCTAATCTAGATCATCCATATACTGTATAAACCACATCTATCAAACTGTCTAATCTAGACCATCCATATACTGTATAAACCCCATCTATCAAACTGTCTAATCTAGACCATCCATATACTGTATAAACCCCATCTATCAAACTGTCTAATCTAGACCATCCATATACTGTATAAACCCATCTATCAAACTGTCTAATCTAGACCATCCATATACTGTATAAGACCATCCAAACTGTCTAATCTAGACCATCCATATACTGTATAAATCTATCAATCAAACTGTCTAATCTAGACCATCCATATACTGTATAAACCACATCAATCAAACTGTCTAATCTAGACCATCCATATACTGTATAAACCCCATCTATCAAACTGTCTAATCTAGACCATCCATATACTGTATAAACCACATCTATCAAACTGTCTAATCTAGACCATCCATATACTGTATAAACCCCATCTATCAAACTGTCTAATCTAGACCATCCATATACTGTATAAACCCCATCTATCAAACTGTCTAATCTAGACCATCCATATACTGTATAAACCCCATCTATCAAACTGTCTAATCTAGACCATCCACACAGTCTGTGATTCGTAACAAAGTGGTGTCCTTCCCCACCACTTGTTTTGGTATACAGCTGTATATTGAACAGCTTCCCAAATCTCAGACTTTAGCTTTAACTAAAACACTATGCAGCCCCACATTGTCACAATTATATGGTGTTGATATGATATGTATTACGATTCTCATTATTCCACACGTATTGCAGTTATATATTGTGATTTTATTGTGATTCGATGTTCCAAACATTGCTCACTATATGTCTGTGGCAGAGAGACTGGAAAGCATGAGAAAATAATGGAAGTAAAATTGCCCCCCAAAATACGCTTCCTATTTCAAATGACAATGTCTATGAAGGAAAACAGTCTACGAAGGAAAATAAGAGTTTTAGAGCAGGGACGGCCAACTAGCACAAACATTATAGTTTGTTATTGTTGATGCGATACGACATGATGTATCGTGGAAAATGATATCCCAATGTGTAACTATCCATTTTCCCTTCATTACTATTGGATAGGCGTTTTAACGGTCTTGCTGTTATAAATGTAGTTCCTTATTGACACCATTGAGGAAGGGTTTGTTAAGATGACAGATTAGTTTATCGTAGCTTCTGGTCACTACTGTATGTATTGTCTTATCAAAAGGAATAAAATGAAATATAGTGATTTAAAGATATGCTTTTTATTAAAATGTCCATAAGCAGATGTAGCAGAAAAGCAACAACAAGTAATAAATGCAGCATGTATAAAATAGTGAAGGAGAAACACCCTGAAACGCTATTATCTCCCCATAATATTTGATTGTTCCATTAATCAAAGATATAATGAATCCTTTGAATCCCATATGATTCGTACCTTTATAGTGATAAAATGTGATAACAACGCATGTTGACCCAAGCTGACAGGACTGTTTGAATATTCCTATCCGATGGACGCTGACAGAACTGTTTTTTTATTTCACTATCTGATGGGCGCTTCATGAGAATTTAACCTGAATGAATTTGAATGTTTGAATAATTTGGAAGTATTTTTGAGGTGATTCCTCACTTGAAGCAGCACAAAAATATTTCTTAACATTCAAATTCATTCATTCAGATAGAGACATAAAAAACAGTTCTGTCAAACATCCGTCCAACATATAGGGTCAGTTTCCTGGACCCAGATTAAGTTTACTCCTGGACTAAAAAGCATGTAGAATGGAGAATCTCCATGGAAAGTAACTAGTCCAGGACTAGGCTTAATCTGTATCTGGGATACCATCCCAAAGAGCAGGACATACTTTTTCCCCCTAATAAATAGGAGTTACTGTTTCCAGTGCTGTTTCCTGAGTACTGTTTCCAGCCCCTTCCATGTCCACCAATCCCCAGTGGGCTCCGATGGAGGTGATCCCAGCACCGTTGAAGCGACCGCTGAGGATCCTCAGCTCATTGCCCATGTTGGTTGGGTAGAAGTTGAAGGAGACCTGGTTGGGCAGGCCGGCTGACAGAGTGCGCCCCATGTTAGTGGTTAACACCAGGTAGCAGATGTAGTCTGCTGGGTTGTACTTCCCAGACACCTCAACGATGGCCTCATCATTAAACAGCTCCATCACCTGCTTTACACTCCCTTCGTTACCGAACACAGGAGACCAGGTGTTGCCGTATCTCAGCTGGAACCTAAAACAGAGGAAGCTTTTCACATTGGTTGTGTTTTGATAAGGCACATTCAGACAGAGACAGCAGGTAGCGTCAGAGAAAATCAAGGAATTACATTTTACATTGTACTCTGGGTTAGATAAGATAACAATATCGTTTGGTCATAAACTGAATATGTAATAAACACAACAAATAAATAAATACATAAAAAAAGAAAGAAAGAAAGAAAGAAATAATGAAAGTCTGTTGGGTAGTGTAGTTGGACTGAGTCAGTGGTGTTTGTTGGGTAGTGTAGTTGGACTGAGTCAGTGGTGTCTGTTGGGTGGTGTAGTTGTACTGAGTCAGTGGTCTCTATTGTGTAGTGTAGTTGTACTGAGTCAGTAGTGTGTGTTGGGTAGTGTAGTTGGACTGAGTTAGTGGTGTGTGTTGGGTAGTGTAGTTGGACTGAGTCAGTGGTGTCTATTGGGTAGTGTAGTTGGACTGAGTCAGTGGTGTCTGTTCATGGGTCAGGGTCTGCTCACCCGCTGATGAAGTTGTTGCTGTTGTAGTTGTAGTAGTAGTAGTAGTAGTAGTAGTTGTTGTTGGTCTCCCACACTCTGACTCCTGTGATGCGCCCCTCACCGTAGGAAGCAAATGGGGTGCCACCTCCCTGACCCACCGCAGAGGAATACGAGTACGGGTCTTTGATGGCTAAAATAACATGGCCAATATGTTTACTATATTTACTATATTAATAATACATATTTATATATACATAATTTTAATTTTACCAACAGATTTCTGAAAGATCTTTACATTATGAATAAAGTGCAAATGAATTAACTTCAGTACATTCTGCAATGATTTAATCCATCAGTTTATGTCTCAAAGAAGAACTCCTCAGTCTAACTGAAAAATACAAGTTGGTGAAAGCACAAAAGCTAATTTTTAATAATTATAATTCAGAATTGTATTTTTATAACTCACGCATTGCCAAGCAGCCAGCCAAGAACACTGTGACAACCAGGATTAAGAACATTCTGCAAAAGTGAGGCATCAACACTTAAGACCTTTAATTTCAGTCAATTTCACTCTCATTCCATTTCACTTTAAATGGCAAAACCTGAAAGAAAATGTAGTTAATAATGTTTTTCATAGTAGTTTGTCAAAACAAATTAGTCATTTTACCTGTCAGGTCAACCAGTGTTTCCTAGGAGGGAGAAGAAAATAACCTTTTGAATTGTGACGTAACAAACAACAAACCATTATTAAACCAAGAACCAAGAGATAATGAGTATTAACTTCATAACATTTCCCACACCAGTATTATGCATTAAAAACAAGTGCACATTTTCTATTGAATTAGTTGTGTAGTTACCCACAGTGCTATCTTGAGATGTGTGTGAAAACCTGTGAAAGCTTCTTGTCTCTCTGTCTCTGCCAGGTCCTTATAGTCTACTGCTTCCTCTAAGAACTGCATTTATACCTGCTGAACATTCCATCAGCTCTAGATGGAAGGAGCATGACAAAGAACACCTTTCGTCAATCACTATTGAGAAGTCAGACATTGTTTACTAATTGGTCGAGGCTACTTTGGGAGGGAGTATCAAGGAAGTACTATAAGGAAATAATAATTGTGTTCTTTTGAATTGTAACAAATTAATGATCTGAAATAGGGATTAACAAAATATACAATCTAACAACCGAACAATTAAAATAATATACCAACATCGTATGAATGTGTACGAAAATCGCTCAAAATTAGTCCCCAATCCCCCAGTTATTTAATGACACCAAGAGGAACTCCTTCCCTTCAAACATTAACACGCTGAAAAAGACAAGTAGAGCTGGTCATTAACAGGATGGTTAGTTCAGTGGTTTGCTTAAATACCTACAGTATTTTATTGTAGAATATTTGTTTCAGAACATGTTTTTCCATTTAATTCTAGAGGGGCAGATGAGATTCTACATTTTCCGTCTCCATTATTTTCCAACGTTTTCTGCAGTCCGTTACAATACTCACATCTTCATTAAATCACTGGCAACCTGTTCATGTTACTACAGGATAACAATCTGATTTCATGTTCTGCAGATGAACCAGATAAATATCAGTTACAGTTACAAAGTGAGAAAATAAATAAAGATTATATACACATTACTAAGTGAAATACCCTGAGGCACTTGTTACTACCTATCTATAAAATGTGATAGTTCAATTAACACGTTAATACAAATATATAATGTAGGACATAATTTATCAAAAATAAAGGTCAATATAAATCAAAATTGCTATATTAACTACTTCTGTGTATGTAAGTTGAGTTATCTATTTTCTTTTAGTTGGGGAAGAACATGAATTTATCTCAATAACTACCCATTGGGCACACACTGGTTGAATCAACGTTGTTTCCACGTCATTTCAATGAAATTATGTTGAACCAATGTGGAATGGACGTTGAATTGACGTCTTTGCCCAGTTGGTAGCTTCCCTTAAAAAACATTTGTTTGCTGTATAACGCTAAGATAACAAGCTGAACTCATGTACTGTATATTAAATGTATTCTGATAAACTCATACATACTCATCTTTTCATTTGTTGTGGTAAATACAACCTTCAATAATGCATGTGACCTGTATGTGACTCTTCTCCTTCAAAGGCGTAACCTCAAAAAGAAAAGTGTGCATATTTAGAAAATACTAAACATTCAAATTCATTAAAAACTTCTTCCCACAAGCAGGACAACTTCCGGGGAAACTGGAGGGTGCGCAATTCAAATAAATAATCATGAATATTATGGATTTTAAACATTTATGTACATATAAGTGTGTTATACCGGCTGAAAGCTTAAATTCTTGTTAATCTAACTGCACAGTCCAATTTACAGTAGCTATTACAGCGAAAACATGCCATGCAATTGTTTGAGGATGGCGCCCCACATCAAAATATTTTTCCACGGGCACCGGTTTCCTACATTTACATAACTATTAACTATTCACTTAATTTTTGAAAATCTTACTCTGATTTGTCATCCAAAGGGGCCCAGCTATAACATGTAGTGTCATTTGTTAGATACAATCCTTCTTTATATCCCAAAAAGTCTGTCTTGTTGGCTCCATCGATTTGAGTAATCAACTCATTCAACTTGCAGAGAAAGGAATCTGAAAATCTAGCCCTAAACTCTGTTTCAACAAGTCAAAATGTGTTTCTATTTACTCCTCAGATACCCTAAAATGTAATCAAACTATAATATTTATTTTGGAAATGCTGAATCTCCATTAATCGGAACTGGTCCAGGACTAGGCTTAATCTGTTTCCGGGGAACCAACCCAAAGAGCAAGACATACTTTTTTTTCCAATTAAGAGAAGGTGCTGTTTCCAGCCTCTTCCAAGTACACCAATCACCAGTGGGCTCCAATGGAGGTGATGCCTGCACCGTTGAAGCGACCGCTTCAGCCTCAGCTCATTTCCCATGTGGGCTGGGTAGAAGTTGAAGGAGACTTGGAAGGGCTGGCCGGCCAACAGAGAGAGCCCCCGGTTGGTGGTGAACACGAAGGTGTAGATGTATTTTAGAGGGTTGTATTTCCCAGACACCTGGACAATGGCTCCATCTCCTGCTCTTCACCAACTTCGCAACCAATCACAGGAGACCAGTTGTAGCCGTATCTCAGTTAGAACCTCAGAACCAGAGCAGGATTTTCACAATAAATATAGAAAGAGTGTGTCTGTTGGGTAGTGTAATTGGACTGAGTCAGTGGTGTCTGTTGGGTAATGTAGTTGGACTGAGTCAGTGGTGTCTGTTCATGGGTCAGGGTCTGCTCACCCGCTGATGTAGGCGTTGCTGTTGTATTAGTAGTAGTAGTAGTAGTAGTTGATGTTCTCCCACACTCTGACCACTGTGGTGCGTCCCTCACCGGAGGAAGCAAATTTATTTTATTTTACCTTTATTTAACTAGGCAAGTCAGTTAAGAACAAATTCTTATTTTCAATGACGGCCTAGGAATAGTGGGTTAACTGCCTGTTCAGGGGCAGAACGACAGATTTGTACCTTGTCAGCTCGGGGGTTTGAACATGCAACCTTCCGGTTACTAGTCCAACGCTCTAAACACTAGGCTACCCTGCCACCCAATGCGGTGCCACCTCCCTGAACCACCGCAGAGGAATATGAGTGTTGTTCTTTCATGGCTAAAATAACATGGGCATTATATTTACTATATTAATAATAAAAATGTATGTATACATGATTTTAGTTTTACCAACACATTTCTCAAAGATCTTTACATTATGATTAAAGTGCAGATTAATTTACTAAAGTACATTCTGCAATGATGTAATCCATCAGAGGTTGTCTCAAAGAAAACCCCCTAAGTCTAAATGAAAAATACAAGTTGATGAAAGCAGAAAAGCTATTATTATTAATTATTATTCACAATTGTATTTTTATTACTCATGCATTGTCAAGCAGCTGGCCAAGAACACTGACAAACAGTGGAGGCTGCTGAGGGGAGGACAGCTCCAAATAATGGCTGGAACTGAGCAAATGGAATGGCATCAAGCACATGGAAATCATGTGTTTGTTGTATTTGATACCATTCCACTAAGTGCGCTCATGTCATTACCACGAGCCCATCCTCCCCAATTATGGTGCCATCAACCTCCTGTGGTGACAAACATGATGGAGAACATTCTGCAAGAGATAGTCATCATTACTAATGACTTTTCATTTCACTCAGTTTCACTTTCACTCCACTTCACTTCAAATGGCAAAACATGAAATAAGTTTGTTAAACATGTTTTTTTATAGTAGTTCACAAAAACAAGCGAGGCATTTTACCTGTCAGGTCAACCACCCCGAGGGGGGAAAATAACATACACTTGTTTTAATTGTGAAATGTGACCTGACAAAGAACATTTACACCTGCTAAACATTCCATCAGCTCTAGATGGAAGGAGCATGACAAAGAACACCTTTATTAACTTACCATAAAATGCATCATGAAACAATTACAAAGATTTCACTGACTTACAGTTCATATAAGGAAATCAATCAATGTAAATAAATAAATTAGGCTGTAATCTATGGATTTCACATGACTGGGAATACAGAAATACATCTGTTGGTCACAGATACCTTAAAAAACATAGGGGCGTGGATCAGAAAACCAGTCAGTATCTGTTGTGACAGGGTTGATCAGGCTATTGACTGTGGAATGTTGTCCTTTTCAATGGCTGTGCGGAGTTGCTGGATATTGGCGGGAACTGGTACACACCGTCATTTGAATATCTTGGCCATGTCCTGTTATAATCTCCACCCAGCACAACCAGAAGAGGACTGGCCACCTAACATAGCCTGGTTCCGCTCTAGGTTTCTTCCTAGGTTCTGGCCTTTCTAGACAGTTTTTCCTCACCCTCGTGCTTCTACACCTGCATTGCTTGCTGTTTGGGGTTTTACAATGGGTTTCTGTACAGCTCTTTGTGACATCAGCTTATGTAAGAAGGGCTTTAGGAATACATTTGATTGATTGATTGATTGATTGATTGATTGATCATACACATTGATCCGGAGCATTCCAAACATGTGATATGTCTGGTGAGTATGCAGGCCATGGAAGAACTGGGACATTTTATGCTTCCAGCAATTGTGTACAGAACCTTGCGACATGGGGCCGTGCATTATCGTGCTGGAACATGATGTGAAGGCAGCGGATGAATGGCATGACAATGGGCCTCAGGATCTAGTCACAGTATCTCTGTGCATTCAAATTGCCGACAATAAAATGCCCATACCATAACCCCACAGCCACCATGGGGCACTCTGATCACAACGTTCACAATGTCGCCCACACCATGCCATACATGTGGTCTGTGGTTGTGAGGCCGGTAGGACGTACTGCCAAATGATCTAAAAACAACGTTGGAGGTGGCTTATGGTAGAGAAATTAACATTAAATTATCTGGCAACAGCTCTAGTGGAGATTCCTGCATTTAACATACCAATTGCACACTCCCTCAAAACTTGAAAACTTGAGACATCAGTGACATTGTGTTGTGACAAAATTGCACATTTTAGAGGGGCCTTTTATTGTCCCCAGCACAAGGTGTATCTGTGATCATGCTGTTTAATCAGCTTCTTGATATGCCATACCTGTCAAATGGATGGATTATCGTGGTAAAGGAGAAATGCTTACCAACAGGGATGTAAACACATTTGTACACAACAGTTTAGATAAATACACTTTTTGTGCGTATGGAACATTCCTGTGATATTTTATTTCAGCTCATTAAACATTGGACCAGCATTTTATGTTACGTTTATATTTTTCCCGTGTACTGTAGTTAGTTCACATGAAGATGTATGTAATTCATCTCTATTGACCAAAACAACTACATCTGGACATTCTGGAGTCCTACTATGACAGTAAAACATAAGAACTATATTCTGTTGTCAACTAAAAGTTCATGACAATCACTGGATTATGTTGCATCATGCATTCCTGCTTGGACATGTTAGATGAAACAACTTGAATACATCAGTAGTTTATTATTTATACTTCTTAATAAAGCAATAAGAATGACTTTATAAGATGATTACTCAGGGCTGGTGTCCCCAACTGTAAAATGTTGTGACACCAGAGGGAAATGTTAATCTGGAGCTCTGTAGTAGTAACACTTAGGGTAGATGTTCAGTCAGGGGGACACGTGATTTAAAATATAGCCCAAGTTGTTAGATTTACGTTTATAAAGTACAAGGCTAAAGCTGACAGACAGGTAGACAGAGAACAAGAAGAAGCACAGAGTGACAGCAGAGAAGATGCTGAGACAGATAGACAGCACAACAGGGAGGCAAACTAAATGTGACTCACCACCTGGATTCGGTCTTATGTAGCAACATTTGAAATTGGTCTTTTTGCATTGGTAAACAGTAGAGACTCAGAGCTAGAAAATGGTATATCATACACTGCATTTTTGAGGAACAATGGGAAAGTAATTATGCTTTGAAAGTTGATTAAAGGGCCTTTGAATATTTTGGTACCTACTGGAGAACTCTCATTTGTCTACACCCATTCAGCATTGTTCACACACTCTTAAACCAGCCCCACCCATCTATTTAAAGATTCACATGTGAGGTCATGTGCTAAACAGTGAGTAGTGTAGTAGAGATGAAGATTAAAAGTGGTAGTAGCCAACAATATGGAAGAATTCCAGGTAAACAGAAAGTGTCCAGATAAAAAATACTTTATAAATATTAGATGGCGATTACCCAGACACACTTGTCTAAATTTATGGGCCATGTGAAAGAAATGCTATAATCCCCAGCCACGTCCAGTGGTGGAAAAAGTATGTAGTAGTGTCATACTTCAGTAAATGTAATGATACCTTAATAGAAAATGACAGAAGTAAATGTCACTCAGTAAAATAATAAAAAATCACTCAGTAAAAGTCTAAAAGTATTTGGTTTTAAAAATTCAATTTTTCTTTCGGAATGTAATGAAGTAGAAGTAAAAGTTGCCAAAAATATGAATAGTAAAGTAATGTAGATACCCAAAAAAATACTTAACCTCTTGAAACTCCCCATCCCGGATCCGGGATTGTGACTAAGCCTCAGGCTCATTAGCATAACGCAACGTTAACGATTTCTGAAAATCGCAAATAAAATTAAAATAATGCGTTTGCTCTCAAGCTTAGCCTTTTCTTAACAACACTGTCATCTCAGATTTTCAAAATATGCTTTTGAACCATAGAAATTGACTAATTTGTGTGAGAGTATGCAAAGCTAGCATAGCATTTTGTGTAGCATGTAGCACGCAACATTTTCACAAAAGCCAGATAACCAAATAAATAAAATCATTTACCTTTGAAGAGCTTCTGATGTTTTCAATGAGGAGACTCCCAGCCACATACCAAATGCGCAGTGTTTCCTGAAAGCGTCTGTGTGTAGGAGAAATCGTTCCGTTTTCTACATTGCGCCTGGCTACCGAAACGAACCGAAAATGCAGTCACCTACAACGTGAAACTTTTTCCGGATTAACTACATAATATCGACCGAAACATGGCAAACGTTGTTTGGAAACAATCCTCAAGGTGTTTTTTCACATATCTCTTCATTGACATGCAGTTCATGGAAGCTTGCTTCTCTCTCTGTGCCCCATGGAAAAATACTGGCAGGTGACTTTTGCGCACCAATTTCGGCGCAGGACACCGGGCGGACACGTGGTAAATGTGGTCTCTTATGGTCAATCTTCCAACGATCTGCCTACAAATACGTCACAATGCTGCAGACACCTTGGGGAAACGACAGAAAGGGCAGACTCATTCCTCTTGCGTTCACAGCCATATAAGGAGATCATGAAAGACAGAGCCTCAAAAATCCTTGTCATTTCCTGGATGCCAAGTCATCTTGGTTTTGCCTGAAGCTCACGTTAAAGGGCACGCACAGAGAAGATATTTGTATTTCTGGACACGTCAGAGTGTTTTCTTTCGAACAGTAGAAATTATATGCATAGTCGAGCATCTTTTTGTGACAAAATATCTTGTTTAAAACGGGAACGTTTTTCTTCCAAAAATGAAATAGCGCCACCATAAGTGTAAGAGGTTAAGTAGTACTTTAGACAGTGGTGGAGCTTGTGCATTTGTCCGCCAGGCACAATACCAGAGCACAAACTTGTTCTTGTTTTGGCCACTACAGTTATCACAATTCAGGTCCAACTGTGTTTCCCCAACTCTGTAGTTGGTGAAGAAATGGTGCATGTAGTTGATGACTGCGATGCTGCCGTTGCTGGATGACATGCCTTCATCAATCAATAGTTTACTTGTTGTGGTATTCCTGCACAGCAGACACCAAACAAGCCACACTTGTGAAACGTTTAAAAGTAGATGGAACCTGGCCCTATAGGGTCAGAAGGATAGTTCGCCTGCAAACAACAAAATAACATTATGATAAATTACAATTAATTGTCTCACCCCTGTCAATCTGTCTTTCCACAGCTCAGTGAAAGGCATTTGCCTGCCTCCCATATATACAGTGCGGCAAAAAGTATTTAGTCAGCCACCAATTGTGCAAGTTCTCCCACTTAAAAAGATGAGAGAGGCCTGTAATTGTCATCATAGGTACACTTTAACCATGACAGACAAAATGAGAAAAAAATCCAGAAAATCACATTGTAGGATTGTTTATGAATTTATTTGCAAATTATGGTGGAAAATATGTATTTGGTCACCTACTAACAAGCAAGATTTCTGGCTCTCACAGACCTGTAACTTCTTCTTTAAGAGGCTCCGCTGTCCTCCACCCATTACCTGTATTAATGGCACCTGTTATCACGAACCGGCTCAAAGCCCGTAACAAAGGGAGACAACGTGGAGATAAGGAGTAACACAAAATATATTTATTAACTAAAGCAACTAAGGAAAATATACAATGGTGTGTGTAATCAGTAATCAGTAGTGTAAGTGAGTGTTTGCATGCATGAATGTGATAATGTAAGGTTTTGAAAGGTGCCAATGCAAACAAGCAATAGGCCACCAAGAACCACAACACAATCTACAAAGGTGTCTGCATGGAGAGAGTCTCCTCCATGAATGTGGAAGAGGTCCATTTATCCTGGGACACACCTGGCCCAGGTGTTTCCCATGTAGCTGACGACCCTCCCCAACTCCGCCCACCGGCATCCTAATAAGGAAACAAGAACAAAGACAGAATACGGCAGACAGAGTGGGAGGGTCGTCACACTGTTTGAACTTGTTATCAGTATAAGAGACACCTGTCCACAACCTCAAACAGTCACACTCCAAACTCCACTATGGCCAAGACCAAAGAGCTGTCAAAGGACACCAAAAACAAAATTGTAGACCTGCACCAGGCTGGGAAGCCTGAATCTGCAATAGGTAAGCAGCTTGGTTTGAAGAAATCAACTGTAGGAGCAATTATTAAGAAATGGAAGACATATAAGACCACTGATAATCTCCCTCGATCTGGGGCTCCATGCGAGATCTCACCCCGTGGGGTCAAAATGATCACAAGAACGGTGAGCAAAAATCCCAGAACCACACGGGGGACCTAGTGAATGACCTGCAGAGAGCTGGGACCAAAGTACTATGGACAGACCTCTCCCCATCTTTGCAACCATTGAATCTATAGTTTGACCTTGACAGTTTACAATCTAAGGTAACACCAAGTAATTTAATCTCCTCAACTTGTTCAACAGCCACACTATTCATTACCAGATTGAGCTGAGGTCTAGAACTTAGGGAATGATTTGTACCAAATACAATGCTCTTAGTTTTAGAGATGTTCAGGACTAGTTTATTAATGGCCACCCATTCCAAAACAGACTGCAACTCTTTGTTAAGGGTTTCAGTGACTTAATTTGTTGTGGTTGATGATGTGTATACAGTATGGTTGAATAATCAGCATACATGGACACACATGCAGTGGCAGGTCATTGGTAAAAAAATGAGAGGGCCGAGAGAGCTGCCTTGTGGTACACCACACTTCACATGTTTAACATTTGAGAAGCTTCCAAAAATAAAAAACCTTGAGATATATTAGATAGATAGCTCTGAATCAAAGATATGGCAGACTTTGAAAAGCCATAACACATACCATTCTTCAACAACAGGTTATGGTCAATAATATCAAAGGTTTCGCAGAAATCTAACAGTACAGTACCCGCAATTTGTATTTTTAATTTTTTTATTCCACGGTAAGCCAGTTGAGAACAAGTTCTTATTTACAACTTCGACCTGGCCAAGATAAAGCAAAGCAGTGCAAAAAAACAACAACACAGAGTTACACATAAACAAATGTACAGTCAATAACACAAAATAAAATAAATAGAAAAATATGTGTACAGTGTGTGCAAATGTAGAAGAGTTGGGAGGTAGGCAATAAATAGGCCCTAGAGACTAAAATAATTCAAATTTAGCAATTAAACAGTGGAGTGATAGATATGCAGGTGATAATGTGCCTGTAGAGATACTGGGCTGCAAAAGTGCAAGAGGGCAAGTAATAATATGGGAATGACGTAGTTGGGTGTGCTATTTACAGATTGGCTGTGTACAGGTACAGCGATCGATATGCTGCTCTGACAGTTGACGCTGAAAGTCAGAGAGTGGGATATAAGTCTCCAGCTTCAGATATTTTTGTAATTCATTCCAGTCATTCCAGTCATTGGCCAGATGTATACAGAATGGTGTCCTCTGCGTAGAGGTGGATCAGAGAATTACAAGCAGCAAGAGCGACATCATTGATATGTACAGAAAAAAGAGTCGGCCTGAGATGTGAACCCTTTGGCAACCCCATAGAGACTGCCAGAGGTCCAGACAACAGGCCCTCCGATTTGACACACAGAACTCTATCTGAGAAGTAGTTGGTGAACCAGGCGAGGCAGTCATTTGAGAACCCAAGGCTATTGAGTCTGCTGATAAGAATGCGGTGATGGACATAGTCGAAAGCTGATCTGACAGCTGACACTTAAAGTTAGAGAGGGAGATATAAGTTTCCAGCTTCAGAGATTTTTGCAATTCGTTCCAGTCGTTGGCAGCAGAGAACTGGAAGGAAAGGCGGACAAAGTAAGCGTTGGCTTTGGGGATGACCAGTGCAATATTCCTGCTGGAGCGCGTGCTACGCGTGGGTGTTGCTATGGTGACAAGTGAGCTGTGATATGGCGGGGCTTTACAGAGCAAAGACTTATAGATGACCGGGAGCCAGTGGGTTTGGCGATGGATATGTAGTGAGGGCCAGCCAAGGAGAGCATACAGGTCGCAGTGGTGGGTAGTATATGGGGCTTTGGTGATAAAACGGATGGCACTGTGATAGACTACATCCAGTTTGCTGAGTAGAGTGTTGGGAGCAATTTTGTAAATGACATCGCCGAATTCAAGGATTAGTAGAATAGGCCGTTTTACGAGGGTATGTTGGCGCCATGAGTGAAGGAGGCTTTGTTGCGAAATAGGAAGCTGATTCTAGATTCTGGAGGGAGAGTTTACAGTCAAACCAGACACCAAGGTATTTGTAGTTGTCCACATATTCTTGGTCAGAGTAGTGATGCTTGTTGGCCAGGAGGGTGCTTGCAGCAGTTCGGTTGAAGAGCATGCACTTAGTTATCCTAGCATTTAAAAGCAGTTGGAGGCCACGGCTGGAGTGTTGTATGGCGTTGAAGCTCGTTTGGAGGTCTCCAAAGAAGGGCCAGATGTATACAGAATGGTGTCGTCTGCTTAGAGGTGAATCAGAGAATCACCATCTTCAAGCGTGACATCATTGATATATACAGAGAACAGAGTCAGCCCAAGATTTGAACCCTGTGGCACCCCCATAGAGACTGCCATAGGTCCGGACAACAGGCCCTCCGATTTGACACACTGAACTCTATCTGAGAAGTAGTTGGTGAACCAGGCGAGGCAGTCATTTGAGAAGCCAAGGCTATTGAGTCTGCCAATAAGAATGCAGTGATTGACAGAGTCTAAAGCCTTGGCCATGTCGATGAAGACGGCTGCACAGTACTGTCTTTTATAGATGGCGGTTATGATATCGTTTAGGATCTTGAGTGTGGCTGAGGTGCACCCATGACCAGCTCGGAAACCAGATTGCATAGTGGAGAATGTACGGTTGGATTCGAAATGGTCGGTGATCTGTTTGTTAACTTGGCTTTCAAAGATTTTAGAAAGGCAGGGTGGATATAGGTCTGTAACAGTTTGGGTCTAGAGTGCCTCCCTTTTTGAAGAGGGGGATGAGTGCGGAAGCTTTCCAATCTTTGGGGATCTCAGACGATATGAAAGAGAGGTTGAATATGCTAGTAATAGGGGTTGCATCAATTTCAGTGGATAATTTTAGAAAGAGAGGGTCCAAATTGTCAAGCCCAGTTGAATTGTAGGGATCCAGATTTTGCAGTTCTTTCAGAACATCAGCTGTCTGGATTTGGGTGAAGGAGAAGAGGGCGGGGGCAAGTTGCTGCAGGGGGTGCTGAGATGTTGGCCACGGTAGGGGTAGCCAGGTGGAAAGCATGGCCAGCCGTGGAAAAATGCTGATTGAAATTATCGATTTGATTATCGACAATCATCTTAGTTTTAATTTCTTTCAACCAATCATCAGTCATTTGTGTCAGTGCAGAACAGTACATGTTGAGTGCTCTTATCTATAAGCATGTTGGAAGTCTGTTGATCATTTGTTTACAGAGAAGTAGCATTGTATTTGGTCAAACAAATTTTTTTCCAACAGTTTGCTTAGAGCTGGCAGCAAGCTCATAGGTCTGCTTTTAGAGCCAGAAAGGTCGCTTTACCACTCTTGGGTAGGGGAATGACTTTGGCTTCTCTCCGGGGCTGAGGACAAAGACTTTCCTCTAGGCTCAGGCGAAAGATTTGATGGATAGTAGAGGCTAAAGAGTCTGCTACCATCCCCAGTAGCTTTGCATCTAAGTTGTCAATGCCAGGAGGTTTGTCATTATTGATTGACAACAATACTTTCCCACGTCTCCCACACTATCTTGACAAAATTCAAACTTGCAATGCTTTTCTTTCATTATTTAAAAAAATCATACATGAGTACGATGGCTCACTGTTGATTGTTGGCATTTCCTGTCTAAGTTTGCTTACTTTCCAATAAAGTAATCATTGAAATAATTGGCAATTCATTTAATGAAAGAAGAAGTTGAATTTGTGTTTCTGTCAATAATTTCATTTAAATTACTCCAAAGTGTTTTACCATCATACTTGATATCATTGATCTTGGCTTCATAATACAGTTTCTTCTTCTAATTATCTTCTTTTTTCATCTCAATTTGCAGTAAGTCAGCAAGTCAGATGTGCAGCCAGACTTATTAGCCACTCCTTTGGCCCCATCTCTTTCAGTTATACAGTTTTTCAGTTTCCTCATCAATCCATGGTGCCTTAACAGTTCTAAAAGTAAGTTTCTTAACTTCATGCAACGAGCAATCCCGTATCCGGGATCCTATTCATAGCCTCAAGCTCATTAGCATAATGCAACGTTAACTATTCATGAAAATCGCAAATGAAATGAAATAAATATATTTGCTCTCAAGCTTAGACTTTTGTTAACAACACAGATTTTCAAAATATGCTATTGAACTATAGCTAAACAAGCATTTGTGTAAGAGTATTGATAGCTAGCATAGCTATAAGCCTAGAATTCTGCCAGCAACATTTTCACAAAAACCAGAAAAGCATTCAAATAAAATCATTTACCTTTGAATAACTTCAGATGTTTTCAATGAGGAGACTCTCAGTTAGATAGCAAATGTTCAGTTTTTCAAAAAATATTATTTGTGTAGGACAAATCGCTCCGTTTTGTTCACGTTTGGCTAGGAAAAAACCTGTACCCAGTTATAGCCTCAAGCTCATTAGCATAACGCAACGTTAACTATTCATAAAAATCGCAAATGAAATTAAATAAATATGCTAGCTCTCAAGCTTAGCCTTTTCTTAGCCTGTTAGGGCTATGGGAAATACTGCCCCCTTTTGGATGAATTGTGTGCCCAAAGTAAACTAAAAAAAAAACTGTCAAAAATTGCTAATATATGCATATAATAATTATTATTGAATAGAAAACACTCTAAAGCTTCTAAAACCGTTCGAATTATGTCTGTATGTAAAGCAGAACTCACAGGGCAGCCATTCTCCCAAACTATCTCTCCCTCCTTAGAAAATTCCTCCAACTTTGATGTCATCGCCCCCACCCTTCCCAACCAGCTATGGCTCTGGGAACAGTTTCTATCTCTTCAGCGCGCTCCCGTCTTACAGTGAGACGTGCAACGGAGAAAATAGCACGAGCTTTGACTGCTTGATGGGCCAAATAATGAGGTGTCACGAGTTTTCAGGAGCGCGCTCTGGAAAAACGGACGTTTTTTCCAAGCTGGTTGAAGTGAGTTCGTTACGTTTGATTTAATCGCAAATTGTTTTGTACGTTAAAAACATCCTAAAGCTTGATTCTGCATTTAGTTTGACCAGTTTAGTCGACATATAATATGTAAATTTGAAGTTTTGATGTGCAATTTTCGTGATCAGAAGTCCTTTTTGGGGTAATTCACCTGAAGATGTTAGCTTTTGCTAATACAAAGACACACCAACTGCAACCAAACGTTATATTAGGTAAGTATAACTCCTTCCACGGCATTCTTGTCGAAGACCATCAAAGGTAAGGGAATATTTATGTTATTAAATTGTATTTTGTCGAATCCAACATAGTAGAGAAATAATGCTAATGGCTGAGCGCCGTCTCAGATTATTGAATAGTGAACGAATTCTGTAACGTTAAAAATAAATGTAACACAGCGTTTGCATTAAGAAGAAGTGTATCTTTCTAAATATATGTAGAACATGTATATTTAGTCAAAGTTTATGATGTTTATTGCTGTTATCTGGCGTTAGCTGCTGGAGATATTTATAATTTCTCCGGTCATTTCTGCTGCATTTCTTGAACATGGCTCAATGTAAATGGAGATTTATGGATATAAATTGCATATTATTGAAAAAAACATAAATGTACTGTGTAACATGTGCTATTACTGTCATCTGATGAAGATTTTCAAAAGGTTAGTGAATTATTTTTCTTTTAATCCTGCGTTTGTGATTGTGCTAATTTGCATAGCCATGTGGCTACATATTGTATGTTTCCCTAGTGGTGGTTTAACATAAATATGTGCTATGTTTTCGCTGTAAAACATTTTAAAATTCTGACATGCTGGGTAGATGAACAAGGTGTTTATCTTTCATTTAAGCTATTGGACTTGTTAATGTGTGGAGGTTAAATATTTTTAAGAATATTTTTGCTTTCCCTGCGCCACTGTGGTGGGCTGAAGGGGGAGGGGGGGTTCCCAGTTGGGAACCCCTAGCCCCATCATTACACTGTCATCTCAGATTTTCAAAATATGCTTTTCAACCATAGCAAAACAAGCATTTGTGTAAGAGTATTGATAGCTAGCATAGCATTTAGCGTAGCATTTAGCGGGCAACATTTTCACAAAAACCAGAAAAGCATTCAAATAAAATCATTTACCTTTGAAGAACTTCGGGATGTTTTCAATGAGGAGACTCTCAGTTACATAGCAAATGTTCAGTTTTTCCTGAAAGATTCTTTGTGTAGGAGAAATCGCTCCGTTTTGTACATCACGTTTTGCTACCAAAAAAAACAGAAAATTCAGTCACCAAAACGCCAAACTTTTTTCCAAATTAACTCCATAATGTCGACTGAAACATGGCAAACGTTGTTTAGAATCAATCCTCAAGGTGTTTTTCACATATCTCTTCATTGATATATCGTTCGTGGAAGTCTGCTTTCTCCTCTCAATCACATGGAAAAATACTTGCAGCTGAAGTTTACGCACCAATTTCGACGCAGGACACCGGGCGGACACCTGGTAAATGTGGTCTCTTATGGTCAATCTTCCAATGATATGCCTACAAATACGTCACAATGCTGCAGACACCTTGGGGAAACGGCAGAAATTGTAGGCTCGTTCAGGGCGCATTCACAGCCATATAAGGAGACATTGGAAAACAGCGCTTCAAAAATGTTGCTCATTTCCTGTTTGAAGTTTCATCTTGGTTTCGCCTGTAGCATCAGTTCTGTGGCACTCACAGATAATATCTTTGCAGTTTTGGAAACGTCAGAGTGTTTTCCTTCCAAAGCTGTCAATTATATGCATAGTCGAGCATCTTTTCGTGACAAAATATCTTGTTTAAAACGGGAACGTTTTTTTATCCAAAAATGAAATACTACCCCTAGAGTTCCAAGAGGTTTAACAGGTGCATCTTTATCAATAGTTGGAAAAAGTAATTTCATAATTGTATCAAGTGCCGCATCTGGATGCTCCTTATTAATCACATCAGACCAACAAATATTTTTTACATCCACATAAGAGTCACAGCAAAATATTTTTTACGATCTTTTATACACTATTTTAGGCCCAGCTTTTGGAACTGTGGCTTTCCTGGATATAGCCACTATATTGTGATCACTGCATCCAATGGGTATGGATACATCTTTAGAACAAAGTTCTACAGTTTTAAAAATGTGATCAATACATGTGGATGATCTTGTTCCTGTAGTGTTTGTAAACACCCTGGTAGGTTGATTAATAACCTGAACCCGATTACAGTTTACAGTGAGAAGCTTCCTCTTGAGCGGACGACATGATGAAAACGAGTCAATATTCAGGTCCCCAAGAAAGTCGACCTCGCTGTTTACATGACATACACTATTAAGCATTTCACACATATTATTTGGATACTGACTTTTAGCACTTGGTGGCCTATAGCAAAACCCCAAAAGAAAGGGCTTTAGATGTGCCAGGTGAACATGCAACCACACTTCAATAACACTTGACATAGGATCTTCTCAAAGCATTACAGGGATATGACTCCTCCCCAATAGCATTCCTGTCTCTTCTATAGATGTCATATCCTTGTATTGCTACTGCTGTATCATCAAATTAATGATCTAAGTGAGTCTCAGAAATGGCTAATATATTAATCTTATCTGATGTTAGCAAGTTATTGTTTTCATGAACCTTATTTCTAAGGCTACATACAGCACAGTATATTACAATGGGCTATTTTCAGCCCTTTCCTGGGTAGCTTATCAGAGATAGTGTTACGGCTTTCTTTGTGCGAAGGAGAGTCGGACCAAAATGTGGCGCGTAGATTGCGATCCATGTTTAATAAACAAAAGTAAACACGAATCAAAATGCAAAAAACAACAAACGTAACAAGAAAACCGAAAACAGCCTATACTGGTGTAAACTAACACCGAACAAGGACAGGAAAAGGACATAAGGACAATAAGGACAATCACCCACGAAACACTCAAAGAATATGGCTGCCTAAATATGGTTCCCAATCAGAGACAACGATAAACACCTGCCTCTGATTGAGAACCACTTCAGACAGCCATAGATTCACCTAGAACACCCCACTAAGCTACCATCCCAATACATGTGAAAAAAACCCAAGACCAAAACACACCACATACAAAAACCCATGCCACACCCTGGCCTGACCCAATAGATAAAGAAAACACAAAATACCAAGGCCAGGGCGTGACAGATAGACATAATATAGAAAAGATCAAACAAAGCAATATAAAATTTACATTCAGCAGCACATTAATCAGTTTGTGTGTGAGTAAGTGTGTGTGTGTGTGTGTGAGTGTGTGTGTGTGTGTGTGTGTGTGTGTGTGTGTGTGTGTGTGTGTGTGTGTGTGTGTGTGTGTGTGTGTGTGTGTGTGTGTGTGTGTGTGTGTGTGTGTGTGTGTGTGTGTGTGTGTGTGTGTGCTGCGGGGTTGAAGATCATTTCCTATTGAGCTGACATATGCAGTTTTCCCTTGAATGCAGTCGCCACCAACAGGAGAACATTGCCTTTACATTTCAATCGCGCTATAAAGGGGAACTTCCACGATACAGATTGAATTGAGCCCTAACTGAAAAAGACCATTTGAAGTGGAAACATAAAACATATTAATTAATTATTATAATTCAGAATTGTATTGTTATTACTCATGCATTGCCAAACAGCTGGCCAAGAACACTGACAAACAGGTTTGAGAACATTCTGCTATCAGGTATGACTCAGATGCAGAAATTGTAAAAAAAAAAAAAAAACAGGGAACACTCAAAGGGTGATAGGCCCGTGGCAGAGCAGGGAAGGGTGTTGCAGGCGTTTTTGACCAACATGTGTTCTTGGGTGGAGCAGGAGAGGACGAGGATGTCATCGAGATAGATGAAGATAAACCGGTTCTACATGTCGCAGAGAACATCATTTACCAGAGCCTGGAGCACAGCAGGGGCATAGCTGAGGCCACATGGCATGACCAGATACTCGCAGTGACCACTGGTCATATTGAAGGCAGTTTTCCACTCGTCACCTTCCTGTATCAATACTAGTGGGAGGCAGAAGGACGGATGAACCCATTAGCTAGGGAGTCCTCAATGTAGGTCTCCATAGCCTTGGTCTCCAGACAAAGAGTCCCAATACCACAGTAACCTGAGGAGACTTAATGAGCAGGAACTGGGTCATCTCTCTGTAGTTCCCTGACACATGTAGGTTGATAGTATTGTGGGTGACCCGGCCAATAGAGCACCCGTCTAGTGCTCTAACGTCCATGGGAATGGAGAGGGGTTGAGTGGGGATACCCAGCTCGGAAGCCAGGGTAGCGTCCGTAAAGCTCCAGAGTCAATGTGTACCCAGAGAGATTTCGAATGGTTCCCCCACAGCAATATGGCATGAAAAGGAATGCGATTAAGGGGAGAGGAAAAGTTATCCGTATGGCCCACCAGAGCCTTTTAGTGGACAGGTGGAAACGAAATGACCAGTAGACCCGCAATACAGGCAACTCTTAGTGTGAAGCCTGTATAGCCGTTCAGCTGGAGACAGCCTAGCTCTGCCTAGTTACATGGGCTCGGGAAGAGATAAATCATCAGTCTTCGGAGGCTCTCGTGAGGCTCTCGTGGGAACTCAGGTAACCAATGGAGCCGTCTGGGACTTCCAGTATACCTCGGAGGCAAAGTGGAATCGACTCTCCTCTCCTTCCTTCGTTCCCATAGTCATACATCGATCCTAATGATCCTAATGAGCCATTCGAAATCCATCGGTAGTTACTGGGCTGCAAGCTCGCCCATTACTTCCTCCGATACTCCGTGTAGGAACGTGTTGAATAGCGCTTCCAGGTTCCAAGCACTCTCAGCTGCTAACGTGTGGAAATCTACTGCGTAGTCTGCCACACTTCGGTATCTTGGCGTAGCTGGAGCAGCTTGCGAGCATCCTCTCTCACTGAGCACGGAGAATCAAACCCCATCCGAACTTCCTCCACGAACTCCTCCAGACTGAGGCAGACGGTGGATTGTTGCTCCCACACCGCTGTGGCCCAGGCGAGTGCCCTCCCAGACATTACCATCATTACATTTACATTTAAGTCATTTAGCAGACGCTCTTATCCAGAGCGACTTACAAATTGGTGAATTCACCTTCTGACATCCAGTGGAACAGCCACTTTACAATAGTGCATCTAAATCATTTAAGGGGGGGGGTGAGAAGGATTACTTTATCCTATCCTAGGTATTCCTTGAAGAGGTGGGGTTTCAGGTGTCTCCGGAAGGTGGTGATTGACTCCGCTGTCCTGGCGTCGTGAGGGAGTTTGTTCCACCATTGGGGGGCCAGAGCAGCGAACAGTTTTGACTGGGCTGAGCGGGAACTGTACTTCCTCAGTGGTAGGGAGGCGAGCAGGGCATCATGACGCACTCTATCCACGAGCCGTCTGAGGGAAACAAAGAAGGCTGCAGCTCAAAAATGAGGAAGCACTGGGATAGAAAAGTCTGGCAGGTTCCGGAATCTCCATCGTACCACTCCGAAGGAGGTAAGCAGGGTTCTCGTGACACTAGGGTGACCGGGGACGCGGCGCTGCTAATAGCCAAGTTACTGAGGGACGTGGAGGTTACCGTCGTGGTAGGCTGCACAAAAACAACTATTTTACCTGTCAGGTTAACCACTGTTTCCTGGGGGGAATAAAATCAAATAAACATTTGAATTGTGAAATGTGACTTCACAAACCATTCTTGAATGTGAAATGTTATAAAACAGCTTTAAAAAGTTGAACCTACTCTTGTTTCCTACAATCACTCCTGCAGTGCTAAGCTACTGCCAAATAGATGTCAGATCATTGAATTAAAATGTAGAGGCAATAGGGCTAGAATGTTTATTTCTTTAGAGTCTAAGACAATGGGTGGGGGGTGTAAGCTGACCTATGGAATTGTTTTAAGATGGTCATACTATGGATCATTTAGCTATTTGATTTAGAATTTTAGGACCCCTTTATGTATCCCCACTTTTTGAAACAATTATTTGATAAAATATTCATTTTGGCTGCCAAAGCTTATAGAAACACATTCACAAATGTCAAAAAGCAGTCAAAAAGTCAAAAAATATTTCATGAGAATCAAGGTTTTGAAGCGTCTGTCTTAAATCTAGGAGATATAAAAAATCTCAGGAAATAAACAAATACACAGATTGAACCCTTTTTCTGTGTAGGCACAAAACGACCTTCATACTGTACTTCCATTTGTTTTTTAAACCGGTACCGGTTACCTTTAGATGAGTCCCGTGACACTTGTGGTGTTATAGAGCAAAACGGAGAACACCATCGTGTTCGTGAGAATCTCAACCTTTCCACAGTGGGGTCCCAATAGTTTGTAGCCCAAACAGTTCGGACTCTACCAAACAGAAGTTGGCACATAGATGGTAGCGACTTCAGATGAGTCTTCTGCCACTTGTGTGGGTCGTAGGGAAAATGTGTTTATCAGGATGCTTTACTGTTGGCATGACACAGGACTGATAGTAGCACTCACCTTGTCTTCTCTGGACAAACTTTTTTCCCGATGCCCCAAACAATCGGAAAGGGGATTCATCAGAGAAAATGACTTTACCCCGGTCCTCAGCAGTCCAATTCCTGTAACTTTTGCAGAATATCAGTCTGTCCCTGATGTTTGTCCTGGAGAGAAGTGGCTTCTTTGCTGCCCTTCTTGACACCAGGCCATCCTCCAAAAGTCTTCGTCTCACTGTGCGTGCAGATGCACTCACACTTGCCTCCTACCATTCCTGAGCAGACGCTCCTGGCGCTTCGTTGGACTTTCTTGGGCGCTCTGAAGCCTTCTTCACAACAATTGAACCGCTCTCCTTGAAGTTCTTGATGATCCGTTAGATGGTTGATTTAAGTGAAATCTTACTGGCAAGTGCTTCCTTGCAGGTAACCATGGTTGACAGAGGAAGAACCATGATTCCAAGCACCACCCTCCTTTTGAAACTTCCAGTCTGTTATTCAAACTCAATCAGCATGACAGAGTGATCTCCAGCCTTGTCCTCGTCAACACTCACAACTGTGTTAACGAGAGAATCACTGACATGATGTCAGCTGGTTCTTTTGTGGCAAGGCTGAAATGCATTGGAAATGTTTTTGGAGATTCAGTTCATTTGCATGACAAAGAGGGACTTGCAATTAATTGCAATTCATCTGATCACTCTTCATAACATTCTGGAGTATATGCAAATTGCCATCATACAAACTGAGGCAGCAGACTTTGTGAAAATTAATATTTGATTCAGTACATGTATTTGAGTTTAATTCTAGCGGGCCAGATGAGATACTACATTTTCTCTCTCTATTAATGTCTGAAGTTTGCTGCAGTCTGTTACAACACTCACATAGTCTTATCCAGAGTGACCAACAGTGCATTCATCTTAAGATAACTAGGAGGGATAACCAAATATCAGAAAGTCATAGTAAGTACAACTGCTCCTCAGTAAAGCAGCTATCAGCTATTTAATCACTGGGAAACAAGCTGATTTGAGGTTTTAGCCCAACCCATCTACTGTACCAGTGAAGTTTCCTGTAATAAACAGACATTGACGTGAAGACGGAGAAATGCAGTAGTTCCTGATGATCTCATGACAACAGAGAAGTATACTTAGACTTTGCCATTGGTAATATTTTATTTGAAGCGGGTCTTACATATTATTAGGGATTCATTACACCTTTATGAAACCAGCCATCACATAATGTATGAGTATTGTAGTACTCCTGTCCCTCAGACCAGTAAGGGTTTCTTTTCTCCTTTCCCACAGCAGCCAATTGGGAGTTGTACTTGCTTTGGGCTGTGAGGACAATACAAACATGTTATAATGTCTTACTATCATCATTATAAGTGATATCTTCCCGTAAGTGCTTTGTGACATGCAACTACAATTGTCAAATGTCACTATTTTTTACATATTCTAATGCAGGGCACTCCAACCCTGTTCCTGGAGAGCTACCCTCCTGTAGGTTTATACCAGGACTCTCCATCCCTGTTCCAGGAGAGCTACCCTCCTGTAGGTTTATACCAGGACTCTCCATCCCTGTTCCTGGAGAGCTACCCTCCTGTAGGTTTATACCAGGACTCTCCATCCCTGTTCCAGGAGAGCTACCCTCCTGCAGTTTTTCACTCAAACTATGTTCCTGGAGAGCTACCCTCCTGTAGGTTTATACCAGGACTCTCCATCCCTGTTCCAGGAGAGCTACCCTGCTGTAGTTTTTCACTCAAACTATGTTCCTGGAGAGCTACCCTGCTGTAGGTTTATACCAGGACTCTCCATCCCTGTTCCAGGAGAGCTACCCTGCTGTAGTTTTTCACTCAAACTATGTTCCTGGAGAGCTACCCTGCTGTAGGTTTATACCAGGACTCTCCATCCCTGTTCCAGGAGAGCTACCCTCCTGCAGTTTTTCACTCAAACTATGTTCCTGGAGAGCTACCCTGCTGTAGTTTTTCACTCAAACTATGTTCCTGGAGACACCCTCCTGTAGGTTTTCACTCCATCCCTGTTCGTGGAGAGCTACCCTCCTGTAGGTTTTCACTCCAACCCCAGTTGTAACTAACCTGATTTCTTTTATAAACCAGTGAATTATTAGAATCAGGTGTGCTCGATTAAGGTTAGAATGAAAAGCTACAGGATGGTAGTTCTCTAGGAACAGGGTTGGAGAACCCTCTTCTAATGAGACTATGGTGCATTGTTTTATGGAGAATAGTTGTGTGTTGATAGGTTTGATGAATCAGCTGTTAGCAGAACTAATTGAGCCCATAATGTGGCCAACTGCATGCAGTCACTGGATGCTTTACTCTGGAAAAGAAAGTGAAACAAGTTAATGTGTTGAAATATATATTCTGCATTCCAATATAGGAAATATGTTGTCATAACAAGAAAAAAGCATCAATGCATACCATTATGCATATTATCAACTAATTATGAACTAATCAGCCAGTTTATTAGGCACCCCCATCGAGTCCGGGTTTGGATCCCCCCTTTGCCTCCACAACAGCCTGAATTATTTGGGGAATTGATTCTATAAGTCGGAGACATTCCACAGGGATGTTGGTCCATGCTGACACAATGGCATCACGTAGTTGCTGCAGATTGGACAGCGGTTCTCCACCGCCACCAGCCTGTACCGTTGACACCAGACAGGATGGGTCCATGGACTCATGCTGCTTACGATAGTGTAATGTAAGAATATGAAAAATAAAATAGTCACCTTTAGTCTTGTGAGTCAACTCTGATGATGAGTCTGTAGCTGCTCTTCCATTTGAGATGAGAATGAGTTATGATTATACCTCCACGTATGTATATTCTTAAAGTAATCCTATATACTATTGCACCCTGCCTCGTAACCCCTCCTATCTGTAGATGTACAGTCGGACATACGGACTTCTTCTCTTACATCTGCAAGCAGAGTCTGAACATCAGACAGGATGGCATTGTCTTCCTCAATCCGTGCAATGACTACTGCTATAGGTTTCAGGAGTTTCAGGCTGCTTACCCCTCTCTCCCAAAATACATCATCCAGGAGGATCCTCTTGATGGGGCTGTCCATATCGGCAGACTGTTATAAGGCAATTTCTTGGAGAGACTCCTTCCCCTCCAGGAGACTATCAAACATGATGACAATACCACCCCGACGTGTGTTGCTGGGCAGCTTCAATGTGATGCTCTAATATAACTTGATGACCCTTCACATACCTAACCATTTCCTTGGCTTTCTTGTAGAGTGTATACATTGTTTTCAGTGCCATGATGTCCTTGAGGAGCAGATTCAATGCATGAGCACCACAGCCAATGGGTGTAATGTGAGGGTAGGGCTCCTCCACTTTAGACCAAACTGCCTTCATGATCATAACATTGTCTGTCACCACTGCAAATACCTTCTGTTGTCCAAGGTCATTGATGACTGCCTTCAGCTTATCTGCAATGTAGAGACCGGTGTGTCTGTTGTCCCTTGTGTCTGTGCTCTTGTAGAATACTGGTTGAGGGGTGGAGATGATGTAGTTAATTATTCCTTGCCCACAAACCTTCGACCACCCATCAGAGATGATTGCAATACAGTCTGCTTTCTCTATGATTTGCTTGACCTTCACTTGAACTCTGTTGAACTCTGATTCCTTCAAAAGAGTAAATAAAGCATGTGTTAGGATTTCTCCTAGGGGTCATGATAGGGGCTGTACCAAATGTGTGATGTATTATAATAATTGACTATGCTTATGTTGTATTAATAGAAGGGGTGAGGTTATAAGACCCCTCCCTCCTTACATTTATAGGGTCTTTGACTACAGATTAACAATATATATACATTATGAGGTTTAACCTCTCTGCGCACCGAACCCGTTAGCGGGATGAAATTCGACAACATAAGGTGATCGCTACATAAATAGCAATATTAAACATTCATGGAAATACAAGTGTCTCACATGTTTCGAAAGCCTAGAATATTGCTAATCCAACTGCGTTGTCAGATTTAAAAAAGGATTTACTGATAAAGAATACGATGTGATTATCTGAGGATAGAGCCCCATAAAAACAACTATTTCAACCAGCACAGGCGTAACAAAATCACAAACTGCAATAAAATAAATTGTTTACCCTTGACGATCTTCCTCTGTTTGCAATCCCAATGCTCATTGTTACACAATGAATGGTCTTTTGTTTGACAAAATTCATTTTTATAGGTTAACACAAAACATTTTGTGAACCGCTTGTGTCGTGAATTCCGTCTCATTCCATTTTCGACAACACATTCGATGTAAATACACACACTAAATGTGACTTTTCCAGTCATGTTTGGTTTCATTGCAATCAACTGGTTTGTTTGTAATAAAACCAAACTTGATGGGTCATTTCGCGGGACGTATTGACTGAAAGAAACCGATTTGAAGACAACAAGTAATGACATCATTGTGCACCAATGATATGACCGCTGTTTCGTTGATTGACTGTATTTTAACCCAATGACCACTGATCGTCTTGAAATCGAGCTGGGTAGATAGCCAATGAGCTGAAGTAAGCGGCAATATGTAATGTTTATGTGTTGGAAGACCAACCCATGTGGTAAACTCCGGCGTAAAGAGGGTCATTCGCCATTGAAGTTTCATACCGGAAGGAGCAACGCATGTTACGCACAGCGTTGTTTTGGTAAGCGCATCTTCAGCTGTTTATATATCAATCAGTATGGTGACTAAGTCAGGGAAAGCTACGTCTAAGTCTAGATATACAGATGTACACACAATTTTAGAAGAAATTGATCGGGAAAGTGAGAAAGAGATTGTTGGAGGACAATTAATTTAGCGATTCCCAAATGGAGGAATATTTTTGAACGGAGAGGACATCGTTTTGGACTGGTAAGTTCTTCTCATGCTAATGCCGTTGTTTGAAATTAATAATATTAAATATTATTTGTGATTTTTTTTAAATTTTAGTAGCAATATATAAAAATGTAATGTAATGAAATGTGAGATGCGTGTGTCTGCCGCCCCACCCCACCCCCACATGAAATAGCCTATTTGAGGCTGTTGAGGGGAGGGCAGGCCCACAACAATGGCCAAAGTGAAATGGAGACAGTAGATACAGCTGGTCTGTTGTAATATAATAAAGACAGTAGATCTAGCTGGTCTGTCATAATATAATAGAGACAGTAGATCTAGCTGAAATGTCATAATATAAAATAGACAGTAGATCTAGCTGATCTGTCATCATATATGTCATAATATAAATGAGACAGTAGATCTAGCAGGTCTATAATAATATAGTCAACCTTATGTTCCCTGTAGTCTATGTATATCTGTTTATTATACCTGTTGATATAGGGCTCATATGTGAAACTATTCTAACTGAACATTTTCTTTCACAGTGACACTGACTCCGAATGGGAGCCCCCAGTGCCAAGGTGTCCATCCCCCACTGAAGCTGGTCTATCCAGCTCCTGCCACAAGTGGTGTTCATCTGCCCAAATTTATTTCTGCAGGCATGGATGTGCCTCAGGGCCAAAAGGGCACAGCATGGAGGCGTCACTGTGTTCTTTGCAAAATGATGTACCCCATCACCTGCACCACATGCTTGGTGACCCTCTGCTTTACAGCAGAAAGAGACTGCTATGGCACCTGGCATCAGCAGCACAATATTGTGTAGAGGACTGAGGGTCTTCCAAATATTGAAAGTGTTATTTTGTAAATGTATATTTTTTTTCTTCATGTTTTTTCTCCATGTTTTGGGGGGGTGTGTTTGAATACCATTTTGGTATTTTGTATATAGTTACTCCATTCAAAATGTATAACTTCACCAATTTGGCCACTTGGGTACATTTGGGCTACTTGTGTGGGACACCTGGGTGACTTCATGATAAATGTCATGTAGCACAATCATTTTGGAAGTTATCATTCTGAAACTTTGAACAAGTACTGTTGCCCTCTTTTGTTTTTCACTGAAATTGTCCCCATAATCCTATCTGAATGTTTGTTTTGTCTTGTTCATTTTAAAGATGATGATACAACAATAAAAATTTAAAAAACATGTGTTTTTTTCATTGTATTATCTAAACCAGATCTATTGTGTTATATTCTCCTATATTCAATTCACATTTACACAAACCTCAGAGTGTTTTCTTTAAAATTAAATCAAGAATATGCATATACTTGGTTCTGAGCCTGAGCTACAGGCTGTTAGATTTGGGTATGTCTTCAGGCGGAAATTGAAAAAAGTAGAGCGCTCAGACACAAAAACAAGCCATACAGATATCCGCCATGTTGTGAAGTCAACAGAAGTCAGAAATAGCATTATAAATATTCATTTTGGTGATCTTCATCAGAATGCACTCCCAGGAATCCCAGTTCAACAGTAAATGTTTGTTTTGTTCGATAATGTCCATCATTTATGTCCAAATACCACCTTTTTGTTTGCGTGTTTAGTACACAGTCCAAACTCACGAGGCGTGGGCAAGTCCAGGTGAAGGTTCAGACGAAAAGTCATATTACAGTTCGTAGAAACATATCAAACGAAGTATAGAATCAATCTTTAGGATGTTTTTATCATAAATCTTCAATAATGTTTCAACTGAAGAATTCCCTTGTCTGTAGAATTGCAGTGTAACGCAGGTCGCTCTCACAGGAGCACGCGTGATCAGCTCTTGGCACTCTGCCAAAGCCCTGACTCATTCAGCTCTCATTCCCCCATCCTTCACAGTAGAAGCATCAAACAAGGTTCTAAAGACTGTTGACATCTAGTGGAAGCCTTAGGAAGTGCAATATGACCCCATAGACACTGTTTATTCGATAGGCAATGAGTTGAAAAACTACAAACCTCAGATTTCCCACTTCCTGGTTGGATTCTTTCTCAGGTTTTTGCCTGCCATATGAGTTCTGTTTTCTATCCAAATATACTAATTATATGCATATTCTAGCTTTTATGGCTGAGTAGCAGGCAGTTTACTCTGGGCATCTTTTTATCCAAGCTACTCAATACTGCCCCCCAGTACCAAAGAAGTTAACAAAAAATCATGTATGTCATATAAATATATTCACCCCACCCAGTATTGTAATCAACATTGTTGTAGTTCTTGTCTCAGACAGTGTAGTATTGTGGGCTCAATAGCACCTCATTAGTGTGCAAGATCTTGAGAATCACCTGTACATGTGATGGAAGAGTGCACTGCACATGTGATGGAAAAATGCACTGCACATGCAGAAGGTTGCAATTCCATTTAATTAGTTTAACCACAAGACCTAGAACTGCCTTATGTGTGTCCCACAAAAAAAAGTTCACTGTTATAAGCTAACTTTTTTGATGAATTCAAGCAAAATTCCCAAAATTCCCGGGCTTAACTTTCCATGGAACATTTTCTGAAAATGTACGGAAATTTACCGGAGGAGTTTCCGACCCTTTGCAACCGTAGATGTCATGCATGTTTTCTTCTAAAGACAGGATAGGAGAGGCAGACAAAAACAGTAATACACTGTTATTGACTTGGTTGCAAAACTGGTTGAATGATGATTAACTGACAGATGGCAGCAATTTCCTGCTATCTCTAACATTTCATGTGAATGTTTCGTAATTCTTAAACACACCTGTGTGTGGAGATTAGAGGTCGACCGATTATTTGGAATGGTCGATTACTTTGGGCCGATTTCAAGTTTTCATAACAATCGGTAATCGGCATTTTTGAACACCGATCATGGCCAATTACATTGCACTCCACGAGGAGACTGTGTGGTAGGCTGACTACCTGTTATGCAAGTTCAGCAAGGAGCCAAGGTAAGGTGCTAGCTAGCATTAAACATATTTTATAAAAAACAATCACTCTTAACATAATCACTAGTTAATTACACATGGTTGATGATATTACTACCGTAATTGCTGGACTATTAAGCGCACCTGAATATAAACCGCACCCACTGAATTATTAAAAAATATATATTTTGTACATAAATAAGCTGCACGTGTCTATAAGCCGCAGGTGCCTACCGGTACATTGAAACAAATGAACGTTACACAGCCTTTAAAGGAAACACGGCTTGTAACAAAAATAAATAGGCTTTAAAGAAACACGGCTTGTAACAAAAATAAATAGGCTTTAACGAAACACAGCTTGTAACAAAAATTAAAACAGTAGCCTACCAAGAAAGTCATTGGTCACTATCTTCCTCCTCTTGTGCACTGAAACCACTGAAGTCATCTCCTTCGGTGTCGGAGTTGAATAGCCTCAGAATTGCTTCATCCGATGTTGGATCATTTTCATTGTTGCTCTCGTCACTTTCATCCGGAGGCAAATACGTCAACAAAACTAAGGAGATGATTGTGGACTTCAGGAAACAGCAGAGGGAACACCCCCCTATCCACATCGATGGAACAGTAGTGGAGAGAGTAGCAAGTTTTAAGTTCCTCGGCATACACATCACAGACAAACTGAATTGGTCCACTCACACAGACAGCATCGTGAAGAAGGCGCAGCAGCGCCTCTTCAACCTCAGGAGGCTGAAGAAATTCGGCTTGTCACCAAAAGCACTCACAAACTTCTACAGATGCACAATCGAGAGCATCCTGGCGGGCTGTATCAACGCCTGGTACGGCAACTGCTCCACCCTCAACCGTAAGGCTCTCCAGAGGGTAGTGAGGTCTGCACAACGCATCACCGGGGGCAAACTACCTGCCCTCCAGGACACCTACACCACCCGATGTTACAGGAAGGCCATAAAGATCATCAAGGACATCTACCACCCGAGCCACTGCCTGTTCACCCCGCTATCATCCAGAAGGCGAGGTCAGTACAGGTGCATCAAAGCATCAAAGGAAATGTGCTCTCTCGTCAGCATATTGTTGTTCAGAGGAGCTAGCCAACAACACAGCTAACACAATCACTTCAAACTGAAGCTGTAAAAACTACATGCGTTTTGTTTGACCTGCTTTCAATTGACATTTCTTTGTATATATCCATAAAAATTAGGCAAGCTGATACATGATTTCGACTGGCTGAGAAACGCGGCCTGCCTGTCTGTCTCCTCCCGACACGTTCATTACTATGAGACTGGAGATCGAATTTAAATATTGAAACAATGTTGCCAAAGTCGGAGAGACAGACCCCAAGGTTTATACAAATCTCTGCTGTTGAAAACAAAATGTTAGTCTAAAAGAAACTTGAGATAATGTCTAGATGCCATTTATAGTGGTGATCAAGTTTATAAATTGCTTGGCTGGGCTGATGAGACAGTAGATTTCGCAGGCAAAAGGAACAGAGCAAAGAGGCATTTTAACGTTATAGATTTAGCCGGTGGTAACTTGTGAAACACACACCGGCTGGAATGCGGTTTTAAGGCTGGAATGCGGTTTAAACCAATCAGCATTCAGAATTAGACCCACGCATTGTATAATCATAAAGAACAATGCAAACAACAAAGAGGATGTGCGTTTCATGAAGGTTACCATGGAGTGTGACAGTGACCTTTTGGCCTCCATACCATTTGGGTGTATAGCGGACTTAAAACAAAAAAAGATCATTATGAATATTCTAAATAACAAGGTCACAAGATGTAGCGCAGTCAAACTCAAGTCAATTATGAATTAATTGATTAAGTCCAGTTTTGCATTTATTTATTCGTGATGAGGAGGGTTCCCAGATAGGAGCCTAGTGTTAACACACAATGCCTCTCCCCACTGCTCTCTCAACCTGTCCCTGGCCATGCAATCGCCTTCAGTTTGTTTCATGGTGAACTTAAGTGGGGAGGCAGGGTAGCCTAGTGGTTAGAGCATTGGACGAGTAATCGGTAGGTTGCAAGTTCAGTCCCCCGAGCTGACAAGGGACAAATCTGTTGTTCTGCCCCTGAACAGGCAGTTAACCCACTGTTCCTAGGCTGTCATTGAAAATAAGAATTTGTTCTTAACTGACTTGCCTAGTTAAATAAAGTGTCCATACTTACATTTCTTAGCTGTATAAGATCTACTTTTGTTTTGATGTAATTGTATTGCCTATTTCGAGTATTGTTACGTTGGTTGTTATGACTATACACAAGTTGTAGCTAAGCCTCGAGCTGTTTTCACATTTTCCTTTGCCTTTCCCGATGATCTTTTTCTGTATATATGCTGCCATCTGCTGGTACAGTTTAGACACTACCACAGAACACATTTATTGCTGTCACACTGAGGACATGGTGATGAATATCGAGTTTCTAACTGGAGAGAGTAGTAACTAATCAATGATTGAAATCTACATCAACAACTGTCTGATTTAGCAAAGATGCATTAGGTCAGGACTATGGTCCTTATTGGGCATGCCCAGTGGTGGAAAAAGTACTCTTGAGTAAAAGTAAAGATACCTTAATAGAAAATGACTCAAGTAAATGTGAAAGTCACCCAGTAAAATACTACTTGAGTAAAAGTCTAAAAAAGTTTTTGGTTTTAAATATACTGAAGTACCAGTAACAAATGCAATTGCTATAATATACTTAAGTATCAAATGTAAAAGTAGAAATTATTTCAAATTCACTATATTAAGCAAATCAGAAAGCACAATTTTCATTTTTAATAAATTTACGGAGAGCCAGGGGCACACTCCAACACTCAGACATAATTTACAAACGAAGCATGTGTGTTTAGTGTGAATAGGTCTGTTCCTGTCCTGCTAAGCATTCAAAAGTACTTTGGGGTGTCATGGGGTGTCATTATTTTCTTTAGGAATATAGTGAAGTAAAAGTAAAAGTTGTCAAAAATATAAATAGTAAAGTACAGATACCCCAAACAACTACTTAAGTAGTACTTTTACTTAAGTACTTTAGACCACTGGACATGCCCCAGCAGGTTCAGACAGTGGTT
Source organism: Oncorhynchus masou masou (assembly GCF_036934945.1). Taxonomy (NCBI): domain Eukaryota; kingdom Metazoa; phylum Chordata; class Actinopteri; order Salmoniformes; family Salmonidae; genus Oncorhynchus; species Oncorhynchus masou. Next base: position 90,066,016 of record NC_088240.1, read on the forward strand.
ACCTGAACACACGCTGTTATGTTTGAACAAAAGGCACACTGTACAGTATCTGTTTGAGCAAGGGTGCGACTACGGTTTAGTAAATTAATAATCCACAGCTAACCTGCATTATGCACTCCTTTAGTAGTGAGACTCCACCTGCTGTCATTGCCCTTATGAAAAAAGATTGCAGAGTGCAGTATAACTGTCCAAAATAACACAACCAGTGTTAATTTGCTAAATTGTAATTACTTGCTACTATGGCCTATTTATTGCCTTACCTCCTCACGCCATTTGCACACACTGTATATAGACTTTCTTTTTTTTCTATTGTGTTATTGACTGTACGCTTGTTTATTCCATGTGTAACTCTGTGTTGTTGTTTGTGTCGCACTGCTTTGCTTTATCTTGGCCAGGTCGCAGTTGGAAATGAGAACTTGTTCTCAACTAACCTACCTGGTTAAATAAAGGTGAAATAAAAAATCGAATGTATAAATAAATATTTCATAGCTCTAAAACCCACCTGTGTGTGGAGACAAAAATCTCCCATCTGGCAAGAGAAACCGATACTGACATTCAAAATGGTTCAAACCCACAGCCTCCCTGCCTGCAGAATAGAATGGTGATGGATGGATGGATGGGTGGGTGGGTGGGTGGGTGTGTGTCTGTCTATCTGTCTGTCTGTCTGTCTGTCTGTCTGTCTGTCTGTCTGTCTGTCTGTCTGTCTGTCTGACTGTCTGTCTGTCTGTCTGTCACTGAACTTAATGTCATAACAATAGGAAAGTCCACCCCAGAGCCAGAAGTTCACATCACCTAAGTTCATGAAGTCACTGCAGTGTCTAGCTTGTTGGACTACTTTATGGAGCAGAAAAATGCTTGGCACTGCTTTTAGGGGGAATATTTTTAATTCATGGCACAAAAAAAGTACTTTTGTCATTGTTACAAAGTTCAACAAAGGCTCCAATAGATGTTGCAAATTAGTAAAAATCTAGGAAGGGTATAAGAGCAACAATGCTTTTAATACTGAAAACTTACATGAAAGTGAAGACATCAATTATTAAGCTCTATTCCATTAAATATTCAAGTGTGGTGAGACACACTTAGACACCATTCCTTAAACATAATGATATAAAACACAGTACACTCCACACACACACACACACACACACACACACACACACACACACACACACACACACACACACACACACACACACACACACACACACACACACACACACACACACAGCAATCCACTATATAGGCAAATAATATCCATAACAGTGTTCTGAAGTGTATCCAGTCTAGGCCATCAGGCTTCTCTGCCCACTGTGCAGACTAAGAGAGCAGTGCACTGATTCACAACATGTTAACAGGAATACCTTAACCATAGAAGAACAATACACAACAGATACATGAAAGAGACTAATGAAAGGGAGACAAATGAGAGTCAAATGAAAAGACAAATGAAAGGGAGACAAAGGAAAAGAGAAATGAAAGCCAGACAAATTAAAGTCTTTCAAAAGCACCAAGTCTTACATTCATATCCTATTCATGTAACCCACTTCAACAGTTTGATTCATTGCAGAGCTGGTGCTCAAGCTTACTGTCTCAAACAATCAATGTCTTTCAAGAGGACATGTAAGCACCAGAAAGTCAGAATCCAAGTTCCTCATAGAAAACAAAATTATGTTGCTATTTTTTAAGTCAAAGTACAAACAATTATCCCACCTTCTATTTTGTGTTTCCGTCACACCTGTTGTGACTTTCTTTTATGCAACAGGACAGTACTTAATCGCATAAAAACAGTTGGATGGAAACATGACTAATGATGCCAATGTGTCTATGGACAACGTACCCAGCGACAGTCACCAAAAGGTCCTCTCAGAAGTCTGCTGGTCGTATCATCATGGTAGTAGCACGGAGAGAGTAACTAGACCCTTTGAAGTAGTGCCACCTAATCCCATTCAGTTTACCCATGTTCTGACCATGACTGTAGTACATCCCGTTCAGGTTCGATGGTCCACAGGCATCGAACCACCAACCTGAAGGCATAGAGAGAAACGCAGAGAGAAATGGAGAAAATAGATTTTAGGCTTGATGATGTTACACTATCAGAGAACTATCAAAGTCATAACTGTGTGACCTCCCTGTAACCTCTGATTATCTCTGGATAGCTTTGTTGCAATGCCAAGAAGTCAACACTAGAGCAGACTCCAGCACTCCTCTCTTTGGATAGCTTTGCCCCCTTCTGACCTCTGACCTTTCACTACAGGTGAGAGCAGAGTATGAGGGCAGCTGACAAAACATAAATAGTCTATAACAATCTCTGTGAGCCCAACACGTTTGGACCAGCTACTTTTTTTTGGGGGGGGGGGGGGGGGATGCTGGTCTCGACATTGATAAGAGGATAAAGACATGTATGTCTGTCATGTATTTTATTAATAGGAATTTCACTGTCATTTTGATTTATTCTGCTGGCCAGTTCCCTGGACTTCTAAACCAGCCATGGCATGTGTCAATCATTCTGTAAACTGCTGAGGGCTGCCACCTGGCTTCACCAGCTGAGATACCATTCTCTGCTGTGATATGTCAGTAGCAGTGCTGAATACATACTAACTGGCTCTGGCCTGCTCTGTAGTTCTTCTAGACGGGAGATAAAGTGGGTAGGGGGACCGGGAGGTCAATGGGTTGAAAATGTTTTACCAAAATGACAAAAGCTTCACCTAGCATAGTGTGGGTGGGTGGTTGTTGTTGTCTTATAGCTTCTACTTATCCAGTCGTTTCAGTTCTACAGGAGTACATACAGAGTGCATGTGTTTAGGGGTTCATGTGGACTTTAACCTCAGACATACCCCCGGTGAGCATGAGAGCACATTTGCAGATGCAGTTGTCGTTGTCCATATCCTTGGTACTGAAGTCTGCTCCGTTGATGACCAGGCTGCTCTGTCTGCCTGCCGTTCCACTGTGACTCTTCAGGAACAGCCTGACACAGTCGCCAGGGAAACACAGAGGGAAATAAAGCAGAAACACAATGCTAGTGCCCTTTAGCTGCTGGAGAACGCTTTTGTTCTTCTCACTGTGTGCACGGTGGAGGACAGGAATTCACCGCCACGCTGTTCTTCTAATCTAAATAATATGTACCTTGCAACCTGGTCTCAGAGCATTTCATATTATTCTGTACATAAATCCGAGACACTCCATTTAATATTATATGTTTAGTTTCGTATGGCTACATGAGACGGATTGTTACTTAAGGCAAAAATGTACATTCCCTTGTTCCCACTGTGTGAACGTTTGAGGACATAAATTCACCACCACACTGTTCTTCTAATTTACTACAAAGAATATGTACCCTTTCAAAAATAAGTGTCTTTGAAATTCTTGTACACTATATTAAAACCCAATCACACCAGTTGCTTTTATAAAGAACATCCTGGTTTATGAGGACATTGTCGGTTTCCTCATTTGTCTCAAGCCGTTTGTGTGCTTCCCTGCGAACTCTTTGCCCTCCCTCCTCCTGCATTGTTTGTCCCCATCTACTACACTGCATGTCAAGCAGCGGCAGCTCCAACTGTGGTTTATGACTCAGATAACTTTGAGGTCTTGCCAGAACCAGGTGATGGATAATTCACAGAAGAGAGAGGCCCTATTCTTAGTCAGTGGTCTTGTGTCTATGTTGAATACTGTGTCTATGTTGAATAATGTGTCTATGTTGAGTACGGTGTCTATGTTGAATACTGTGTCTATGTTGAATACTGTGTCTATGTTAGACCATCATAGATACAGTACAACAGACTTTGAGAGGGTTGATTAGTTCAACACATCAGGCCTCGCAGCAAGAAACAACATTTCTATGATCTTAACGTATTTAACAAACATTGTTCAATTAATTCATCTATTACACGAATATGAATGACACAGATAATGAAAGAAATTAATACATATCACAATTGAACTTGACCTGAACACTGGTGTTCATCAATTATAACGTCTCTATTTATCTGTGGTCCCTCTGTGTGCTCATATATCTGACCCATCAAAGTGTCAGGCTGATCATTAATGTGGCTTGGCTGCTATGGTGACCAGGTGTTTGGCTCCTGTACAGTGACTCTGTGTCACATTAAGTACTGTAGTTATGGAAGGCAGCCTGGCTAACTACATAACTCCTGAACTGTTGGAGCTAGGAACACCAGCATTTAGCTAGGTATTACTGAACTGTTGAAGCTAGGAACACCAGCATTTAGTTAGGTATTACTGCACTGTTGGAGCTAGGAACACCAACATTTAGTTAGGTATTACTGCACTGTTGGAGCTAGGAACACCAGCATTTAGCTAGGTATTACTGAACTGTTGGAGCTAGGAACACCAGCATTTAGCTAGGTATTACTGAACTGTTGAAGCTAGGAACACCAGCATTTAGTTAGGTATTACTGCACTGTTGGAGCTAGGAACACCAACATTTAGCTAGGTATTACTGAACTGTTGGAGCTAGGAACACCAGCATTTAGTTAGGTATTACTGAACTGTTGGAGCTAGGAACACCAGCATTTAGTTAGGTATTACTGAACTGTTGGAGCTAGGAACACCAGCATTTAGCTAGGTATTACTGAACTGTTGGAGCTAGGAACACCTGCATTTAGTTAGGTATTACTGAACTATTGGAGCTAGGAACACCAGCATTTAGTTAGGTATTACTGAACTGTTGGAGCTAGGAACACCAGCATTTAGCTAGGTATTACTGAACTGTTGGAGCTAGGAACACCTGCATTTAGTTAGGTATTACTGAACTGTTGGAGCTAGGAACACCAGCATTTAGTTAGGTATTACTGAACTGTTGGAGCTAGGAACACCAGCATTTAGTTAGGTATTACTGCACTGTTGGAGCTAGGAACACCAGCATTTAGTTAGGTATTACTGAACTGTTGGAGCTAGTAACACCAGCATTTAGTTAGGTATTACTGCACTGTTGGAGCTAGGAACACCAGCATTTAGTTAGGTATTACTGCACTGTTGGAGCTAGGAACACCAGCATTTAGTTAGGTATTACTGAACTGTTGGAGCTAGGAACACCAGCATTTAGCTAGGTATTACTGCACTGTTGAAGCTAGGAACACCAGCATTTAGTTAGGTATTACTGCACTGTTGGAGCTAGGAACACCAGCATTTAGTTAGGTATTACTGAACTGTTGGAGCTAGGAACACCAGCATTTAGTTAGGCATTACTGCACTGTTGGAGCTAGGAACACCAGCATTTAGTTAGGTATTACTGCACTGTTGGAGCTAGGAACACCAGCATTTAGCTAGGTATTACTGCACTGTTGGAGCTAGGAACACCAGCATTTTGCTAGGTATTACTGAACTATTGGAGCTAGGAACACCAGCATTTAGATAGGTATTACTGAACTGTTGAAGCTAGGAACACCAGCATTTAGTTAGGTATTACTGCACTGTTGGAGCTAGGAACACCAGCATTTAGTTAGGTATTACTGAACTGTTGGAGCTAGGAACACCAGCATTTAGTTAGGTATTACTGCACTGTTGGAGCTAGGAACACCAGCATTTAGTTAGGTATTACTGCACTGTTGGAGCTAGGAACACCAGCATTTAGCTAGGTATTACTGCACTGTTGGAGCTAGGAACACCAGCATTTATTTAGGTATTACTGCACTGTTGGAGCTAGGAACACCAGCATTTAGTTAGGTATTACTGCACTGTTGGAGCTAGGAACACCAGCATTTAGCTAGGTATTACTGAACTATTGGAGCTAGGAACACCAGCATTTAGTTAGGTATTACTGAACTATTGGAGCTAGGAACACCAGCATTTAGTTAGGTATTACTGCACTGTTGGAGCTAGGAACACCAGCATTTAGTTAGGTATTACTGAACTGTTGGAGCTAGGAACACCAGCATTTAGTTAGGTATTACTGAACTGTTGGAGCTAGGAACACCAGCATTTAGTTAGGTATTACTGAACTGTTTGAGCTAGGAACACCAGCATTTAGTTAGGTATTACTGAACTGTTGGAGCTAGGAACACAAGCCTTGTGTACACAACCAGTAACATGTTATTGGATTTGAGCTCTAGGCCCATTAAACGCCACACTCCATAGAATAGCTTTCCTTGTAAAGGCTGTGATCTTCCTCTAAACCATGTTTAAAATAATGGTCATTATTTACATACATTCCCAATAACGGATTCCACAGTATATACTGACTGCAATGTACTGTAAATTACTTTTCAATTTCCACTGATGTACTCTGTTTACTCTCCCTCTCAATACTACTCAAGAGTTACTCTAATAGCTCTTTGAACATCCTTCCATCCTTCCTTGTCTTTAACTGGTTAGTAAAAATGTGAGCCAGGTCAACAACAAAAAATGGTACAAGTGTGTTGGTTTGTGTGATCACACGTCCATATGTGGGTGAACTAAATCAGATTGAGACAAAGCTTGCTGGTTATCATTCTAGGAAATATAATAATTCCCTTTTACCATCTTACATTTTATTTATTTAGTAATGGCTTTGTGAAATGAGGCAGAGCCTCTCTTTCCCTAAGAAGCTGTGTGACAATAGTTTGTTTTGGACCATCTCCATGACAAGTATTACAGAATGGCAATGAAATAAGAATCTAGAGACCAAAATTGATTCCATTCCAGAACTCAAAAAGATTATCCAGTATGTTTTTGAAGAGACAATAAATGAAAAAGTAAGAATTATGATCTGCTGAAGTCCTAGAAGCCTCAATCAGAAGGTTATGGACAATAAAGTCAACAAACTGAAGAATGTATACATGAATTGATTACAAATCATGATCAGAGTCACCAGTGCCTCACCATCGTTACTGTGATGGAAATACAACACCAAGCACATCATTATACCTAGGATAGGATAAAGTAATCCTTCTCACCCCCCCCCCTTAAATGATTTAGATGCACTATTGTAAAGTGGCTGTTCCACTGGATGTCATAAGGTGAATTCACCAATTTGTAAGTCGCTCTGGATAAGAGCGTCTGCCAAATGACTTAAATGTAAATGTAAAATTATCAGTGATAGAACCAAGTCCAATATCTCATTCCCACTTCATTAAAAATATACTGCAGGTCCTGAAGCAAGTAAAGGCAACCATAGTTGAGTAGCTGAGTGACTATTTAAGTAGGAATGTGGGCGTATTTAGTGGGGAATGTCCTATGATCCTAAAAACTGTACTGTAGGTATGATACAATGCGCTGAGATGTGACAAAACTTAATTTCCTCCACTTAGGGTACATATAGATGTAGGATCTTAATTTGAGCCAGTTTGCTAGAGCAGGAAAATAATCCTGCAGCAACAGGAAATGTGAATTATGTGGATTATAATTGATGGACATTTATGTCGGGATGAAACATTTTTCTTTAGGGCAAATCAAGTCTGAGTGTTCAAAGTGGAAATTACCAACTTTAGAACTTTAGAATACGGCCCAGAGCACATTGCTGGTATCCCACCTGTAATTCTGCTTCTCGCTGCCGATGTAGAAACGGTCATAGTGGGAGAAGGCCTGCTGTCCATCCCAGTCGGTCACTTCCACCCTCAGGTTGTAGGGCCTTTGGCTGGTCAGCAGAAACACAAACTCATTCCCCAGCCAGTGTTCTCCAAACAGACTCCCAAAGCCCTGCAACAACACAACAGCACAGGAACACTTGTCTTCTGTTTCTGTAGTGTAAGGCAGCTTGATGTACAAGTACAACCCTTGGGCAGGACACTAGTCTGTCGCAGGTCCTTGTCCCAGCTACACATGGAGCTATAGAAAAATAATGAATGTTATATTGGGTTCTTCTACTGGGACAAGATCACAAACCCTATATGGTTCTAGGTAGAATTAAGACTGTTAGAGCAATGTTCTACTCAGTGACTCTTTGTTCTCTTTTTTTAAAGGAATTCTGTTCTGTGTTTTCCTCTCTTTAAAAAAAATAATAACTATGTTCTGTGTTTTACTCTTTTTTGACAGTGGTGAATTGAGGGAAACAGACAGATGAGTAGATAAAGATATATTTATTTAACTAGGCAAGTCAGTTAAGAACAAACTCTTATTTACAATGATGGCCTAGGAACAGTGGGTTAACTGCCTTGTTCAGGGGCGGAACAACAGATTTTTACCTTGTCAGCTCGGGGATTTGATCCACCAACCTTTCGGTTGCTGGCCCCCCGCTCTAACCACTAGGCTACCTGCCACCCCTATAGAGTGTGAGAGAGATATAGCTAGCGAGACATAGATAAAGAGGTATATAGATAGAGAGGTATAGAGATATATAGATGGAGAGAGAGATATAGCCTCCAGTATTTATGCTGCAATAGTTTGTGTCGGGGGGCCAGAATCAGTCTGTTATAACTGGAGTATTTCTCCTGTCTTATCCGGTGTCCTGTGTAAGAATGCTCCCTCTAACTCTCTCTCTTTTCTCTCTTCTCTCGGAGGACCTGAGCCCTAGGACCATGTCTCAGGACTACAGGACTACCTGGCCTGATGACTCCTTGCTGTCCCAGGATGGTAAGTTGGTGGTTGAAGATATCCCTCTAGTGGTGTGGGGGCTGTGCTTTGGCAAAGTGGGTGGGGTTCTATCCTTCCTGTTTGGCCCTGTCCGGGGGTGTCCTCAGATGGGGTCACAGTGTCTCCTGATCCCTCCTGTCTCAGCCTCCAGTATTTATGCTGCAGTAGTTTATGTGTCGGGGGGCTAGGGTCAGTTTGCTATATCTGGAGTACTTCTCCTGTCCTATTCGGTGTCCTGTGTGAATTTAAGTGTGCTCTCGCTAATTCTCTCTTTCTCTCTTTCTTTCTCTCTCTCGGAGTACCTGAGCCCTAGGACCATGCCTCAGGACTACCTGACATGACGACTCCTTGCTGTCCCCAGTCCACCTGGCCATGCTGCTGCTCCAGTTTCAACTGTTCTGCCTTATTATTATTGGACCATGCTGGTCATTTATGAACATTTGAACATCTTGGCCATGTTCTGTTATAATCTCCACCCGGCACAGCCAGAAGAGGACTGGCCACCCCACATAACCTGGTTCCTCTCTAGGTTTCTTCCTAGGTTTTGGCCTTTCTAGGGAGTTTTTCCTAGCCACAGTGCTTCTACACCTGCATTGCTTGCTGTTTGGGTTTTAGGCTGGGTTTCTCTACAGCACTTTGAGATATCAGCTGATGTACGAAGGGCTATATAAATAAATTTGATTTGATGATTTGATTTGATTTAGATATAGAGAGATATAGACAGAGAGAGAGAGAGAGATAGATAGGTTGGATTCTGCAGCACCAGTACTAGACCAGACCTTGGAATTAATCTTTCTTTACCAGAGACATTTTACAATATATTAACATTTGAATGGTGATCTAAGCACACCATGTTTAGACTAAAGTTAAACAGTTTCCTCTCTCCTGTCATTTTCTCTCAGAAGTGTTCAATCAGAGACCATTAGCGTCATTATGAAACACTCCTAACAGAGGGGTCAACGAGCGAACACATACCCGGTGTATGCCAGCGTCTTTGCCAGGCTACACTCCACACTTCCTTAGCCCCTGACTGGAGGACAGTCCTCTCTCGCTCAGCCCAGAGGCAGAGGCCTTTTTAGCCACAGGGCTCTTTCAAGGCCTAATGGGGCTGGCAGTGGCAACACAGTGGATTCGTCCTAAATGGCCCATATTCATTTTAAAGTACAATACTTTTGACCAGGGCCCATAGGACACCCTATTTCCCCATAGGGCTCTGGTCAAAAGTAGTGCACTATATAGGGAATAGGGTGCCACTTGGGATGCACAAAGTCTGTTTTGTGCTATGCGTTTGTACTTGCTCCTTTTTCTGTTGTAGTTTGACATATACATTCATATGTTGTGCAATGTAGAGATTCCTGTTTTCCCAAAAATCTACAAAGTTTCAATACCGGGAATAATCCCTATTTATCCCGAGAGTCCTGGGAAATACTTCAAAAATTAGACGTGCCCTTTTAAAACTAAGATGGTCACTATGCCAGGGTTCTCCCCAAATAAGAGGGGTACTCTATCTTTGATCGCCAGCGCATTTCAGAAGTAGCCCCACAGAGCGCACTCCGAGTATAGCGTTGTTTCTTTGTAACGGCAGTCAAACAAAGTCAAATGACCAAAGTTGCTAAACTTGCTAGATAACCTCCTTCAACGAATGACAGAATATCTCCCATATTTGGCTAGATCAAGTTGATGATTATACCGATAGCAGATCAGCTCATGAATAACAGGGAGAGGAAGTGGAAATAGTTTATATAATATCAAGGTATCTTAACGAAGACTGTTTAAAAAATATCCATATCTACTCTCATATCGTTTGTTGATCACACATTCTCTATGAGACAGCACAGAAAAGGGGGGAAAGAGGTATTTTGACATGCATAGGCGAGAGGCGTGCTTTGATAATGCATCCTACGGATTACAGAAGAAAATGAGCTTTTTTTGGGTTTCATTAGGATTGGAATTGGATAGGGAAATCATTAGGAATTGGATAGGGAAATCATTAGGAATTGGATAGGGAAATCATTAGGAATTGGATAGGGAAATCATTAGGAATTGGATAGGGAAATCATTAGGAATTGGATAGGGAAATCATTAGGAATTGGATAGGGAAATCATTAGGAATTGGATAGGGAAATCATTAGGAATTGGATAGGGAAATCATTAGGAATTGGATAGGGAAATCATTAGGAATTGGATAGGGAAATCATTAGGAATTGGATAGGGAAATAGCCTAGGTTCTAGGATGAGAATATAGCATTTTCCCTCATGCCTTATTAACACACTTCATGCCTGTGACAGAGATGCTTATACAGTGAATTGTACATAGGCCTATCAAATTTGTGACTGTCTGAAGATCTACAATGACAGCTTAAAGAGGCACATGCTCTTTAAAAGGCTATACTGTCAGGTTTCCTGTGGGGGTTATTAACTGTATTCGGGCCATGTGTGCAGTCCAGAGCAGCCGGCAGTGTCAATTATGCGTGCGCTTTGAATTTATAGCGACTTTGTGTCAAATATGCTAGACTAAAGGCTTCACTGTGACAACCTGTTTGGATAATGTCCAATAAATGTTGTTGTTAATCTTTTGCTGAGGAAATTCATTAGTGCAGACATTGGGGAATTTTATTGTAATGTCCCGGGTCTTCTCATGTATTTTGGGGGGTAAACGTGAAGAGTGTTCCCGGTAATGTCCCGGGATCCCGATTACCCATGTTAATCCCTGGTGCTACAGTGAGGGGGAAAAAGTATTTGATCCCCTGCTGATTTGCTCATTGACAAAGAAATGATCAGTCTATAATTGTAATGGAAGGTTTATTTGAACAGTGGGAGACAGAATAACAACAAAATAATCCAGAAAAACGCATGTCAAAAATGTTATAAATTTATTTGCATTTTAATGAGGGAAATAAGTATTTGACCCCCTCTCAATCAGAAAGATTTCTGGCTCCCAGGTGTCTTTTATACAGGTAACGAGCTGAGATTAGGAGCACACTCTTAAAGGGAGTGTTCCTAATCTCAGTTTGTTACCTGTATAAAAGACATCTGTCCACAGAAGCAATCAATCAATCAGATTCCAAACTCTCCACCATGGCAAAGACCAAAGAGCTCTCCAAGGATGTCAGGGACAAGATTGTAGACCTACACAAGGCTGGAATGGGCTACAAGACCGTCGCCAAACAGCTTGGTGAGAAGGTGACAACAGTTGGTGTGATTATTCGCAAATGGAAGAAACACAAAATAACTGTCAATCTTCATTGGCCTGGGGCTCCATGCAAGATCTCACCTCGTGGAGTTGCAATGAACATGAGAACGGTGAGGAATCAGCCCAGAACTACAAGGGAGGATCTTGTCAATGATCTCAAGGCATCTGGGACCATAGTCACCAAGAAAACAATTGATAACACACTACGCCGTGAAGGACTGAAATCCTGCAGTGCCCGCAAGGTCCCCCTCCTCAAGAAAGCACATATACATGTCTGTCTGAAGTTTGCCAATGAACATCTGAATGATTCAGAGGACAACTGGGTGAAAGTGTTGTGGTCAGATGAGACCAAAATGGAGCTCTTTGGCATCAACTCAACTCACCGTGTTTGGAGGAGGAGGAATGCTGCCTATGACCCCAAGAACACCATCCCCACCGTCAAACATGGAGGTGGAAACATTATGCTTTGGGGGTGTTTTTCTGCTCAGGGGACAGGACAACTTCACCGCATCAAAGGGACGATGCACGGGACCATGTACCGTCAAATCTTGGGTGACAATGACCCAAAACACACGGCCAAGGCAACAAAGGAGTGGCTCAAGAAGAAGCACATTAAGGTCCTGGAGTGGCCTAGCCAGTCTCCAGACCTTAATCCCATAGAAAACCTGTGGAGGGAAAATCCGTGAAGGTTCGAGTTGCCAAAAGTCAGCCTCGAAAGAGAGTGGGACAAAATCCCACCTGAGATGTGTGCAAACCTGGTGGCCAACTACAAGAAACGTCTGACCTCTGTGATTGCCAACAAGGGTTTTGCCACCAAGTACTAAGTCATGTTTTGCAGAGGGGTCAAATACTTATTTCCCTCAATAAAATGCAAATCAATTTATAACTGTTTATAATTTATAACTGTCTCTCACTGTTCAAATAAACCTACTATTAAAATTATAGACTGATCATTTCTTTGTCAGTGGGCAAACGTACAAAATCAGCAGGGGATCAAATACTTTTTTCCCTCACTGTATGTATTCACCAACATCAGAAGAATGCTGTGAGGATATCCCACCCTGTCCTCCTCACCATCTTGTACTCCTTCCACGTCCTCTGGAAGTCCATGGTTCCATCTTTTCTCGTCTGAATGACGGACCATCCTCCCCCTGCTGCCTCCATGTTACAGTAAACCTACAGAGAGAGAGAGACAGAAAGACCGAGACATGAGTAGCTTACACACTACTCTCACACATGCAGTGCATATCATGACAATAAAGTAAAAGGAGTGACTCCTGTAGATGAGGCTCCCTGGTCCTTAGTTTTGTGTACCATGGTCAGAGGCCACAATGACGGGATGTGTCCTAAGCCCAGGGACCTAGCTTAGTGTAACCATGGACACTGACAGCAGCACAGCTGATAATGGACAGGAACACACTGTTGCCAGTCAGCCATCTGCGGCTTGGCAGGACACTACTGAGGAGGAGGACATCTGCTGTGTAGCTGTGCTGAAGAGGCCAGCCAAGAGTATTTCCAGCTCCAGCATATCAGCCAGCCAGTCAGCCAATACCTGACATATTCCTGGGATATTGTTGCTGAATCTTTTGGCAAGCGACTTTAGAGTAGCGTATAATAATTGCTGCCTCTTGCACATAAACCAAAGTAGGTTGCAGTCAAACAGTGCAGCTATTTAATTGTTCATGTCTGTTTTTGCTGTTTCCATGCAGAGGTAAAGCCAGGCCTGCATATATAATCTAATATATGCCTCTATATTACACATTCTGCTAATAGAATTTACATCTCTTTTCCCCCTCTAATATTTATTGAAGATAATATATCAAGTTTTCCGTACCTTTTTGGTCTCTTGTGTGTTGATGTGAATAGTATATAATCCACTGTTGTTGAAGCCAGCTTGAAAGATTTCAGAGCAGTCCCGATACTTTCTCTCCTCATCTCTCTGCTTAAAGGCAAGGTTGCTGTTTGCCACCACTGTTTAAATAGATAATGAAACAAGAGCAAATACATTATCAGCTAGGCTCCAATTTGAATGCATCCAAAATCCTTTGTAATCAACAGCCCAGACTGGGTCAGGTCTTATTAGTACAGGTTATTATGTAATCAACAGCCCAGACTGGGTCAGGTCCTATTAGATCAGGTTATTATGTAATCAACAGCCCAGACTGGGTCAGTTCCTATTAGAACAGGTTATTATGTAATCAACAGCCCAGACTGGGTCAGTTCCTATTAGAACAGGTTATTATGTAATCAACAGCCCAGACGGGGTCAGGTCCTATTAGTACAGGTTATTATGTAATCAACAGTCCAGACTGGGTCAGGTCCTATTAGATCAGGTTATTATGTAATCAACAGTCCAGACTGGGTCAGGTCCTATTAGATCAGGTTATTATGTAATCAACAGCCCAGACTGGCTCAGGTCCTGTTAGAACAGGTTCTTATGTAATCAACAGCCCAGACTGGGTCAGTTCCTATTAGAACAGGTTCTTATGTCATCAACAGCCCAGACTGGCTCAGGTCCTGTTAGAACAGGTTCTTATGTCATCAACAGCCCAGACTGGGTCAGGTCCTATTAGATCAGGTTATTATGTAATCAACAGCCCAGACTGGGTCAGGTCCTATTAGAACAGGTTCTTATGTCATCAACAGCCCAGACTGGGTCAGGTCCTATTAGAACAGGTTCTTATGTCATCAACAGCCCAGACTGGCTCAGGTCCTGTTAGAACAGGTTCTTATGTCATCAACAGCCCAGACTGGGTCAGTTCCTATTAGATCAGGTTATTATGTAATCAACAGCCCAGACTGGGTCAGGTCCTGTTAGAACAGGTTCTTATGTAATCAACAGCCCAGACTGGGTCAGTTCCTATTAGAACAGGTTATTATGTAATCAACAGCCCAGACTGGGTCAGGTCCTATTAGAACAGGTTCTTACGTAATCAACAGCCCAGACTGGGTCAGTTCCTATGAGAACAGGTTATTATGTAATCAACAGCCCAGACGGGGTCAGGTCCTATTAGTACAGGTTATTACGTAATCAACAGCCCAGACTGGGTCAGTTCCTATTAGAACAGATTCTTATGTTCTGGAATGCATCTTCTTATGATCTTAGAACATGTGGACATTGAAATTAAGGCCGGTCCGTTCCACGTTTCAACCTATTTTCAACATCCATGGACGTCAGCCGGTGCTCACTGGGTTAGTCCAGCCTTCTTAGTCCAGTTATAGGCTTTATCTGTGCCCAGAGAATATCCTGTCTGAACCTGTGAACATTTGGCACAATATATCCTCCAGTACCTCTGTTGTATTTAACCCTACCTAGAGTTTTTAAAGCCAACTCCTTCTTCCTGCAAATAATTACTATCTATGCTATGATATTCATACCCCAGAGTATTTAATTAATACTTTCTGTAACAGGAAACATTGGCCCCAGTATCCATCCAATACCTCCAGACCCTCTGTCCTTAGAGCAGAGTTTCAGCAGACTGTTGACGGTCTCAGTGAGCTGCTGTTGTTGGCTAAGCAGGATGCTGTTGTTGCCAGTGGCCTGGTCCAGATGGGTCTGCAGCTCTGTGATCACACTGCTCTGTCTGGCTACCAGCTGCTGCAGGCTGGACCTCTCCTCCTGGAAGGTGACTAGCTCCTCATGGTGCCCAGACTCCAGCTCCTGCATCTTCTGCTCTAAGAGCCTAATCAATACAAGTGATTTGAAAATCAGTTGATCAGTCAGTCAGCCAATAAATCAAGACAGAACTTTTTATGGGAAGAAAATTATTAATGTTGATTTGACCTGTTCTTGTCATGCAGCTTGCTGATCTCTGTAGATTGGTGGAGGAGCTGGGTCTCCAGTTTGTTGGTGGACAGAGAGTTCTCCAGGAGCTGAATCTCCAGCCTGGAGGTCTGATTCAACACCTGTCCATCAGGAAGCTGTTACTATCATTCATATTCACCCAGTCAAGTGTATGGAGTGTATCTATATAGGCTAAAAGTGGCACCATGTATTTGAATGTACTTCATAGGCCTATTCATCCAATCAAATTAGGATAATTGCTGAGTAGGCTACATGATTAATAGTAAGTGTTACTGATATCATAACATGCACTTGAATGTTCTTTGGAGAGGGATGTTTGTATATGATTCATACTGCACCTGGATCTCTACGTCTGTCAGTTTGCGTGTGTGCTGGGCAGTCTGGGTCAGGAAGTTGGTGCCTAGATTCAAGATGGCAACTGTGTGATTGTGGACAGCACTCTGCTGCAGCTGAGCCATCTCCACATTCAGACTGTCCTTCACATATCTCTCAATCTGACATACAAACACAGAGGAGGTATGAAGGGATGTTTAGGGCTTTACCTCTCTCGCCAGAATCCGGGTGTTCTGCACACTCACATTTAATTTCAATTTTGGTCATGTCCTAGGAACATTCTCCAACTGGCTTAACATTGAACATGTTCTCACATAGTTCAGAGAATGTTAAGAAACAACTTCCTTCTGTGGGAATTTCAGTACTTCAGCATAACGTTTCCTACAGGGATCCTCTATTCAAAGTCATGTTCTCAGTATGTTCAGAGAACGTTAAGAAACAACTTCCTTCTGTGGGAATTTCAGTACTTCAGCATAACGTTTCCTACAGGGATCCTCTATTCAAAGTCATGTTCTCAGTATGTTCAGAGAACGTTAAGAAACAACTTCCTTCTGTGGAAATTTCAGTACTTCAGCAGATCCCAGTTTCCTACAGGGATCCTCTTGGTTCTATTTAAAGTCATGTTCTCAAATTGTTCCAAGAACTTTAAGAAAACTTTCCATAAAAAACACAAGAAAACTTTTGTAATGTTCAGAGAATGTTCTAAAAATGTTATTTAAAAACATACACCCCGTTCTCAGAACATTAAGAAAACATTCCATAAAAGCGTTCCATTCTCAGCATCAACAAAACTCTATCCTCTGTCTTGTTAAGTGTTCAAACTTAATGAGTGTTTGTTTCCTTTTAAAATGGGGTCTGTTTGAATAGACAAAAAATAACAACTGTGAATGCGTTGTTATTAGTCCACGCTCGCTCCATACTGGTGGCGCAGTGGACTAATTCCATGGATGGACGACAGAAGATGATGCCATGTCACAATAAAGAAGAAATGTGGTTGGATGATTAATGCCAACAAATTTATAGGATTAGTGTCCGATAGATGAGTTGTCTGACAACGTCATGAAAATGTGCTTTGTTATGATTCTGAACCATCAGATAGCAAGCAACAATGACAAAGAATCTGCCATGTGGGCAATCGTAGATTTATCTTGTTCTTGAAACCATGTCGTGTTTTGACTGATTTCGTGTCAATGCTTATATGGCTAAAATTCGATAGCTCGCTAACCAACAACTGTAACGATGTATTTGTGCTCGTTGTGAAAATGTATTTACGTTTTCAATAAACATTTGAAGACAAATTATAGTTTACATGTTGTCAACAATCTAAGCCAACCCTGTCTGTTTTACCCCATATTTGTGTACACTGGTTTTGTTGCTAAACAACCAACTGGTCTATCTTTGCTTGCAGTTCAAAATGGTAAACCCCAAATAAGCTAGTAGTGTTATTAAAAGTGTTACTGAAACATGGTGAATGTTTTAAGGAAGTTGTTAAAAAACCTCAAAATAACCTATAATATCCATTTCCAGAACCTCTCTGCAACCTAAAAATAAAAGTTCCCAGAACAGAGACAAAATCTTCTGTTCTCGGAACGTTTGAAAACGTTGTTTTACCAGTCAGGAAACGTATGGCTTCGTTCCCACAACCAATTTGAAACCAAAAACAAACGTTCCCACAACTTCCAAGGAACCAGCCATAAATAACCTAATTATATCCAGGGAAGAAAAAAGATTGGATATGTATTCATTCCCCTCGGCAATTGTGAATTGAAGGATTTACTGCATCGATATGGTCCTGTCTAAGGATTTCCTTGGCCCCTAGTCAGCTACTTCGGGAGGGATCTTTCAGAGTTGTTGAGTTCAGTCATTTCCTTCTCGTCAACCAGGAGAGATCAGTCATGGGACTGCATCTGTATGTTTTCTGCCACAGATGCATCATGTGGACAGGGCTCAGCTGCCAATGACATTATCCATCCGAAGTTCACTGTCCTGATGATGATTACAATGAGGAGAGGTCTTTCCCAGCAATGTGCTTTAAAAATGTATCGTTTGTTTTGTGATGGCTCAGGGTCATTCAGTGATTCATTGAAGTTTAGAGTTTTCCTGTTACCCCGGCTTTCAAGCCATGGCCTTTTCAGTTCATGTGAACCAGTTTAGCCTTGGACAGCTTTTTAAACTATGTATTTTCAAAAATGTACAGTTTGGAAATTACAGTTAAGTAGTCACAATAATGGTATATGAAATATTTACATTGCAAGAATTAGAGTTAGAATTTCATGTCTCACTTTATCCCTGATTTAACGTAACAGATCACCCTAAGTATGATTTTCAACTTAAGAATGTCTACTTTGTGGCTAGATTCCCTCTGCACAGACAGAGGAAAGGCCTGGTCTCTATGACACTTACTGAAAGATTCCCTCTGCACAGACAGAGGAAAGGCCTGGTCTCTATGACACTTACTGAAAGATTCCCTCTGCACAGACAGAGGAAAGGCCTGGTCTCTATGACACTTACTGAAAGATTCCCTCTGCACAGACAGAGGAAAGGCCTGGTCTCTATGACACTTACTGAAAGATTCCCTCTGCACAGACAGAGGAAAGGCCTGGTCTCTATGACACTTACTGAAAGATTCCCTCTGCACAGACAGAGGAAAGGCCTGGTCTCTATGACACTTACTGATAGATTCCCTCTGCACAGACAGAGGAAAGGCCTGGTCTCTATGACACTTACTGAAAGATTCCCTCTGCACAGACAGAGGAAAGGCCTGGTCTCTATGACACTTACTGAAAGATTCCCTCTGCACAGACAGAGGAAAGGCCTGGTCTCTACGACACTTACTGAAAGATTCCTTCTGCACAGACAGAGGAAAGGCCTGGTCTCTATTTTTTTTTTTTTTTTTATTTCACCTTTATTTAACCAGGTAGGCTAGTTGAGAACAAGTTCTCATTTACAACTGCGACCTGGCCAAGATAAAGCATAGCAGTGTGAACAGACAACACAGAGTTACACATGGAGTGAACAATTAACAAGTCAATAACACAGTAGGAAAAAAAAGGGGGAGTCTATATACAATGTGTGCAAAAGGCATGAGGAGGTAGGCGAATAATTACAATATTGCAGATTAACACTGGAGTGATAAATGATCAGATGATCATGTACAGGTAGAGATATTGGTGTGCAAAAGAGCAGAAAAGTAAATAAATAAAAACTGTGGGGATGAGGTAGGTGAAAATGGGTGGGCTATTTACCAATAGATTATGTACAGCTGCAGCAATCGGTTAGCTGCTCAGATAGCTGATGTTTGAAGTTGGTGAGGGAGATAAAGGTCTCCAACTTCAGCGATGTTTGCAATTCGTTCCAGTCACAGGCAGCAGAGTACTGGAACGAAAGGCGGCCGAATGAGGTGTTGGCTTTAGGGATGATCAGTGAGATACACCAGCTGGAGCGCGTGCTACGGATGGGTGTTGCCATCGTGACCAGTGAACTGAGATAAGGCGGAGCTTTACCTAGCATGGCCTTGTAGATGACCTGGAGCCAGTGGGTCTTGCGACGAATATGTAGCGAGGGCCAGCCGACTAGAGCATACAAGTCGCAGTGGTGGGTAGTATAAGGTGCTTTAGTGACAAAACGGATGGCACTGTGATAAACTGCATCCAGTTTGCTGAGAAGAGTGTTGGAAGCAATTTTGTAGATGACATCGCCGAAGTCGAGGATCGGTAGGATAGTCAGTTTTACTAGGGTAAGCTTGGCAGCGTGAGTGAAGGAGGCTTTGTTACGGAATAGAAAGCCGACTCTTGATTTGATTTTCGATTGGAGATGTTTGATATGGGTCTGGAAGGAGAGTTTACAGTCTAGCCAGACACCTAGGTACTTATAGGTGTCCACATATTCAAGGTCGGAACCATCCAGTGTGGTGATGCTTACTGAATGACACTTACTGAAAGTACAGTGTCAGACTGTTTATCGCTACTGCTATGTGGTCTGAGCAGCTTCCCACAAAGACAATTGAATAGTCAGCTAATGGTATCATTCAGGAATTAATTCATCTGTAAGATCAGAGTGCATTAAGATGCCAATGTCAATGCAGAGGAAAGGAAGAGAAGGTCTAGTGCAGTGTACACATGTTAAAACGTGTCAAGTGGCAGTCTACTTATTACAATGTCCAGAGTTCTCAAATAATCACACACTACATTAGACATAAGAAACCCAGAGGAATAGTTGCAGGGCCGGATTACCACATTAGGGGCCCCGGGGCAACTATCAAATATACAGTAACAGTCCAAAGTTTGGACACACCTACTCATTCAAGGTTTTTCTTTTTTTTTTTACTATTTTCTACATCAAAACTATGAAATAACACAAATCGAATCTTGCAGTAACCAAAAACGTGTTAAACAAATCAAATATATTTTATATTTAAGATTCTTCAAAGTAACCACCCTTTCCCTTGATGATAGCTTTGCACACTCTTGGCATTCTCTCAACCAGCTTCATGAGAATGCTTTTCCAACAGTCTTGAAGGAGTTCCCACATATGCTGAGCTCTTGTTGGCTGCTTTTCCTCAGTACCACACTATAGCGTTCATTTAATCAAAGTGGAAAACACATTACCTCAGTACCACACTATAGCGTTCATTTAATCAAAGAGAAAAACACATTACCTCAGTACCACACTATAGCGTTCATTTAATCAAAGAGAAAAACACATTACCTCAGTACCACACTATAGCGTTCATTTAATCAAAGAGGAAAACACATTACCTCAGTACCACACTATAGCGTTCATTTAATCAAAGTGGAAAACACATTACCTCAGTACCACACTATAGCGTTCATTTAATCAAAGAGGAAAACACATTACCTCAATACCACACTATAGCGTTTGTTTAATCAATCAAATAGGAAAACACATTACCTCAGTACCACAATATAGCATTCATTTAATCAAAGAGGAAAACACATGACCTCATTACCACACTATAGCGTTTGTTTAATCAATCAAAGAGGAAAACACATTACCTCAGTACCACACTATAGCATTCATTTAATCAAAGAGGAAAACACATGACCTCAGTACCACACTATAGCGTTCATTTAATCAAAGAGAAAAACACATAACCTCAGTACCACACTATAGCATTCATTTAATCAAAGAGGAAAACACATTACCTCTGTGCCACACTATAGTGTTTGTTTAATCAATCAAAGAGGAAAACACATTACCTCAGTACCACACTATAGCGTTTGTTTAATCAATCAAAGAGGAAAACACATTACCTCAGTACCACACTATAGCGTTTGTTTAATCAATCAAAGAGGAAAACACATTACCTCAGTACCACACTATAGCGTTCATTTAATCAAGAGAAAAACACATTACCTCAGTACCACACTATAGCGTTCATTTAATCAAGATAAAAACACATTTCCTCAGTACCACACTATAGCGTTCATTTAATCAAAGAGGAAAACACATTACCTCAGTACCACACTATAGCGTTCATTTAATCAAGATAAAAACATATTACCTCAGTGCCACACTATAATGTTCATTTAATCAAAGAATGGCCATGGAGAGGAACTCCTGAAACTATGAAGAGAGTGAAATACACTGAGATTGAAGTTCTCTGAAAAGCATGGCCCCACATAAAAACTATGTTATTGTTGCCTTCGTAACTGTCGACTGTTCTCCTGGTCGTTTTCAGATGCACATATCAAAAACATTTCATGGTGCAGTGAGACGAAGAATAGTTTGTCATTTTATATTCACTGCATGTATGCAGGGTTCCAAGTGCTCACCCTTAAGCATAGCCTGTGTTACATTATACCAAATGCAATTACCAAACTCAGCACTGGTAATACTGAAGTGGTAGTCTGTTACTACTGAAGTGGCCTTGTTCTCCCTGACAGAATCATCTCTGGTATTCCTTGGAATGTGTATGCTGCTGGCCTAGGTCCCGGTGGGTCAGGGAACACACACACACACACACACACACACACACACACACACACACACACACACACACACACACACACACACACACACACACACACACACACACACACACACACACAGACAGACACACAGACACACAGACACACAGACACACAGACAGACAGACACACAGACACACAGACAGACAGACAGACAGACAGACAGACAGACAGACAGAGAGCACTGCCTAACGCTGAGCCCATTCCTTGAAATTGACTCCCCAGCCCTGGATTGGGCCAATGTGACATAGTGTGAGAGGGTTCAGACAGACAACACAGTGTTTTCTTAAGGACAGCCAGGCCAGCCGGACACACTCAGAACATCACAACCCAGCGACCAAGAGCCACAGCCTGTCTGTCACATTTTACCACGGCCCAGTCAAACAAGTCCCTGTCATCAATCTCTCATCCCTGGGGCTGCAACATAGTCCCTGGGTCCACACACACTGGAACAACAGTCCTTTTGAAATGACAGTGTTTTTAATGAATAATGCGGGATATGGTGCATTCCTCACTTATGGGGTAAGAGAGATGTTTTAGTATCCTTAAGGTTTCTGTTTCTGTTGGGTTGTTGCTAATGTCATTTAGAGTTGTTCGGTGTAATGGAGTAATCCAAACAGCAGATCTCCCCAAATATACAGTATCTATTGTATACTGTACTATGGGGAGTAAAATGTAGATAGGCTGTAAAGCAATGATGAATTGTACTGGGATATCTTATAACTTATTGCTCCTGAGTAAGCAGAGACAGAGGAAAGAGATGGATCCAGGTGGGACCGAGCCAAATGTTGTCCTATAATAATAATATTCATTATGGCAGGACACATTTGGCTCGGCCCAAATAGTTCATGGGGTTGAAACACACTCAATGCTGATAATGTGCACTTAAAGATGCACTGTGCAGAAATCGTTCACCCATTTCCTGGTTGCTAAAATTCAAATTGTTTGCTGATCTACCACTTCTTAGACTTGCTTTCAACGACAATGACATATCTATAACTCACATTTCTATGTGAATTTGTTTGGGTCGCTCAAAAAGTTAGATATTTAATACAGTATAAAACACTACAGATGGATTTTAAAGTGATGAAATGCAGTATACTTTCTAGCTTTGGCCAGATGTTCCACCTCTATATAACTTTGATAACAACAATGGCTAATGTGTTATAAATGCAATAGCACATAGTTCAATCTGATAAAAAGCTGATCATTTTGACCTGCACAGCCATGGGACATGGCATGCATTTCCTTCTGGAGTATAAATATCTGATAAAGCTCTGTTTAGACTGAAACGTCAGGCTTTAATCTTTATATCAACTACTACTATAATGTATGCTTGGAGAACATGCTCTTACTTTGTGAAGCCACAGTGTATAGTTGTCCATGACGTTCTCCAGGTGTTGGATCCTCTGGTTCCCCAGAGCCGGGGTCAGTCCTGGGAGCTTGGGCTTTTTCAGGGGGGCATCTCCCTGTAGAGTGTTCCCCTGGTACTGGCCCTGTCCCTGGCTGGTGCTGGAGCTGCCGACCCCCTCCGCCTCCGTCAAGCACGGCATGTTCCCCCCAGTGTTATCTGGTAGCAGGAAGGTATAGGTGCAGGATCCGTGCTGGATAGAGTTGTACTGGTGAGCGTTAGTGTTAGTGCTGGTGCTCATGGACCCGCTGCCAGCTATGTCCCCTGGGCCCCTGGGCAGCTCTTCCAGAGACGCAGATACATAGCCCGTCAGTAGCAGCAGAAGGGCAGCCAGAACCAGCCAGATCATGTGGCAGCTGGGCTGGCAGGGCAGGAAGTACCACGGCATGGCAGCAGGAAACAGGCTAACGGTCCTCTTTTATGGCTTCTGTCTGTCTTCTGTCTCTCTTCACAGCATGTCTTCCTGTCCTGTCGTCAATCAGACGGTTGGGAGGTAGACCGTCGATCCAGAAAGATGGCCGCTTCCCATCAGTAGGAATGGATGAGTAGTCCTCTCAAGTGTCAGTGTGGAACTCATCCCAATTCATCACCAGTTGTCTTGTTAGTTGTTGTTGCTGGTCCAGATCCAGGACAGGGATCCACACTACACAGTTGTGTGATGTAGACTACATTGTCAGTCAGTGGAGTGATCTGTGTTGTATCCTCCTCCCCATGGCTGGCTGTATGTAGTGCTGTTCCTCATGTCTGCCTGTCTGTATGTGAGTTTAGAGTGCTTTAACGGGGGGGGGGACACTGGAACGTCCAACTCTGGGCAGGCTCTGTGCCTCCCATACTGAGGGACTGATCGAATGGAATGTGAGAGAGAGAGAGTATGGGGTTGTGTGTGTTTGAGAGAGAGCGAGAGAGAGAGGTATGAGATTCAGTTCTATTAATATAGTCCTGTTTTGAAAACACTTACACAACACAGGCTTGAATCAATGCCTGGTCCATATATAATGACCCCACAGTCTGTAATTCAGACAGATATCTACCGAGAGCAGGAGATGGGCTCTCAGACACTCTTTATGTACAGTGTCTTCATTTCATCTTCATTTAATCATGCAATCATATCCAGCTCTCCCTCATAGGAATGTAAACGTCTCCCATATAGAAAATAAAAGGTTGTTTCAATGTATGGAAGGAGGATGGTTTTCTGGGGAAATGAGGGCCAACTCTGAGGGCACGCTCTGCCATCTTTAAAAGAACAAACCGTTTTTGGTTTTAAGGTACCCTGATTTGGTACAACAAGCTTTTTTCTATTCTTTTTGTTAGACAGCATTGGTAAATTACATTGACATCCAGCAAGTAAATTTAAACAGACATGAACAAAATGGAGAACCCAATAGAATCATGTCACTGAGCAGACACATTTTGTAGCCTACCATTGTTTACTATGGCATGCCAGATTACATATTTAATATAATAATAATATTATTATTATTATATTATTGCATATTTACTTGTGAAAAACACAAACAAAAATTTGTTTGAACATGAACAAGAATGTGTGTGTTTTCCCTAGACCCCTGCTAGACTTCAGGACTGAAGAGGAGGTGTGGGAATCAAACTAAAGACCCCTGCTAGACTTCTGGACTGAAGAGGAGGTGTAGGAATCAAACTAAAGACCCCTGTTAGGCTTCAGGACTGAAGAGGAGGTGTATGAATCAAACTAAAGACTCCTGCTAGACTTCAGGACTGAAGAGGAGGTGTAGGAATCAAACTAAAGACTCCTGCTAGACTTCAGGACTGAAGAGGAGGTGTAGGAATCAAACTAAAGACCCCTGCTAGACTTCAGGACTGAAGAGGAGGTGTAGGAATCAAACTAAAGACCCTGTTAGACTTCAGGACTGAAGAGGAGGTGTATGAATCAAACTAAAGACCCCTGCTAGACTTCAGGACTGAAGAGGATGTGTAGGAATCAAACTAAAGACCCTGTTAGACTTCAGGACTGAAGAGGAGGTGTAGGAATCAAACTAAAGACCCCAGCTAGACTTCAGGACTGAAGAGGAGGTGTAGGAATCAAACTAAAGACTCCTGCTAGACTTCAGGACTGAAGAGGAGGTGTAGGAATCAAACTAAAGACTCCTGTTAGACTTCAGGACTGAAGAGGAGGTGTAGGGATCAAACTAAAGACTCCTGTTAGACTTCAGGACTGAAGAGGATGTGTAGGAATCAAACTAAAGACCCCTGCTAGACTTCAGGACTGAAGAGGAGGTGTAGGAATCAAACTAAAGACCGCTGTTAGACTTCAGGACTGAAGAGGATGTGTAGGAATCAAACTAAAGACCCCTGTTAGACTTCAGGACTGAAGAGGAGGTGTAGGAATCAAACTAAAGACCCCTGCTAGACTTCAGGACTGAAGAGGAGGTGTAGGAATCAAACTAAAGACTCCTGTTAGACTTCAGGACTGAAGAGGAGGTGTAGGAATCAAACTAAAGACCCCTGCTAGACTTCAGGACTGAAGAGGAGGTGTAGGAATCAAACTAAAGACTCCTGTTAGACTTCAGGACTGAAGAGGAGGTGTAGGAATCAAACTAAAGACTCCTGCTAGACTTCAGGACTGCAGAGGAGGTGTAGGAATCAAACTAAAGACCCTGTTAGACTTCAGGACTGAAGAGGAGGTGTAGGAATCAAACTAAAGACCCTGTTAGACTTCAGGACTGAAGAGGAGGTGTAGGAATCAAACTAAAGACTCCTGCTAGACTTCAGGACTGAAGAGGAGGTGTATAAATCAAACTAAAGACCCCTGCTAGACTTCAGGACTGAAGAGGATGTGTATGAATCAAACTAAAGACCCCTGCTAGACTTCAGGACTGCAGAGGAGGTGTAGGAATCAAACTAAAGACCCTGTTAGACTTCAGGACTGAAGAGGATGTGTAGGAATCAAACTAAAGACCCCTGTTAGACTTCAGGACTGAAGAGGAGGTGTAGGAATCAAACTAAAGACCCCTGCTAGACTTCAGGACTGAAGAGGAGGTGTAGGAATCAAACTAAAGACCCCTGCTAGACTTCAGGACTGAAGAGGTGGTGTAGGAATCAAACTAAAGACTCCTGTTAGACTTCAGGACTGCAGAGGAGGTGTAGGAATCAAACTAAAGACCCTGTTAGACTTCAGGACTGAAGAGGAGGTGTAGGAATCAAACTAAAGACCCCTGCTAGACTTCAGGACTGAAGAGGAGGTGTAGGAATCAAACTAAAGACTCCTGTTAGACTTCAGGACTGAAGAGGAGGTGTAGGAATCAAACTAAAGACTCCTGTTAGGCTTCAGGACTGAAGAGGAGGTGTAGGAATCAAACTAAAGACTCCTGTTAGACTTCAGGACTGAAGAGGAGGTGTAGGAATCAAACTAAAGACCCTGTTAGACTTCAGGACTGAAGAGGAGGTGTAGTAATCAAACTAAAGACCCCTGCTAGACTTCAGGACTGCAGAGGAGGTGTAGGAATCAAGCTAAAGACCCTGTTAGACTTCAGGACTGAAGAGGAGGTGTAGGAATCAAACTAAAGACCCTGTTAGACTTCAGGACTGAAGAGGAGGTGTATGAATCAAACTAAAGACCCCTGCTAGACTTCAGGACTGAAGAGGAGGTGTAGGAATCAAACTAAAGACCCTGTTAGACTTCAGGACTGAAGAGGAGGTGTAGGAATCAAACTAAAGACTCCTGCTAGACTTCAGGACTGCAGAGGAGGTGTAGGAATCAAACTAAAGACCCTGTTAGACTTCAGGACTGAATAGGAGGTGTAGGAATCAAACTAAAGACCCTGTTAGACTTCAGGACTGAAGAGGAGGTGTAGGAATCAAACTAAAGACTCCTGCTAGACTTCAGGACTGAAGAGGAGGTGTATGAATCAAACTAAAGACCCCTGCTAGACTTCAGGACTGAAGAGGATGTGTATGAATCAAACTAAAGACCCCTGCTAGACTTCAGGACTGCAGAGGAGGTGTAGGAATCAAACTAAAGACCCTGTTAGACTTCAGGACTGAAGAGGAGGTGTAGGAATCAAACTAAAGACCCTGTTAGACTTCAGGACTGAAGGGGAGGTGTATGAATCAAACTAAAGACCCCTGCTAGACTTCAGGACTGAAGAGGAGGTGTAGGAATCAAACTAAAGACCGCTGTTAGACTTCAGGACTGAAGAGGATGTGTAGGAATCAAACTAAAGACCCCTGTTAGACTTCAGGACTGAAGAGGAGGTGTAGGAATCAAACTAAAGACCCCTGCTAGACTTCAGGACTGAAGAGGAGGTGTAGGAATCAAACTAAAGACCCCTGCTAGACTTCAGGACTGAAGAGGAGGTGTAGGAATCAAACTAAAGACTCCTGTTAGACTTCAGGACTGCAGAGGAGGTGTAGGAATCAAACTAAAGACCCTGTTAGACTTCAGGACTGAAGAGGAGGTGTAGGAATCAAACTAAAGACCCCTGCTAGACTTCAGGACTGAAGAGGAGGTGTAGGAATCAAACTAAAGACTCCTGTTAGACTTCAGGACTGAAGAGGAGGTGTAGGAATCAAACTAAAGACTCCTGTTAGGCTTCAGGACTGAAGAGGAGGTGTAGGAATCAAACTAAAGACTCCTGTTAGGCTTCAGGACTGAAGAGGAGGTGTAGGAATCAAACTAAAGACTCCTGTTAGGCTTCAGGACTGAAGAGGAGGTGTAGGAATCAAACTAAAGACTCCTGTTAGACTTCAGGACTGAAGAGTAGGTGTAGGAATCAAACTAAAGACTCCTGCTAGACTTCAGGACTGAAGAGGAGGTGTAGGAATCAAACTAAAGACCCCTGCTAGACTTCAGGACTGAAGGGGAGGTGTAGGAATCAAACTAAAGACTCCTGTTAGACTTCAGGACTGAAGAGGAGGTGTAGGAATCAAACTAAAGACTCCTGCTAGACTTCAGGACTGAAGAGGAGGTGTAGGAATCAAACTAAAGAACCCTGCTAGACTTCAGGACTGAAGGGGAGGTGTAGGAATCAAACTAAAGACTCCTGCTAGACTTCAGGACTGCAGAGGAGGTGTAGGAATCAAACTAAAGACCCTGTTAGACTTCAGGACTGAAGAGGAGGTGTAGGAATCAAACTAAAGACCCTGTTAGACTTCAGGACTGAAGAGGAGGTGTAGGAATCAAACTAAAGACCCCTGCTAGACTTCAGGACTGAAGAGGAGGTGTAGGAATCAAACTAAAGACTCCTGTTAGACTTCAGGACTGAAGAGGAGGTGTAGGAATCAAACTAAAGACTCCTGTTAGGCTTCAGGACTGAAGAGGAGGTGTAGGAATCAAACTAAAGACTCCTGTTAGACTTCAGGACTGAAGAGGAGGTGTAGGAATCAAACTAAAGACCCTGTTAGACTTCAGGACTGAAGAGGAGGTGTAGGAATCAAACTAAAGACTCCTGCTAGACTTCAGGACTGCAGAGGAGGTGTAGGAATCAAACTAAAGACCCTGTTAGACTTCAGGACTGAAGAGGAGGTGTAGGAATCAAACTAAAGACCCTGTTAGACTTCAGGACTGAAGAGGAGGTGTAGGAATCAAACTAAAGACCCCTGCTAGACTTCAGGACTGAAGAGGAGGTGTAGGAATCAAACTAAAGACTCCTGTTAGACTTCAGGACTGAAGAGGAGGTGTAGGAATCAAACTAAAGACTCCTGTTAGGCTTCAGGACTGAAGAGGAGGTGTAGGAATCAAACTAAAGACTCCTGTTAGGCTTCAGGACTGAAGAGGAGGTGTAGGAATCAAACTAAAGACTCCTGTTAGGCTTCAGGACTGAAGAGGAGGTGTAGGAATCAAACTAAAGACTCCTGTTAGACTTCAGGACTGAAGAGTAGGTGTAGGAATCAAACTAAAGACTCCTGCTAGACTTCAGGACTGAAGAGGAGGTGTAGGAATCAAACTAAAGACCCCTGCTAGACTTCAGGACTGAAGGGGAGGTGTAGGAATCAAACTAAAGACTCCTGTTAGACTTCAGGACTGAAGAGGAGGTGTAGGAATCAAACTAAAGACTCCTGCTAGACTTCAGGACTGAAGAGGAGGTGTAGGAATCAAACTAAAGAACCCTGCTAGACTTCAGGACTGAAGGGGAGGTGTAGGAATCAAACTAAAGACTCCTGCTAGACTTCAGGACTGCAGAGGAGGTGTAGGAATCAAACTAAAGACCCTGTTAGACTTCAGGACTGAAGAGGAGGTGTAGGAATCAAACTAAAGACCCTGTTAGACTTCAGGACTGAAGAGGAGGTGTAGGAATCAAACTAAAGACCCCTGCTAGACTTCAGGACTGAAGAGGAGGTGTAGGAATCAAACTAAAGACTCCTGTTAGACTTCAGGACTGAAGAGGAGGTGTAGGAATCAAACTAAAGACTCCTGTTAGGCTTCAGGACTGAAGAGGAGGTGTAGGAATCAAACTAAAGACTCCTGTTAGACTTCAGGACTGAAGAGGAGGTGTAGGAATCAAACTAAAGACCCTGTTAGACTTCAGGACTGAAGAGGAGGTGTAGGAATCAAACTAAAGACCCCTGCTAGACTTCAGGACTGCAGAGGAGGTGTAGGAATCAAGCTAAAGACCCTGTTAGACTTCAGGACTGAAGAGGAGGTGTAGGAATCAAACTAAAGACCCTGTTAGACTTCAGGACTGAAGAGGAGGTGTATGAATCAAACTAAAGACCCCTGCTAGACTTCAGGACTGAAGAGGAGGTGTAGGAATCAAACTAAAGACCGCTGTTAGACTTCAGGACTGAAGAGGAGGTGTAGGAATCAAACTAAAGACCCTGTTAGACTTCAGGACTGAAGAGGAGGTGTAGGAATCAAACTAAAGACTCCTGCTAGACTTCAGGACTGCAGAGGAGGTGTAGGAATCAAACTAAAGACCCTGTTAGACTTCAGGACTGAAGAGGAGGTGTAGGAATCAAACTAAAGACCCTGTTAGACTTCAGGACTGAAGAGGAGGTGTAGGAATCAAACTAAAGACTCCTGCTAGACTTCAGGACTGAAGAGGAGGTGTATGAATCAAACTAAAGACCCCTGCTAGACTTCAGGACTGAAGAGGATGTGTATGAATCAAACTAAAGACCCCTGCTAGACTTCAGGACTGCAGAGGAGGTGTAGGAATCAAACTAAAGACCCTGTTAGACTTCAGGACTGAAGAGGAGGTGTAGGAATCAAACTAAAGACCCTGTTAGACTTCAGGACTGAAGAGGAGGTGTATGAATCAAACTAAAGACCCCTGCTAGACTTCAGGACTGAAGAGGAGGTGTAGGAATCAAACTAAAGACCGCTGTTAGACTTCAGGACTGAAGAGGATGTGTAGGAATCAAACTAAAGACCCCTGTTAGACTTCAGGACTGAAGAGGAGGTGTAGGAATCAAACTAAAGACTCCTGTTAGACTTCAGGACTGCAGAGGAGGTGTAGGAATCAAACTAAAGACCCTGTTAGACTTCAGGACTGAAGAGGAGGTGTAGGAATCAAACTAAAGACCCCTGCTAGACTTCAGGACTGAAGAGGAGGTGTAGGAATCAAACTAAAGACTCCTGTTAGACTTCAGGACTGAAGAGGAGGTGTAGGAATCAAACTAAAGACTCCTGTTAGGCTTCAGGACTGAAGAGGAGGTGTAGGAATCAAACTAAAGACTCCTGTTAGGCTTCAGGACTGAAGAGGAGGTGTAGGAATCAAACTAAAGACTCCTGTTAGGCTTCAGGACTGAAGAGGAGGTGTAGGAATCAAACTAAAGACTCCTGTTAGACTTCAGGACTGAAGAGGAGGTGTAGGAATCAAACTAAAGACTCCTGCTAGACTTCAGGACTGAAGAGGAGGTGTAGGAATCAAACTAAAGACCCCTGCTAGACTTCAGGACTGAAGGGGAGGTGTAGGAATCAAACTAAAGACTCCTGTTAGACTTCAGGACTGAAGAGGAGGTGTAGGAATCAAACTAAAGACTCCTGCTAGACTTCAGGACTGAAGAGGAGGTGTAGGAATCAAACTAAAGACCCCTGCTAGACTTCAGGACTGAAGGGGAGGTGTAGGAATCAAACTAAAGACTCCTGCTAGACTTCAGGACTGCAGAGGAGGTGTAGGAATCAAACTAAAGACCCTGTTAGACTTCAGGACTGAAGAGGAGGTGTAGGAATCAAACTAAAGACCCCGTTAGACTTCAGGACTGAAGAGGAGGTGTAGGAATCAAACTAAAGACTCCTGCTAGACTTCAGGACTGAAGAGGAGGTGTATGAATCAAACTAAAGACCCCTGCTAGACTTCAGGACTGAAGAGGATGTGTATGAATCAAACTAAAGACCCCTGCTAGACTTCAGGACTGCAGAGGAGGTGTAGGAATCAAACTAAAGACCCTGTTAGACTTCAGGACTGCAGAGGAGGTGTAGGAATCAAACTAAAGACCCTGTTAGACTTCAGGACTGAAGAGGAGGTGTAGGAATCAAACTAAAGACTCCTGCTAGACTTCAGGACTTAAGAGGAGGTGTAGGAATCAAACTAAAGACTCCTGCTAGACTTCAGGACTGCAGAGGAGGTGTAGGAATCAAACTAAAGACCCTGTTAGACTTCAGGACTGAAGAGGAGGTGTAGGAATCAAACTAAAGACCCTGTTAGACTTCAGGACTGAAGAGGAGGTGTAGGAATCAAACTAAAGACTCCTGCTAGACTTCAGGACTGAAGAGGAGGTGTAGGAATCAAACTAAAGACCCTGTTAGACTTCAGGACTGAAGAGGAGGTGTAGGAATCAAACTAAAGACTCCTGTTAGACTTCAGGACTGAAGAGGAGGTGTAGGAATCAAACTAAAGACCCTGTTAGACTTCAGGACTGAAGAGGAGGTGTATGAATCAAACTAAAGACCCTGTTAGACTTCAGGACTGAAGAGGATGTGTAGGAATCAAACTAAAGACTCCTGCTAGACTTCAGGACTGAAGAGGAGGTGTAGGAATCAAACTAAAGACCCCTGCTAGACTTCAGGACTGAAGAGGAGGTGTAGGAATCAAACTAAAGACTCCTGTTAGACTTCAGGACTGCAGAGGAGGTGTAGGAATCAAACTAAAGACCCTGTTAGACTTCAGGACTGAAGAGGAGGTGTAGGAATCAAACTAAAGACCCTGTTAGACTTCAGGACTGAAGAGGAGGTGTAGGAATCAAACTAAAGACTCTGTTAGACTTCAGGACTGAAGAGGAGGTGTAGGAATCAAACTAAAGACTCCTGTTAGGCTTCAGGACTGAAGAGGAGGTGTAGGAATCAAACTAAAGACTCCTGTTAGGCTTCAGGACTGAAGAGGAGGTGTAGGAATCAAACTAAAGACTCCTGTTAGGCTTCAGGACTGAAGAGGAGGTGTAGGAATCAAACTAAAGACTCCTGTTAGACTTCAGGACTGAAGAGTAGGTGTAGGAATCAAACTAAAGACTCCTGCTAGACTTCAGGACTGAAGAGGAGGTGTAGGAATCAAACTAAAGACCCCTGCTAGACTTCAGGACTGAAGGGGAGGTGTAGGAATCAAACTAAAGACTCCTGCTAGACTTCAGGACTGAAGAGGAGGTGTATGAATCAAACTAAAGACCCCTGCTAGACTTCAGGACTGAAGAGGATGTGTATGAATCAAACTAAAGACCCCTGCTAGACTTCAGGACTGCAGAGGAGGTGTAGGAATCAAACTAAAGACCCTGTTAGACTTCAGGACTGCAGAGGAGGTGTAGGAATCAAACTAAAGACCCTGTTAGACTTCAGGACTGAAGAGGAGGTGTAGGAATCAAACTAAAGACTCCTGCTAGACTTCAGGACTTAAGAGGAGGTGTAGGAATCAAACTAAAGACTCCTGCTAGACTTCAGGACTGCAGAGGAGGTGTAGGAATCAAACTAAAGACCCTGTTAGACTTCAGGACTGAAGAGGAGGTGTAGGAATCAAACTAAAGACCCTGTTAGACTTCAGGACTGAAGAGGAGGTGTAGGAATCAAACTAAAGACTCCTGCTAGACTTCAGGACTGAAGAGGAGGTGTAGGAATCAAACTAAAGACCCTGTTAGACTTCAGGACTGAAGAGGAGGTGTAGGAATCAAACTAAAGACTCCTGCTAGACTTCAGGACTGAAGAGGAGGTGTATGAATCAAACTAAAGACCCTGTTAGACTTCAGGACTGAAGGGGAGGTGTATGAATCAAACTAAAGACCCCTGCTAGACTTCAGGACTGAAGAGGAGGTGTAGGAATCAAACTAAAGACTCCTGTTAGACTTCAGGACTGAAGAGGAGGTGTAGGAATCAAACTAAAGACCCTGTTAGACTTCAGGACTGAAGAGGAGGTGTATGAATCAAACTAAAGACCCTGTTAGACTTCAGGACTGAAGAGGATGTGTAGGAATCAAACTAAAGACCCCTGCTAGACTTCAGGACTGAAGAGGAGGTGTAGGAATCAAACTAAAGACTCCTGTTAGACTTCAGGACTGAAGAGGAGGTGTAGGAATCAAACTAAAGACTCCTGTTAGGCTTCAGGACTGAAGAGGAGGTGTAGGAATCAAACTAAAGACTCCTGTTAGGCTTCAGGACTGAAGAGGAGGTGTAGGAATCAAACTAAAGACTCCTGTTAGGCTTCAGGACTGAAGAGGAGGTGTAGGAATCAAACTAAAGACTCCTGTTAGACTTCAGGACTGAAGAGTAGGTGTAGGAATCAAACTAAAGACTCCTGCTAGACTTCAGGACTGAAGAGGAGGTGTAGGAATCAAACTAAAGACCCCTGCTAGACTTCAGGACTGAAGGGGAGGTGTAGGAATCAAACTAAAGACTCCTGTTAGACTTCAGGACTGAAGAGGAGGTGTAGGAATCAAACTAAAGACTCCTGCTAGACTTCAGGACTGAAGAGGAGGTGTAGGAATCAAACTAAAGAACCCTGCTAGACTTCAGGACTGAAGGGGAGGTGTAGGAATCAAACTAAAGACTCCTGCTAGACTTCAGGACTGCAGAGGAGGTGTAGGAATCAAACTAAAGACCCTGTTAGACTTCAGGACTGAAGAGGAGGTGTAGGAATCAAACTAAAGACCCTGTTAGACTTCAGGACTGAAGAGGAGGTGTAGGAATCAAACTAAAGACCCCTGCTAGACTTCAGGACTGAAGAGGAGGTGTAGGAATCAAACTAAAGACTCCTGTAAGACTTCAGGACTGAAGAGGAGGTGTAGGAATCAAACTAAAGATTCCTGTTAGGCTTCAGGACTGAAGAGGAGGTGTAGGAATAAACTAAAGACTCCTGTTAGACTTCAGGACTGAAGAGGAGGTGTAGGAATCAAACTAAAGACCCTGTTAGACTTCAGGACTGAAGAGGAGGTGTAGGAATCAAACTAAAGACCCCTGCTAGACTTCAGGACTGCAGAGGAGGTGTAGGAATCAAGCTAAAGACCCTGTTAGACTTCAGGACTGAAGAGGAGGTGTAGGAATCAAACTAAAGACCCTGTTAGACTTCAGGACTGAAGAGGAGGTGTATGAATCAAACTAAAGACCCCTGCTAGACTTCAGGACTGAAGAGGAGGTGTAGGAATCAAACTAAAGACCGCTGTTAGACTTCAGGACTGAAGAGGAGGTGTAGGAATCAAACTAAAGACCCTGTTAGACTTCAGGACTGAAGAGGAGGTGTAGGAATCAAACTAAAGACTCCTGCTAGACTTCAGGACTGCAGAGGAGGTGTAGGAATCAAACTAAAGACCCTGTTAGACTTCAGGACTGAAGAGGAGGTGTAGGAATCAAACTAAAGACCCTGTTAGACTTCAGGACTGAAGAGGAGGTGTAGGAATCAAACTAAAGACTCCTGCTAGACTTCAGGACTGAAGAGGAGGTGTAGGAATCAAACTAAAGACCCCTGCTAGACTTCAGGACTGAAGAGGATGTGTATGAATCAAACTAAAGACCCCTGCTAGACTTCAGGACTGCAGAGGAGGTGTAGGAATCAAACTAAAGACCCTGTTAGACTTCAGGACTGAAGAGGAGGTGTAGGAATCAAACTAAAGACCCTGTTAGACTTCAGGACTGAAGAGGAGGTGTATGAATCAAACTAAAGACCCCTGCTAGACTTCAGGACTGAAGAGGAGGTGTAGGAATCAAACTAAAGACCGCTGTTAGACTTCAGGACTGAAGAGGATGTGTAGGAATCAAACTAAAGACCCCTGTTAGACTTCAGGACTGAAGAGGAGGTGTAGGAATCAAACTAAAGACTCCTGTTAGACTTCAGGACTGCAGAGGAGGTGTAGGAATCAAACTAAAGACCCTGTTAGACTTCAGGACTGAAGAGGAGGTGTAGGAATCAAACTAAAGACCCCTGCTAGACTTCAGGACTGAAGAGGAGGTGTAGGAATCAAACTAAAGACTCCTGTTAGACTTCAGGACTGAAGAGGAGGTGTAGGAATCAAACTAAAGACTCCTGTTAGGCTTCAGGACTGAAGAGGAGGTGTAGGAATCAAACTAAAGACTCCTGTTAGGCTTCAGGACTGAAGAGGAGGTGTAGGAATCAAACTAAAGACTCCTGTTAGGCTTCAGGACTGAAGAGGAGGTGTAGGAATCAAACTAAAGACTCCTGTTAGACTTCAGGACTGAAGAGGAGGTGTAGGAATCAAACTAAAGACTCCTGCTAGACTTCAGGACTGAAGAGGAGGTGTAGGAATCAAACTAAAGACCCCTGCTAGACTTCAGGACTGAAGGGGAGGTGTAGGAATCAAACTAAAGACTCCTGTTAGACTTCAGGACTGAAGAGGAGGTGTAGGAATCAAACTAAAGACTCCTGCTAGACTTCAGGACTGAAGAGGAGGTGTAGGAATCAAACTAAAGACCCCTGCTAGACTTCAGGACTGAAGGGGAGGTGTAGGAATCAAACTAAAGACTCCTGCTAGACTTCAGGACTGCAGAGGAGGTGTAGGAATCAAACTAAAGACCCTGTTAGACTTCAGGACTGAAGAGGAGGTGTAGGAATCAAACTAAAGACCCCGTTAGACTTCAGGACTGAAGAGGAGGTGTAGGAATCAAACTAAAGACTCCTGCTAGACTTCAGGACTGAAGAGGAGGTGTATGAATCAAACTAAAGACCCCTGCTAGACTTCAGGACTGAAGAGGATGTGTATGAATCAAACTAAAGACCCCTGCTAGACTTCAGGACTGCAGAGGAGGTGTAGGAATCAAACTAAAGACCCTGTTAGACCTCAGGACTGCAGAGGAGGTGTAGGAATCAAACTAAAGACCCTGTTAGACTTCAGGACTGAAGAGGAGGTGTAGGAATCAAACTAAAGACTCCTGCTAGACTTCAGGACTTAAGAGGAGGTGTAGGAATCAAACTAAAGACTCCTGCTAGACTTCAGGACTGCAGAGGAGGTGTAGGAATCAAACTAAAGACCCTGTTAGACTTCAGGACTGAAGAGGAGGTGTAGGAATCAAACTAAAGACCCTGTTAGACTTCAGGACTGAAGAGGAGGTGTAGGAATCAAACTAAAGACTCCTGCTAGACTTCAGGACTGAAGAGGAGGTGTAGGAATCAAACTAAAGACCCTGTTAGACTTCAGGACTGAAGAGGAGGTGTAGGAATCAAACTAAAGACTCCTGCTAGACTTCAGGACTGAAGAGGAGGTGTATGAATCAAACTAAAGACCCTGTTAGACTTCAGGACTGAAGGGGAGGTGTATGAATCAAACTAAAGACCCCTGCTAGACTTCAGGACTGAAGAGGAGGTGTAGGAATCAAACTAAAGACTCCTGTTAGACTTCAGGACTGAAGAGGAGGTGTAGGAATCAAACTAAAGACCCTGTTAGACTTCAGGACTGAAGAGGAGGTGTATGAATCAAACTAAAGACCCTGTTAGACTTCAGGACTGAAGAGGATGTGTAGGAATCAAACTAAAGACTCCTGCTAGACTTCAGGACTGAAGAGGAGGTGTAGGAATCAAACTAAAGACCCCTGCTAGACTTCAGGACTGAAGGGGAGGTGTAGGAATCAAACTAAAGACTCCTGCTAGACTTCAGGACTGCAGAGGAGGTGTAGGAATCAAACTAAAGACCCTGTTAGACTTCAGGACTGAAGAGGAGGTGTAGGAATCAAACTAAAGACCCCGTTAGACTTCAGGACTGAAGAGGAGGTGTAGGAATCAAACTAAAGACTCCTGCTAGACTTCAGGACTGAAGAGGAGGTGTATGAATCAAACTAAAGACCCTGCTAGACTTCAGGACTGAAGAGGATGTGTATGAATCAAACTAAAGACCCCTGCTAGACTTCAGGACTGCAGAGGAGGTGTAGGAATCAAACTAAAGACCCTGTTAGACTTCAGGACTGCAGAGGAGGTGTAGGAATCAAACTAAAGACCCTGTTAGACTTCAGGACTGAAGAGGAGGTGTAGGAATCAAACTAAAGACTCCTGCTAGACTTCAGGACTTAAGAGGAGGTGTAGGAATCAAACTAAAGACTCCTGCTAGACTTCAGGACTGCAGAGGAGGTGTAGGAATCAAACTAAAGACCCTGTTAGACTTCAGGACTGAAGAGGAGGTGTAGGAATCAAACTAAAGACCCTGTTAGACTTCAGGACTGAAGAGGAGGTGTAGGAATCAAACTAAAGACTCCTGCTAGACTTCAGGACTGAAGAGGAGGTGTAGGAATCAAACTAAAGACCCTGTTAGACTTCAGGACTGAAGAGGAGGTGTAGGAATCAAACTAAAGACTCCTGCTAGACTTCAGGACTGAAGAGGAGGTGTATGAATCAAACTAAAGACCCTGTTAGACTTCAGGACTGAAGGGGAGGTGTATGAATCAAACTAAAGACCCTGCTAGACTTCAGGACTGAAGAGGAGGTGTAGGAATCAAACTAAAGACTCCTGTTAGACTTCAGGACTGAAGAGGAGGTGTAGGAATCAAACTAAAGACCCTGTTAGACTTCAGGACTGAAGAGGAGGTGTATGAATCAAACTAAAGACCCTGTTAGACTTCAGGACTGAAGAGGATGTGTAGGAATCAAACTAAAGACCCCTGCTAGACTTCAGGACTGAAGAGGAGGTGTATGAATCAAACTAAAGACCCTGTTAGACTTCAGGACTGAAGAGGATGTGTAGGAATCAAACTAAAGACTCCTGCTAGACTTCAGGACTGAAGAGGAGGTGTAGGAATCAAACTAAAGACCCTGTTAGACTTCAGGACTGAAGAGGAGGTGTAGGAATCAAACTAAAGACTCCTGCTAGACTTCAGGACTGAAGAGGATGTGTAGGAATCAAACTAAAGACCCCTGCTAGACTTCAGGACTGAAGAGGAGAAGTAGAAGGCTGGAGCAGAAGCTGACTTCTATGTCCTCATTATAGTACCATGCTGGGGTTGTTGTCAGAAAGCTGCTCTTTCACCCATTTGGCTCGTAGACCCTGCTATGCTCCTTACTCTCCTGCCACAGACAGTCACAGTGGAACCTCAGAGAGGCTCGACTCTCTCCTCCTCATTGTTTTAGTTCTAGAATGAAACCCTGTGTTACTGAGAGGTATGTGCCAAAGCCAAACTTGGAACTGGACTCCAAGTTCACACTTTAAATGACTCCAGTGCATAAATACAGTACAAACATTTGTCTAGAGACCCATAGTGCTGTTTGTTCAACACACTTTCAAGTTAAGTGACAGTGATAATATTCAAATCAGGACATTGGTGAGGTAGGTGTTTGGCTACTGCAGGTAGGTGTTTGGCTACTGTGTTTGGCTACTGCAGGGGTCGTCAACCCTGTTCCAACCAGGCATCACACTGAGCTACTTAGCTAATTGATCAGTTCAGTGATTGCCTAAATTCAACACACCTGGTCGGTTAACTGAAAAACTTGAAGCGACAGCTGCACTCCAAGACCAGGGTTGCCTACACATGGGCTTCAGCTACGGGAATCCATGGAGTAGCAATGTAGGTCTACATGAAATGATGAGAAAATTGTCCCTGCATTGTTATTGTTACAGTAACACAGGCCTTACTAAACTATCATCAGGAGAGCTTGTGTGAACACTGTGTGCAGACTCAGAACACACCAAACACCACAACAAATTATTATCATGTCATCCAGGCTTGGCAACCAGTGTGTCTCACTCTGTATAGTTTGTTTTGGAAAGGGTGTGTGTGTGTGTTTCACTTGATTGAATGAATCAGACTTTAGAGATTTGGAGTGAACTATTTGTGAATGAAGTCACCCTTGTGAAGAGGGTCAAATGAAGCAACAAGTGATGGCTTAATATCCCTCTAGTGATGGCTTCATATCCCCCTAGTGATGGCTTAATATCCCTCTAGTGATGGCTTCATATCCCCCTAGTGATGGCTTCATATCCCCCTAGTGATGGCTTAATATCCCCCTAGTGATGGCTTCATATCCCCCTAGTGATGGCTTCATATCCCCCTAGTGATGGCTTCATATCCCCCTAGTGATGGCTTCATATCCCCCTAGTGATGGCTTCATATCCCCCTAGTGATGGCTTCATATCCCCCTAGTGATGGCTTCATATCCCCCTAGTGATGGCTTCATATCCCCTAGTGATGGCTTCATATCCCCCTAGTGATGGCTTCATATCCCCCTAGTGATGGCTTCATATCCCCCTAGTGATGGCTTAATATCCCTCTAGTGATGGCTTCATATCCCCCTAGTGATGGCTTCATATCCCCCTAGTGATGGCTTAATATCCCCTTAGTGATGGCTTAATATCCCCCTAGTGATGGCTTAATATCCCCATAGTGATTGCTTCATATCCCCCTAGTGATGGCTTCATATCCCCCTAGTGATGGCTTAATATCCCCCTAGTGATGGCTTCATATCCCCCTAGTGATGGCTTAATATCCCCCTAGTGATGGCTTCATATCCCCCTAGTGATGGCTTCATATCCCCTAGTGATGGCTTCATATCCCTCTAGTGATGGCTTCATATCCCCCTAGTGATGGCTTAATATCCCCCTAGTGATGGCTTAATATCCCCCTTGTGATGGCTTCATATCCCCCTAGTGATGGCTTCATATCCCCCTCGTGATGGCTTCATATCCCCCTCGTGATGGCTTCATATCCCCCTAGTGATGGCTTCATATCCCTCTAGTGATGGCTTAATATCCCCCTAGTGATGGCTTCATATCCCCCTAGTGATGGCTTCATGTCCCCCTCGGCTGACCAACTGAGGGAAAATTAGAATCAATACTGTAACTGTCCACTAGATGGTGACCAATTCAGGAACGATTAGAGTCAATACTGTAATTGTCCACTAGATGACAATCCAACACCTATTATATTGTAAAGATTGAAGTAGTGGAATGTTGAGCTGAGGACTTCACAGAGAGAAGATAAAACAGTAAGATCACTCTTTATAATATATCCATATACTACACTTAAAAATACAAGATGATTCTACAATTATTACAGGAAGTAAAACCTCATGAATTTATATATTGAGCAAAAACATAAACAACACTTTTACAGTTAC
The DNA here is from genome assembly GCF_036934945.1 of Oncorhynchus masou masou. Lineage (NCBI taxonomy): Eukaryota > Metazoa > Chordata > Actinopteri > Salmoniformes > Salmonidae > Oncorhynchus > Oncorhynchus masou. Next base: position 90,106,697 of record NC_088240.1, read on the forward strand.
AGTTCATATAAGGAAATCAGTCATTTTAAATCATTTCATTAGGCCCTTATCTATGGACTTCATATGAAAGGGCAGGGGCGCAGCCATGCGTGGGAATAGGAGGGCATAGGCCCACCCACTAGGGAGCCAGGCCCAGCCAATCAGAATGGGCTTTATTACAGACAGAAATACTCCTCAGTTTCATCAGCTGTCTCGGTGGCTGGTCTCAGACAATCTCGCAGGAAAAGAAGCCAGATATGGAGATTCTGGGCTGGCATGGTTACATGTGGTCTGCGGTTGTGAGGCTGGTTAGACGTACTGCCCAATTCTTTAAAACAATGTTGGAGGCAGCTTATGGTAGAGAAGTTAACATTAAATTATCTGGCAACAGCTCTGGTGGACATTCCTGCAGTCAGCATGCCAATTGCACGCTGTCTCGAAACTTGAGACATCTGTGGCATTGTGTTGTGAGACAAAACTGCACATTTTAGAGTGGCCTTCTGTCACCATCACAAGTTGCACCTGTGTAATGATCATGCCGTTTAATCAGCTTCTTGATATGCCACACCTGCCAGGAGGATGGATTATCTTGGGAAAGGAGAAATACTAACAGAGATAAAGAAATGTGTGCACAACATTTGAGAGAAATATGCTTTTTGTGTTAATGAAACATTTCTGGGATCTTTTATTTCATCTCATGAAACATGGGACCAACACTTTACATGTTGCGTTTATATTTCTGTTCAGTATACATCTGCCCTCACAAAGGGGACCTTCAGGCTTCAACTAATAAAAACAATGTAAAGAAAGAGAGCGCTGATGAATAGTTCAATGTATAGGGGAGGAAGAAAATAGAGAGCGAGAGAGAGAGTGAAGAGAGAGTTGAAAGAAAGAGTGAAGAGAGAGTGAGAGTGAAGAGAGAGAGTTGAGAGAAAGAATGAAGAGAGAGAGAGTGAAGAGAGAGTTGAAAGAGAGTGGAGAGAGAGAGAGTGAAGAGAGAGAGTTGAGAGAGAGTGAAGAGAGAGAGTTGAGAGAAAGAGTGAAGAGAGAGAGAGAGTGAAGAGAGAGTTCAAAGAGAGTGGAGAGAGAGAGAGTGAAGAGAGAGAGTTGAGAGAGAGTGAAGAGAGAGAGTTGAGAGAAAGAGTGAAGAGAGAGTGAAGAGAGAGATGAGAGAAAGAGTGAAGAGATGAGTCAGATGCATTAACATATAAAAAGCTTCAGCTCAGGACAATCTAAAGGGATTGTATGGGATATTTGCATAAAGGAGATTAAAGCAGAATATTAAGTCAATAAAGGCTTCCAACTGGGTACAAATGTCAATTCAACATTTATTCCAAGTTGGTGCAACGAAATGGCGTGGACACAATGTTGATTCAACCAGTGTGTGGCCAGTGGGTTGTATTTCTGACAGGAAAAGATCATTATAGACCCATTGAATTGCACCATCTAGTTTTCAAGAGGCTCCTTAGTTCCTTTAAGACGCAAATCAAATACTTTGTGAGGTGAGCAGGAAAATACTTTGTCTTATAAAATGGTATTTTGACGTTTAATGCAAAGGGGAGGTGTGGGGAGTAAATGCACAGCAAAGCAAAGCACAATGCCATTTAGAAATGCCATTTATGTCATTTGAACAAGATGCATTTTCCTTTGTAGTTCATTTCCCACACAGAATTATACTGCACATTCCCAAGCAATGGACATTGGTTATGAGTTGATAATAAGCTTATAACAAGTAATAATGCATCAAATATAGTGATTTTATGTCAATTGTTAAACATTGAGCTACTCCACCTTTCAGTTAACTCTGACCCCTCACCCTCCATCAGTTAACTCTGACCCCTCACCCTCCATCAGTTAACTCTGACCCCTCACCCTCCATCAGTTAACTCTGACCCCTCACCCTCCATCAGTTAACTCTGACCCCTCACCCTCCATCAGTTAACTCTGACCCCTCACCCTCCATCAGTTAACTCTGACCCCTCACCCTCCATCAGTTAACTCTGACCACTCACCCTCCATCAGTTAACTCTGACCCCTCACCCTCCATCAGTTAACTCTGACCCCTCACCCTCCATCAGTTAACTCTGACCCCTCACCCTCCATCAGTTAACTCTGACCCCTCACCCTCCATCAGTTAACTCTGACCCCTCACCCTCCATCAGTTAACTCTGACCCCTCACCCTCCATCAGTTAACTCTGACCCCTCACCCTCCATCAGTTAACTCTGACCCCTCACCCTCCATCAGTTAACTCTGACCCCTCACCCTCCATCAGTTAACTCTGACCCCTCACCCTCCATCAGTTAACTCTGACCCCTCACCCTCCATCAGTTAACTCTGACCCCTCACCCTCCATCAGTTAACTCTGACCACTCACCCTCCATCAGTTAACTCTGACCCCTCACCCTCCATCAGTTAACTCTGACCCCTCACCCTCCATCAGTTAACTCTGACCCCTCACCCTCCATCAGTTAACTCTGACCACTCACCCTCCATCAGTTAACTCTGACCCCTCACCCTCCATCAGTTAACTCTGACCCCTCACCCTCCATCAGTTAACTCTGACCCCTCACCCTCCATCAGTTAACTCTGACCCCTCACCCTCCATCAGTTAACTCTGACCACTCACCCTCCATCAGTTAACTCTGACCCCTCACCCTCCATCAGTTAACTCTGACCCCTCACCCTCCATCAGTTAACTCTGACCCCTCACCCTCCATCAGTTAACTCTGACCACTCACCCTCCATCAGTTAACTCTGACCCCTCACCCTCCATCAGTTAACTCTGACCCCTCACCCTCCATCAGTTAACTCTGACCCCTCACCCTCCATCAGTTAACTCTGACCCCTCACCCTCCATCAGTTAACTCTGACCCCTCACCCTCCATCAGTTAACTCTGACCCCTCACCCTCCATCAGTTAACTCTGACCCCTCACCCTCCATCAGTTAACTCTGACCCCTCACCCTCCATCAGTTAACTCTGACCCCTCACCCTCCATCAGTTAACTCTGACCCCTCACCCTCCATCAGTTAACTCTGACCCCTCACCCTCCATCAGTTAACTCTGACCCCTCACCCTCCATCAGTTAACTCTGACCCCTCACCCTCCATCAGTTAACTCTGACCCCTCACCCTCCATCAGTTAACTCTGACCCCTCACCCTCCATCAGTTAACTCTGACCACTCACCCTCCATCAGTTAACTCTGACCCCTCACCCTCCATCAGTTAACTCTGACCCCTCACCCTCCATCAGTTAACTCTGACCCCTCACCCTCCATCAGTTAACTCTGACCCCTCACCCTCCATCAGTTAACTCTGACCCCTCACCCTCCATCAGTTAACTCTGACCCCTCACCCTCCATCAGTTAACTCTGACCACTCACCCTCCATCAGTTAACTCTGACCCCTCACCCTCCATCAGTTAACTCTGACCCCTCACCCTCCATCAGTTAACTCTGACCCCTCACCCTCCATCAGTTAACTCTGACCCCTCACCCTCCATCAGGAATATGAATAGAGCCTTTCCCTAGTGGCTCATCAGAATAGTCCAGTCACATGTTCCATTCTGCTTACACAAGCAACATGGATCCTGCTGTAGCTATGGGTTCACATTGCAGGAAATAAAGACAGGCATTTTTGAAAGTTTTGATTCCTGAGAAACAATTCTCAGCTAACTTCTCAGACATTACACACGGTTCCTCCTTTTCACGAGAAAGTCCTGCACACAGACACAGACACAGACACGTTTTGTCCTTCTGTCCTCGTGGAGAACTAAAATTGATTTCCATTCACAATCCTATTTTCCCTAAACCTTAACCTAACCCTTACCTTAACCGGTAACCCTAAACCTAAACCTAACCTTAACCCCTGACCCTAATTCTAACCCTAATTCTTACCCTAATAACACTAAACCCTAAGTTTAAAATAGCCTTTGTCCTCATGGGGACATGGGAAATGTCCCCACAAGCATTTCCCTTGTTTTACCTTCTAGCCATGGTGGCCAAAATAATGTTAATACTGATTAAAGTTAGGGTTAGGTAAAGGTTATGGTAAGGGTAGGGGTTAAGTTTAGGGTTTAGGGTAGGAGTGTCACGTTCGTCGTAAGGATTAGGCCAAGGCGCAGCACGAGTAGAGTTCCACATCATTTTAATAAATCGAAACTCACTGAACAAAACAAACAACCAAACGAAACGTGAAGCTACTGTTGTGCACTAAGGCAACTATACATAGACAAGATCCCACAACACAAATGAGGGAAATGGCTACCTAAATATGATCCCCAATCAGAGACAATGATAAACAGCTGTCTCTGATTGGGAACCATATCAGGCCAATAAGACATACAAAAACCAGAGTACCCACCCAAGTCACACCCTGACCTAACCAAAATATATAGAAAAACAGAGATATCTAAGGTCAGGGCATGACAAGGAATTAGGGTTAGGTATGGGTTATGGTAAGGGTTACGTTTAGGGTAGGGGTTAGGGTTAGGTAAGGGTTATAGTTATGGTAAGGGTAGGGGTTAAGTTTAGGGTTTAGGGTAGGAGTTAGGGTTAGGGTTAAGTAAGGGTTATGGTTATGGTAGGGGTTAAGTTTAGGGTTTAGGGTAGGGGTTAGGGTTATGTTATGCTATGGTAAGGGTAGGGTAGGGGTTAGGGTTAGGTAAGGGTAGGGGTTAAGGTGAGGGTTTAGGGTATGGGTTAGGGTTAGGTAAGGGTTATGGTAAGGGTAGGGGTTAAGGTGAGGGTTTAGGGTAGGAGATGGGGTTGGGGTTAAGTAAGGGTTATGGTTATGGTAAGGGTAGGGGTTAAGTTAAGGGTTTAGGGTAGGAGTTAGGGTTAAGTAAGGGTTATGGTTATGGTAAGGGTAGGGGTTAGGGTTTAGGGTAGGAGTTAGGGTTAAGTAAGGGTTATGGTTATGGTAAGGGTAGGGTTTAGGGTAGGGGTTAGGGTTATGTTATGGTAAGGGTAGGGTAGGGGTTAGGGTTAGATAAGGGTTATGGTAAGGGTAGGGGTAAAGGTGAGGGTTTAGGGTAGGAGTTAGGGTTAGGTAAGGGTTATGGTAAAGGTAGGGGTTAAGGTGAGGGTTTAGGGTAGGAGTTAGGGTTAAGGGTAGGGGTTAGGGTTATGTTATGGTAAGGGTAGGGGTTAGGGTTAGATAAGGGTTATAGTAAGGGTAGGGGTTGGGGTAGGGGTTAGGGTTATGTTATGGTAAGGGTAGGGTAGGGGTTAGGGTTAGATAAGGGTTATGGTAAGGGTAGGGGTTAAGGTGAGGGTTTAGGGTAGGAGTTAGAGTTAGGTAAGGGTTATGGTAAAGGTAGAGTTTAAGGTGAGGGTTTAGGGTAGGAGTTAGGGTTAGGTAAGGGTTATGGTAAGGGTAGGGGTTAGGGTTAGGGTTTATGGTAGGGGTTAGGGTTATGTTATGGTAAGGGTAGGGTAGGGGTTAGGTAAGGGTTATGGTAAGGGTAGGGGTTAAATTTAGGGTTTAGGGTAGGGGTTAGGGTTATGTTATGGTAAGGGTAGGGCAGGGGTTAGGGTTAGGTAAGGGTTATGGTAAGGGTAGGGGTTAATATGAGGGTTTAGGGTAGGAGTTAGGGTTAGGTAATGGTTATGGTTATGGTAGGGGTTAAGTTTAGGGTTTAGGGTAGGGGTTAGGGTTATGTTATGGTAAGGGTAGGGTAGGGGTTAGGGTTAGATAAGGGTTATGGTAAGGGTAGGGGTTAAGTTTAGGGTTTGGGGTAGGGGTTATGTTATGGTAAGGGTAGGGGTTAGGGTTAGGTAAGGGTTATGGTAAGGGTTGGGGTTAAGGTGAGGGTTTAGGGTAGGGGTTAGGGTTAGGTAAGGGTTATGGTAAGGGTAGGGGTTAAGGTGAGGGTTTAGGGTAGGAGTTAGGGTTAGGGTTAAGTAAGGGTTATGGTTATGGTAGGGGTTAAGTTTAGGGTTTAGGGTAGGGGTTAGGGTTATGTTATGGTAAGGGTAGGGGTTAGGGTTAGGTAAGGGTTATGGTAAGGGTAGGGGTTAAGATGAGGGTTTAGGGTAGGAGTTAGGGTTAGGTAAGGGTTATGGTTATGGTAGGGGTTAAGTTTAGGGTTTAGGGTAGGGGTTAGGGTTATGTTATGGTAAGGGTAGGGGTTAGGGTTAGGTAAGGGTTATGGTAAGGGTAGGGGTTAAGATGAGGGTTTAGGGTAGGAGTTAGGGTTAGGTAATGGTTATGGTTATGGTAGGGGTTAAGTTTAGGGTTTAGGGTAGGGGTTAGGGTTAGGGTTATGGTAAGGGTAGGGGTTAGGGTTAGATAAGGGTTATGGTAAGGGTAGGGGTTAAGTTTAGGGTTTAGTGTTTAGGGTAGGGGTTAGGGTTATGTTATGGTAAGGGTAGGGTAGGGGTTAGGTAAGGGTTATGGTAAGGGTTGGGGTTAAGGTGAGGGTTTAGGGTAGGGGTTAGGGTTAGGTAAGGGTTATGGTAAGGGTAGGGGTTAAGGTGAGGGTTTAGGGTAGGAGTTAGGGTTAGGGTTAAGTAAGGGTTATGGTTATGGTAGGGGTTAAGTTTATGGTTTAGGGTAGGGGTTAGGGTTAGGTAAGGGTTATGGTAAGGGTAGGGGTTAAGGTGAGGGTTTAGGGTAGGGGTTAGGGTTAGGTAAGGGTTATGGTAAGGGTAGGGGTTAAGGTGAGGGTTTAGGGTAGGAGTTAGGGTAAGGGTAGTGGTTAAGTTTAGGGTTTAGGGTAAGAGATGGGGTTGGGGTTAAGTAAGGGTTATGGTTATGGTAAGGGTAGGGGTTAAGTTTAGGGTTTAGGGTAGGAGTTAGGGTTAGATAAGCGTTATGGTAAGGGTAGGGGTTAGGGTTTAGGGTAGGGGTTAGGTAAGGGTTATGGTAAGGGCAGGGGTTCAGGTTAGGGTTTAGGGTAGAGACGTTCCAAGGATTCCTCGTAGCACTAACCCCAACGTAATTGGCAACTGGGCATTTTTATACATGACCCTAAGCATGATGGGATGTTAATTGCTTAATTAACTCAGGAACCACACCTGTGTGGAAGCACCTGCTTTCAATATACATTGTATCCCTCATTGTCTCTTTATGTTGGCAGTTACCTGTATACAGTGGGGCAAAAAAGTATTTAGTCAGCCACCAATGGTGGAAGGTCTCCCACTTAAAAGATAAGAGAGGCCTGTAATTTTTATCATAGGGACACTTCAACTATGACAGACAACACGAGGAAAAAAAATCCAGAAAATCACATTGTAGGATTTTTAATTTATTTATTTGCAAATTATGGTGGAAAATAAGTATTTGGTTAATAACAAAAGCTTATCTCAATCCTTTGTTATATACCCTTTGTTGGCAATGACAGAGGTCAAATGTTTTCTGTAAGTCTTCACAAGGTTTTCACACACCGTTGCTGGTATTTTGGCCCATTCCTCCATGCAGATCTCCTCTAGAGCAGTGATGTTTTGGGGCTGTTGCTGGGCAACATGGACTTTCAACTCCCTCCAAATATTTTCTATGGGATTGAGATCTGGAGACTGGCTAGGCCACTCCAGGACCTTGAAATGCTTCTTACGAAGCCACTCCTTCGTTGTCCGGGCGGTGTGTTTGGGATCATTGTCATGCTGAAAGACCCAGCCACGTTTCATCTTCAATGCCCTTGCTGATGGAAGGAGGTTTTCACTCAAAATCTCATGATACATGGCCCCATTCATTCTTTCCTTTACACGGATCAGTCGTCCTGGTCCCTTTGCAGAAAAACAGCCCCATGCTTCACAGTAGGTATGGTGTTCTTTGGATGCAACTCAGCATTCAAACTTCAGACGGGCCTGGACATGTACTGGCTTAAGCAGGGGGACACGTCTGGCACTGCAGGATTTGAGTCCCTGGCGGCATAGTGTGTTACTGATGGTAGGCTTTGTTACTTTGGTCCCAGCTCTCTGCAGGTCATTCACTAGGTCCCCCCGTGTGGTTCTGGGATTTTTGCTCACCGTTCTTGTGATCATTTTGACCCCACGGTGTGAGATCTTGCGTGGAGCCCCAGATCGAGGGAGATTATCAGTGGTCTTGTATGTCTTCCATTTCCTAATAATTGCTCCCACATTTGATTTCTTCAAACCAAGCTGCTTACCTATTGCAGATTCAGTCTTCCCAGCCTGGTGCAGGTCTACAATTTTGTTTCTGGTGTCCTTTGACAGCTCTTTGGTCTTGGCCATAGTGGAGTTTGAAGTGTTACTCTTTGAGGTTGTGGACAGGTGTCTTTTATACTGATAACAAGTTCAAACAGGTGCCATTAATACAGGTAACGAGTAGGACAGAGGAGCCTCTTAAAGAAGAAGTTACAGGTCTGTGAGAGCCAGAAATCTTGCTTGTTTGTAGGTGACCAAATACTTATTTTCCACCATAATTTGCAAATAAATTCATAAAAAATCCTACAATGTGATTTTCTGGATTTTTTTTCTCATTTTGTCTGTCATAGTTGAAGTGTACCGATGATGAAAATTACAGGCCTCTCTCATCTTTTTAAGTGGGAGAACTTGCACAATTGGTGGCTGACTAAATACTTTTTTGCCCCACTGTATCTCTACACGGTGTATGGCTCTGCTACAAACGGGAAAATGCAGAACAGCTGAACTGCACAGTAACGTTACCATATTTCATGGTTAGCTGTAGACGTTCTCTCTCCTTAATCTCTCCCTCTATTTCTCCTTTTCCCCATTTCCTTCCTGTAAATGTGATATTGGTAGTTTTAGCTGAGCTTGCTGGTCCTGTGCCTAGCACAGCTCCTGGGCAATAAGTGAGTCTCTATTGATGGCTTTCCAATCCATCAGCTCAGGAGTCCTGATAGAGAGCAACAGCCTACTTTCAATCCAGCCAACAACACTGTCACATCTCATTCAGCTACCTGCCTGGCCTTCCTGACCACAGGTTTATGTCTCTAACCATGTTTCTGTGCTTGTGTCCCAAATGGCATCCTATTGGTCCATAATGGTGCCACTACACTCTTAGAAAGAAAAGTGCTATCTAGAACCTAAAAGGTCTCTTTGGCGCTCCCTAAAAGAGAACCCGTTGAAGAACCCAGGTAGAACACTTTTGGGTTCCATGTAGAACCCTATGTGGAAAGGGTTTTACCTGGAACCAAAAAGGGTTCTTCAAAGGGTTCTCTTTTGGGGACAACCAACGAACCACTTAATGTTCTAGATACTCTCTTAGGGGGAAAAAGTCAAATGTAAAATATGCACCCGCCCGCCTGACTAGCATCACTACTCTGGACGGTTCTGACTTAGAATACCTAGGATAGGATAAAGCAATCCTTCTCACCCCCCCCCCCTTAAATGATTTAGATGCACTATTGTAAAGTGGCTGTTCCACTGATGTCAGAAGGTGAATTCACCAATTTGTAAGTCGCTCTGGATAAGAGCGTCTGCTAAATGACTTAAATGTAAATGTAGAATATGTGGACAACTACAAATACCTAGGTGTCTGGCTAGACTGTAAACTCTCCTTCCAGACTCATATTAAACATCTCAAATCCTAAATTAAATCTAGAATCGGCTTCCTATTTCGCAACAAAGCCTCCTTCACTCATGCTACCAAACTTACCCTCGTTAAACTAACTATCCTACCAATCCTCGACTTCGGCGATGTCATTTACAAAATAGCCTCCAACACTCTACTCAGCAAACTGGATGCAAACTGGAGCAAACTGGATACATACATACATACATTGTTTAAATAGAGTAATATACAATGCGTCCCAAATGGCACCATACCCCCTATATAGTGCACTACTTTTGACCAGAGCTCGATGGGCCCTATGGGCCCTGGTCTAAAGTAATGCACTAGAAAAGGGAATAGGGTGCCATTTGGGACAGATCCATTGTGTTTCTACTGTTGACAGCAGCTAACACCAGTCGTTTATAAAGCAGTCTTATCTTTGCCCGGGGAGTTCTGCTCTTACTTTGTCTCAGTGCTGCTGTAGTGTTTGTTTTCCCAGAGAAGTGAAGAAGCAGTGTTTTTGCTAAACATACTGTATATTATCTCTGGGCCAACAGCACAGTAATGAGGCCAGCCTGCATCCAGCTCCCACATCATTGTGGCTTGTGAGGGTACTTGTGGGCTACGTGCTGGAACTAGAATCTTGGGTAAATAAATGAAAATTCCATTATGAACATTCCATCTCAACCTCAGTCTCTCTGTTGGAAACACACAGAACCTCCACCATTTATATGATGCTATTGAATTTCAGAATGTGACCACAGATAATGTGACCACAGATAATATGACCACAGAAGCTCAATCAAGATAAATAGCATAACCCACTTCCAAAATTGAAAGGGCAACATTGTTCTGAAAAATTCAGCGTCAATTATCTGATATATGACGAATAACATATACATCGCTACCTCCCCTCAAAGAACCCCCCCGCTTTTTGACCGAACAATGACTTTCACTCTTAAATGATCTCTATGTACTAAAGGTGTTGGCTAAGATACCTGCTACAGCTCCAGTTAAACATCACTATTAGAGCAACATCTATTTAAGAGGTCAGCTCCAGTTAAACATCACTATTAGAGCAACATCTATCTAAGAGGTCAGCTCCAGTTAAACATCACTATTAGAGCAACATCTATTTAAGAGGTCAGCTCCAGTTAAACATCACTATTAGAGCAACATCTATTTAAGAGATCAGCTCCAGTTAAACATCCCTATTAGAGCAACATCTATTTAAGAGGTCAGCTCCAGTTAAACATCACTATTAGAGCAACATCTATTTAAGAGGTCAGCTCCAGTTAAACATCACTATTAGAGCAACATCTATTTAAGAGGTCAGCTCCAGTTAAACATCACTATTAGAGCAACATCTATTTAAGAGGTCAGCTCCAGTTAAACATCCCTATTAGAGCAACATCTATTTAAGAGGTCAGCTCCAGTTAAACATCACTATTAGAGCAACACCTATTTAAGAGGTCAGCTCCAGTTAAACATCACTATTAGAGCAACATCTATTTAAGAGGTCAGCTCCAGTTAAACATCCCTATTAGAGCAACATCTATTTAAGAGGTCAGCTCCAGTTAAACATCACTATTAGAGCAACATCTATTTAAGAGGTCAGCTCCAGTTAAACATCACTATTAGAGCAACATCTATTTAAGAGGTCAGCTCCAGTTAAACATCACTATTAGAGCAACATCTATTTAAGAGGTCAGCTCCAGTTAAACATCCCTATTAGAGCAACATCTATTTAAGAGGTCAGCTCCAGTTAAACATCCCTATTAGAGCAACATCTATTTAAGAGGTCAGCTCCAGTTAAACATCACTATTAGAGCAACACCTATTTAAGAGGTCAGCGACATAACATCCCTATTAGAGCAACACCTATTTAAGAGGTCAGCGACATAACATCCCTATTAGAGCAACATCTATTTAAGAGGTCAGCGACATAACATCCCTATTAGAGCAACATCTATTTAAGAGGTCAGCGACATAACATCCCTATTAGAGCAACACCTATTTAAGAGGTCAGCTCCAGTTAAACATCCCTATTAGAGCAACATCTATTTAAGAGGTCAGCGACATAACATCCCTATTAGAGCAACACCTATTTAAGAGGTCAGCTCCAGTTAAACATCACTATTAGAGCAACACCTATTTAAGAGGTCAGCGACATAACATCAGTAAACATTATCAGACAGACAGTAATATCATCCTCAGTCTTGCTCAGGGTTGCATCAGCGTACAGATCATTTTTCTTTCTATGAATTATTCAAACCCTTTCAGACAGTTTCTTCCCAGGGATGTACGTAACATATACACAGACTGAACTGGTGCTATGATTAAAAGGAAGTGGCTGTTAGACATGTCTGTCTGGTCTGTTGACATTGCAGACATATCAACAAGCCCCAGCGTGTTATCCTAACTCTTGGTTTGTTTCATGTAAACACAAGGCAAAAAGACGTTGCCCTCATTTCATCGTTATTCAGAGCCTTGACAAGACAGTGGATAAAGAATTTTAATTATGTTCAATTAAATATCGAGTTTCCTTTATCCTTTTAACATGTTCGTCTTCTGCTTAATGACCCTCGTGACAGAAAAATATATGAATTGGGGTCAATTCCAGGCAATTTAGACAAGGAGTTGCACTCAAAGGAAGAGGAAGTCCTATGTCTAATTCAACTGTCAGGGATGGATCCCAGCTCTGACATCATTCCAACGGGCACAGGGGAAGTCCTATGTCTAATTCAACTGACAGGGATGGATCCCAGCTCTGACATCATTCCAACGGGCACAGGGGAAGTCCTATGTCTAATTCAACTGACAGGGATGGATCCCAGCTCTGACATCATTCCAACGGGCACAGGGGAAGTCCTATGTCTAATTCAACTGTCAGGGATGGATCCCAGCTCTGACATCATTCCAACGGGCACAGGGGAAGTCCTATGTCCAATTCAACTGACAGGGATGGATCCCAGCTCTGACATCATTCCAACGGGCACAGGGGAAGTCCTATGTCTAATTTAACTGACAGGGATGGATCCCAGCTCTGACATCATTCCAACGGGCACAGGGGAAGTCCTATGTCTAATTCAACTGACAGGAATGGAATGGATCCCAGCTCTGACATCATTCCAACAGGCACAGGGGAAGTCCTATGTCTAATTCAACTGACAGGGATGGATTCCAGCTCTGACATCATTCCAACGGGCACAGGGGAAGTCCTATGTCTAATTCAACTGTCAGGGATGGATCCCAGCTCTGACATCATTCCAACGGGCACAGAGGAAGTCCTATGTCCAATTCAACTGACAGGGATGGATCCCAGCTCTGACATCATTCCAACGGGCACAGGGGAAGTCCTATGTCTAATTCAACTGACAGGGATGGATCCCAGCTCTGACATCATTCCAACGGGCACAGGGGAAGTCCTATGTCTAATTCAACTGACAGGGATGGATCCCAGCTCTGACATCATTCCAACGGGCACAGGGGAAGTCCTATGTCTAATTCAACTGACAGGAATGGAATGGATCCCAGCTCTGACATCATTCCAACAGGCACAGGGGAAGTCCTATGTCTAATTCAACTGACAGGGATGGATTCCAGCTCTGACATCATTCCAACGGGCACAGGGGAAGTCCTATGTCTAATTCAACTGTCAGGGATGGATCCCAGCTCTGACATCATTCCAACGGGCACAGAGGAAGTCCTATGTCCAATTCAACTGACAGGGATGGATCCCAGCTCTGACATCATTCCAACGGGCACAGGGGAAGTCCTATGTCTAATTCAACTGACAGGGATGGATCCCAGCTCTGACATCATTCCAACGGGCACAGGGGAAGTCCTATGTCTAATTCAACTGACAGGGATGGAATGGATCCCAGCTCTGACATCATTCCAACGGACACAGGGGAAGTCCTATGTCTAATTCAACTGACAGGGATGGATCCCAGCTCTGACATCATTCCAACGGGCACAGGGGAAGTCCTATGTCTAATTCAACTGTCAGGGATGGATCCCAGCTCTGACATCATTCCAACGGGCACAGGGGAAGTCCTATGTCCAATTCAACTGACAGGGATGGATCCCAGCTCTGACATCATTCCAACGGGCACAGGGAAGTCCTATGTCTAATTCAACTGACAGGGATGGATCCCAGCTCTGACATCATTCCAACGGGCACAGGGGAAGTCCTATGTCTAATTCAACTGTCAGGGATGGATCCCAGCTCTGACATCATTCCAACGGCCACAGGGGAAGTCCTATGTCCAATTCAACTGACAGGGATGGATCCCAGCTCTGACATCATTCCAACGGGCACAGGGGAAGTCCTCTGTCTAATTCAACTGACAGGGATGGATCCCAGCTCTGACATCATTCCAACGGGCACAGGGGAAGTCCTATGTCTAATTCAACTGACAGGAATGGAATGGATCCCAGCTCTGACATCATTCCAACGGGCACAGGGGAAGTCCTATGTCTAATTCAACTGACAGGGATGGAATGGATCCCAGCTCTGACATCATTCCAACGGGCACAGGGGAAGTCCTATGTCTAATTCAACTGACAGGGATGGAATGGATCCCAGCTCTGACATCATTCCAACGGGCACAGGGGAAGTCCTATGTCCAATTCAACTGACAGGGATGGATCCCAGCTCTGACATCATTCCAACGGGCACAGGGGAAGTCCTATGTCTAATTCAACTGACAGGGATGGATCCCAGCTCTGACATCATTCCAACGGGCACAGGGGAAGTCCTATGTCTAATTCAACTGACAGGGATGGAATGGATCCCAGCTCTGACATCATTCCAACGGACACAGGGGAAGTCCTATGTCTAATTCAACTGACAGGGATGGATCTCAGCTCTGACATCATTCCAACGGGCACAGGGGAAGTCCTATGTCTAATTCAACTGTCAGGGATGGATCCCAGCTCTGACATCATTTCAACGGGCACAGGGGAAGTCCTATGTCCAATTCAACTGACAGGGATGGATCCCAGCTCTGACATCATTCCAACGGGCACAGGGGAAGTCCTATGTCCAATTCAACTGACAGGGATGGATCCCAGCTCTGACATCATTCCAACGGGCACAGGGGAAGTCCTATGTCTAATTCAACTGACAGGGATGGATCCCAGCTCTGACATCATTCCAACGGGCACAGGGGAAGTCCTATGTCTAATTCAACTGTCAGGGATGGATCCCAGCTCTGACATCATTCCAACGGCCACAGGGGAAGTCCTATGTCCAATTCAACTGACAGGGATGGATCTCAGCTCTGACATGATTCCAACGGGCACAGGGGAAGTCCTATGTCTAATTCAACTGACAGGGATGGATCCCAGCTCTGACATCATTCCAACGGGCACAGGGGAAGTCCTATGTCTAATTCAACTGACAGGAATGGAATGGATCCCAGCTCTGACATCATTCCAACGGGCACAGGGGAAGTCCTATGTCTAATTCAACTGACAGGGATGGATCCCAGCTCTGACATCATTCCAACGGGCACAGGGGAAGTCCTATGTCTAATTCAACTGACAGGAATGGATCCCAGCTCTGACATCATTCCAACGGGCACAGGGGAAGTCCTATGTCTAATTCAACTGACAGGGATGGAATGGATCCCAGCTCTGACATCATACCAACGGGCACAGGGGAAGGCCTATGTCTAATTCAACTGACAGGGATGGAATGGATCCCAGCTCTGACATCATTCCAACGGGCACAGGGGAAGTCCTATGTCTAATTCAACTGACAGGGATGGAATGGATCCCAGCTCTGACATCATTCCAACGGGCACAGGGGAAGTACTATGTCTAATTCAACTGACAGGGATGGATCCCAGCTCTGACATCATTCCAACGGGCACAGGGGAAGTCCTATGTCTAATTCAACTGACAGGGATGGATCCCAGCTCTGACATCATTCCAACAGGCACAGGGGAAGTCCTATGTCTAATTCAACTGACAGGGATGGATCCCAGCTCTGACATCATTCCAACGGGCACAGGGGAAGTCCTATGTCTAATTCAACTGACAGGGATGGATCCCAGCTCTGACATCATTCCAACAGGCACAGGGGAAGTCCTATGTCTAATTCAACTGACAGGGATGGATCCCAGCTCTGACATCATTCCAACGGGCACAGGGGAAGTACTATGTCTAATTCAACTGACAGGGATGGATCCCACCTCTGACATCATTCCAACGGGCACAGGGGAAGTCCTATGTCCAATTCAACTGACAGGGATGGATCCCAGCTCTGACATCATTCCAACGGGCACAGGGGAAGTCCTATGTCCAATTCAACTGACAGGGATGGATCCCAGCTCTGACATCATTCCAACGGGCACAGGGGAAGTCCTATGTCTAATTCAACTGACAGGGATGGATCCCAGCTCTGACATCATTCCAACGGGCACAGGGGAAGTCCTATGTCTAATTCAACTGACAGGGATGGATCCCAGCTCTGACATCATTCCAACGGGCACAGGGGAAGTACTATGTCTAATTCAACTGACAGGGATGGATCCCAGCTCTGACATCATTCCAACGGGCACAGGGGAAGTACTATGTCTAATTCAACTGACAGGGATGGATCCCAGCTCTGACATCATTCCAACGGGCACAGGGGAAGTCCTATGTCTAATTCAACTGACAGGGATGGATCCCAGCTCTGACATCATTCCAACGGGCACAGGGGAAGTCCTATGTCTAATTCAACTGACAGGGATGGAATGGATCCCAGCTCTGACATCATTCCAACGGGCACAGGGAAGTCCTATGTCTAATTCAACTGACAGGGATGGAATGGATCCCAGCTCTGACATCATTCCAACGGGCACAGGGGAAGTCCTATGTCCAATTCAACTGACAGGGATGGATCCCAGCTCTGACATCATTCCAACGGGCACAGGGGAAGTCCTATGTCTAATTCAACTGACAGGGATGGATCCCAGCTCTGACATCATTCCAACGGGCACAGGGGAAGTCCTATGTCTAATTCAACTGACAGGGATGGAATGGATCCCAGCTCTGACATCATTCCAACGGACACAGGGGAAGTCCTATGTCTAATTCAACTGACAGGGATGGATCCCAGCTCTGACATCATTCCAACGGGCACAGGGGAAGTCCTATGTCTAATTCAACTGTCAGGGATGGATCCCAGCTCTGACATCATTTCAACGGGCACAGGGGAAGTCCTATGTCCAATTCAACTGACAGGGATGGATCCCAGCTCTGACATCATTCCAACGGGCACAGGGGAAGTCCTATGTCCAATTCAACTGACAGGGATGGATCCCAGCTCTGACATCATTCCAACGGGCACAGGGGAAGTCCTATGTCTAATTCAACTGACAGGGATGGATCCCAGCTCTGACATCATTCCAACGGGCACAGGGGAAGTCCTATGTCTAATTCAACTGACAGGGATGGATCCCAGCTCTGACATCATTCCAACGGGCACAGGGGAAGTCCTATGTCTAATTCAACTGTCAGGGATGGATCCCAGCTCTGACATCATTCCAACGGCCACAGGGGAAGTCATATGTCCAATTCAACTGACAGGGATGGATCCCAGCTCTGACATCATTCCAACGGGCACAGGGGAAGTCCTATGTCTAATTCAACTGACAGGGATGGATCCCAGCTCTGACATCATTCCAACGGGCACAGGGGAAGTCCTATGTCTAATTCAACTGACAGGAATGGAATGGATCCCAGCTCTGACATCATTCCAACGGGCACAGGGGAAGTCCTATGTCTAATTCAACTGACAGGGATGGATCCCAGCTCTGACATCATTCCAACGGGCACAGGGAAGTCCTATGTCTAATTCAGCTGACAGGAATGGATCCCAGCTCTGACATCATTCCAACGGGCACAGGGGAAGTCCTATGTCTAATTCAACTGACAGGGATGGAATGGATCCCAGCTCTGACATCATACCAACGGGCACAGGGGAAGGCCTATGTCTAATTCAACTGACAGGGATGGAATGGATCCCAGCTCTGACATCATTCCAACGGGCACAGGGGAAGTCCTATGTCTAATTCAACTGACAGGGATGGAATGGATCCCAGCTCTGACATCATTCCAACGGGCACAGGGGAAGTACTATGTCTAATTCAACTGACAGGGATGGATCCCAGCTCTGACATCATTCCAACGGGCACAGGGGAAGTCCTATGTCTAATTCAACTGACAGGGATGGATCCCAGCTCTGACATCATTCCAACAGGCACAGGGGAAGTCCTATGTCTAATTCAACTGACAGGGATGGATCCCAGCTCTGACATCATTCCAACGGGCACAGGGGAAGTCCTATGTCTAATTCAACTGACAGGGATGGATCCCAGCTCTGACATCATTCCAACGGGCACAGGGGAAGTCCTATGTCTAATTCAACTGACAGGGATGGATCCCAGCTCTGACATCATTCCAACGGGCACAGGGGAAGTACTATGTCTAATTCAACTGACAGGGATGGATCCCAGCTCTGACATCATTCCAACGGGCACAGGGGAAGTCCTATGTCCAATTCAACTGACAGGGATGGATCCCAGCTCTGACATCATTCCAACGGGCACAGGGGAAGTCCTATGTCCAATTCAACTGACAGGGATGGATCCCAGCTCTGACATCATTCCAACGGGCACAGGGGAAGTCCTATGTCTAATTCAACTGACAGGGATGGATCCCAGCTCTGACATCATTCCAACGGGCACAGGGGAAGTCCTATGTCTAATTCAACTGACAGGGATGGATCCCAGCTCTGACATCATTCCAACGGGCACAGGGGAAGTACTATGTCTAATTCAACTGACAGGGATGGATCCCAGCTCTGACATCATTCCAACGGGCACAGGGGAAGTACTATGTCTAATTCAACTGACAGGGATGGATCCCAGCTCTGACATCATTCCAACGGGCACAGGGGAAGTCCTATGTCCAATTCAACTGTCAGGGATGGATCCCAGCTCTGACATCATTCCAACGGGCACAGGGGAAGTACTATGTCTAATTCAACTGACAGGGATGGATCCCAGCTCTGACATCATTCCAACGGGCACAGGGGAAGTCCTATGTCTAATTCAACTGACAGGGATGGATCCCAGCTCTGACATCATTCCAACGGGCACAGGGGAAGTCCTATGTCCAATTCAACTGACAGGGATGGATCCCAGCTCTGACATCATTCCAACGGGCACAGGGGAAGTCCTATGTCTAATTCAACTGACAGGGATGGATCCCAGCTCTGACATCATTCCAACGGGCACAGGGAAGTCCTATGTCCAATTCAACTGACAGGGATGGATCCCAGCTCTGACATCATTCCAACGGGCACAGGGGAAGTCCTATGTCCAATTCAACTGACAGGGATGGATCCCAGCTCTGACATCATTCCAACGGGCACAGGGGAAGTCCTATGTCTAATTCAACTGACAGGGATGGATCCCAGCTCTGACATCATTCCAACGGGCACAGGGGAAGTCCTATGTCCAATTCAACTGACAGGGATGGATCCCAGCTCTGACATCATTCCAACGGGCACAGGGGAAGTCCTATGTCCAATTCAACTGACAGGGATGGATCCCAGCTCTGACATCATTCCAACGGGCACAGGGGAAGTCCTATGTCCAATTCAACTGACAGGGATGGATTCCAGCTCTGACATCATTCCAACGGGCACAGGGGAAGTCCTATGTCCAATTCAACTGACAGGGATGGATCCCAGCTCTGACATCATTCCAACGGGCACAGGGGAAGTCCTATGTCTAATTCAACTGACAGGGATGGATCCCAGCTCTGACATCATTCCAACGGGCACAGGGGAAGTCCTGATAGATTGTTTGTTTTGTCACCCTCTCCTTGTGGGGAGGAAAATGCAACCTTTGTGAAAGCACATGGCTATGCATGCCAGGGCTCAACAGGGCATCAGAGTAACACAATCTTTACCCCTGGCTCCAAGTGGCAGTTCTCCACTGAGTTCCTGTGTGTTTCCAGTGAGGGTCTGACATTGACTAATGTAGTGATCAAGAGGACAGAACTAACCTTTTCACAAGTAACTTTTACATCCATTCACAGCCATTCCTCATTTAACTTCCTGCTCTTGATGGTTATTATTTCTGTTCTTCACTGAGTCTGTGGGCCTGGAGTCTGGGTCCGTTCTCTGATACCTGGCGGTGCTCAGGAGAATTAGATGGTTATTCTTTCTGTTCTTCACTGAGTCTGTCTGTGAGCCTGGAGTCTGGGTCCGTTCTCTGGTACCTGGCGGTGTTCAGGAGAATTAGATGGTTATTCTTTCTGTTCTTCACCGAGTCTGTCTGTGGGCCTGGAGTCTGGGTCCGTTCTCTGATACCTGGCGGTGCTCAGGAGAATTAGATGCAGCTGTAGGATCTTTACCACCATCAGTCACTTCATTTCTGCAGTCTGACTGTGGGCCTGGAGTCTGGGTCCATTCTCTGATACCTGGCGGTGCTCAGGAGAATTAGATGCAGCTGTAGGATCTTTACCACCATCAGTCACTTCATTTCTGCAGTCTGTCTGCTTGGTGCTTTCCTCTTGTTTTCTTTTCCTCTCTTCCTACCATGTCCAAACAGCAACACTTTGGAGACATTATCTGCAGACCAGCGTCTCCTTTGTAAAGTGTTATTATAAAACCCCCAAGTCATAACACTGGGGGAGGAAAGATCATCTGTCAGATGACTTCTGTACTAGTGTTTGCGTGAGGTTCAACCTTCAAACTGACTGTTTGCTCCCTGTTCCAATACTTGTATTGTTGTGCAGTAAGTTCACACACGTGGGACCAACTATTTCACTAAATCTGACTGGTTCTACATTTACAATGCTTTTATGACATCATTATTATAACTTTTCTCCCTAATTTTAATCTTGTCTCTTTACTGCAACTCCCCAACGGGCTCGAGAGAGAGAGAGGTGCAGACAGAAACATGACCCACCAAACTGCCATCCTTAACATCTCCACTGACACGGACCTAAACATACTGGAGGTGTTTTACTGTCTGTCTGCCCAATGATAATCTCTCCAGACAATTCCACTCATTCCCCAAGCTGGTCTCCATTCCATCCACTAGAGGACTAACCATCTACATAACAATGCATTTAGGCTCTTAGTTCAGCCAGTCCTCTACATATTCTGTTCTACCAGTTAATGGAGGGTGAGATTTAACCAGTCCTCTACATATTCTGTTCTACCAGTTAATGGAGGGTGAGATTTAACCAGTCCTCTACATATTCTGTTCTACCAGTTAATGGAGGGTGAGATTTAACCAGTCCTCTACATATTCTGTTCTACCAGTTAATGGAGGGTGAGATTTAACCAGTCCTCTACATATTCTGTTCTACCAGTTAATGGAGGGTGAGATTTAACCAGTCCTCTACATATTCTGTTCTACCAGTTAATGGAGGGTGAGATTTAACCAGTCCTCTACATATTCTGTTCTACCAGTTAATGGAGGGTGAGATTTAACCAGTCCTCTACATATTCTGTTCTACCAGTTAATGGAGGGTGAGATTTAACCAGTCCTCTACATATTCTGTTCTACCAGTTAATGGAGGGTGAGATTTAACCAGTCCTCTACATATGCTGTTATACCAGTTAATGGAGGGTGAGATTTATCCAGTCCTCTACATATTCTGTTCGACCAGTTAATGAAGGGTGAGATTTAACCAGTCCTCTACATATTCTGTTCTACCAGTTAATGGAGGGTGAGATTTAACCAGTCCTCTACATATTCTGTTCTACCAGTTAATGAAGGGTGAGATTTAACCAGTCCTCTACATATTCTGTTCTACCAGTTAATGAAGGGTGAGATTTAACCAGTCCTCTACATATTCTGTTCTACCAGTTAATGGAGGGTGAGATTTAACCAGTCCTCTACATATTCTGTTCTACCAGTTAATGAAGGGTGAGATTTAACCAGTCCTCTACATATTCTGTTATACCAGTTAATGGAGGGTGAGATTTAACCAGTCCTCTACATATTCTGTTCTACCAGTTAATGGAGGGTGAGATTTAACCAGTCCTCTACATATTCTGTTCTACCAGTTAATGGAGGGTGAGATTTAACCAGTCCTCTACATATGCTGTTCTACCAGTTAATGGAGGGTGAGATTTAACCAGTCCTCTACATATTCTGTTCTACCAGTTAATGGAGGGTGTGATTTAACCAGTCCTCTACATATTCTGTTATACCAGTTAATGGAGGGTAAGATTTAAACAGTTTAAAATTGGGAATAGGGTCCCGTGTGGCTCAGTTGGTAGAGCATGGTGCTTTTAATGTCATGGTTGTGGGTTTGATTCCCATGTGGGACCAGTATGAAAAAGTATGCACTCATTACTATAAGTTGCTTTGGATAAGAGCATCTACTAAAATGTACATTTGGTATTCCATTTAACTCATATGCTGCAGAGCCCTGAGGCTGCTTTCACTACTTGTTGATTCTCGTCAGGTGGCTTCTATCCTACATAGCTCTATTCAGGTGGCTTCTATCCTACGTAGCTCTATTCAGGTGCCTTCTGTCCTACGTAGCTCTATTCAGGTGCCTTCTGTCCTACGTAGCTCTATTCAGGTGGCTTCTATCCTACATAGCTCTATTCAGGTGCCTTCTGTCCTACGTAGCTCTATTCAGGTGCATTCTGTCCTATGTAGCTCTATTCAGGTGCATTCTGTCCTATGTAGCTCTATTCAGGTGCCTTCTGTCCTACATGGCTCTATTCAGGTGCCTTCTGTCCTATGTAGCTCTATTCAGGTGCATTCTGTCCTATGTAGCTCTATTCAGGTGCCTTCTGTCCTACATGGCTCTATTCAGGTGCCTTCTGTCCTATGTAGCTCTATTCAGGTGACTTCTATCCTACGTAGCTCTATTCAGGTGACTTCGATCCTACGTAGCTCTATTCAGGTGGCTTCTATCCTACGTAGCTCTATTCAGGTGACTTCGATCCTACGTAGCTCTATTCAGGTGGCTTCTATCCTACGTAGCTCTATTCAGGTGACTTCGATCCTACGTAGCTCTATTCAGGTGACTTCTATCCTACGTAGCTCTATTCAGGTGACTTCTATCCTACGTAGCTCTATTCAGGTGACTTCTATCCTACGTAGCTCTCCGAGGCACATAATCTGGTGTGCAAAAGGTAAGGTATCGATATCTAACGGCTGAAGTTTAAATAGAGAGGGAGTACAAAACTCTACCCTGGATGAGAATAAAGAAAGCTAAGCACTAGTATGTACTTGACTAGAGGCTACGTACAGTTGGAAAACAATACATTTTATTGTACATTGTTTTGTTTCTGGTCAGATCAATTAAATATGATAATTAATGTTCTCATAAAATTTTAACAAATCTCCCTCCAATACTTGGTGAAAGAACACGCTTGATCAGGGACTTTCCCCCACATGGCTTTATTGCTGCGATTAATCAACAGGATGATCTGAAAGCCTTAGGGTATAACAGGAGACCTAGCCCTCTACTAACTAATACGTCAGGAGGCTTCTTCACCTCCTAGCTTCCCTATTACACAACATGGAAATGGAATGTGTTACCCAGAAGTACACAGTGTGTCTGTACAAAATTGCAACTTATTCCCTATATAGTCCACTACTGTGCCATATAGGGAATAGGATGCAATTTGGGAATCAACCTGTCTGTGAGTCAGAATGTGAGTGGGACGCCTTTGTTTTCACAATCTCTCCCTCTGGTTGACTGACAAATCCTGACATCACAGTTGGTGCTGACATGCTCTAACTGGAGTAAAAGCTTCCAGCTGCTCTCCTCTCGCTAGGTCGACTCCAAATACCTTTCCCCTGACTAGCTAGGGAGATAAGCTTCCAGCTGCTCTCCTCTCGCTAGGTCGACTCCAGATACCTTTCCCCTGACTAGCTAGGGAGATAAGCTTCCAGCTGCTCTCCTCTCGCTAGGTCGACTCCAGATACCTTTCCCCTGACTAGCTAGGGAGATAAGCTTCCAGCTGCTCTCCTCTCGCTAGGTCGACTCCAGATACCTTTCCCCTGACTAGCTAGGGAGATAAGCTTCCAGCTGCTCTCCTCTCGCTAGGTCGACTCCAGATACCTTTCCCCTGACTAGCTAGGGAGATAAGCTTCCAGCTGCTCTCCTCTCGCTAGGTCGACTCCAGATACCTTTCCCCTGACTAGCTAGGGAGATAAGCTTCCAGCTGCTCTCCTCTCGCTAGGTCGACTCCAGATACCTTTCCCCTGACTAGCTAGGGAGATAAGCTTCCAGCTGCTCTCCTCTCGCTAGGTCGACTCCAGATACCTTTCCCCTGACTAGCTAGGGAGATAAGCTTCCAGCTGCTCTCCTCTCGCTAGGTCGACTCCAGATACCTTTCCCCTGACTAGCTAGGGAGATAAGCTTCCAGCTGCTCTCGTATGAATGTAGCTCCATTATCATGTATAAACATTCCATTTGGGTTTAGTCATTTTAAAGTATATTGAGTTTGTTTTTATTTTTACCCAATCCATGTTTGACACCCCTGGTTTACGACTTTGTCACAATCTTATCTGCGTCCCAAATGGCACCCTATTCCCTATATAGTGCACTACATAGGGAATAGGGTGCTATTTTGGACAGACACTCTGGTAAAAATGTTTAGCTGAATTAGCGGTAGGTGTATTACTCACACTGACCATAAACAGTCGTCTCTATAGATCAACATCATATACATAAGAACGGTTCTGAAATGTCTGGCTGATGTTCAGTCAACATGGAGATTAGTTCTTCCAAGTCTTTGGTTTCCTTTGAAGAATAAGCCAGATAAATGCTAGTGCTTTCATGACTGCTTTCATGGGGTCCTGGTCTGGTCTGGAGCTGCCAAGATGTAGTAATAACCAGAAGAGAAGAGTAGAGGAAGAGAGGATTAGAGGAAGAGACGAAGAGAGGATTAGAGGAGGAGAGGAAGAGAGGAAGAGAGGATTAGAGGAAGAGAGGAAGAGAGGAAGAGAGGATTAGAGGGGGAGAGGAAGAGAGGATTAGAGGGGGAGAGGATTAGAGGAGGAGAGGAAGAGAGGATTAGAGGGGGAGAGGAAGAGAGGATTAGAGGAGGACAGGATTAGAGGAGGAGAGGAAGAGAGGATTAGAGGATTAGATGAGGAGAGGAGGAGAGGATTAGAGGAGGGCAGGATTAGAGGATTAGAGGAGGAGAGGAAGAGAGGATTAGAGGAGGAGAGGAAGAGAGGAAGAGAGGATTAGAGGAAGAGAGGAAGAGAGGAGGAGAGGAAGACAGGATTAGAAGAGGAGAGGAGGAGAGGAAGAGAGGAGGAGAGGATTAGAGGAGGAGAGGATTAGAAGAGGAGAGGAGAGGATTAGAGGAGGAGAGGATTAGAGGAGGAGAGGAGGAGAGGATGAGAGGATGAGAGGAGGAGAGGAGGAGAGGATAAGAGGAGAGGATTAGAGGAAGAGGAGGAAAAGAGGATTAGAAGAGGAGAGGATTAGAGGAGGAGAGGAAGAGAGGATTAGAAGAGAGGAGGAGAGGAAGAGAGGAGGAGAGGATTAGAGGAGGAGAGGATTAGAAGAGGAGAGGAGGAGAGGATGAGAGGAGGATAGGAGGAGAGGATAAGAGGAGAGGATTAGAGGAAGAGGAGGAAAAGAGGATTAGAAGAGGAGAGGATTATAGGAGGAGAGGAAGAGAGGATTAGAAGAGAGGAGGAGAGGATTAGAGGAGGAGAGGAAGAGAGGAAGAGAGGATTAGAAGAGAGGAGGAGAGCATTAGAGGAGGAGAGGATTAGAGGAGGAGAGGAAGAGAGGAGGAGAGGATTAGAGGAGGAGAGGAAGAGAGGAGGAGAGGAAGAGAGGATTAGAGGAGAGGAAGAGAGGATTAGAGGAGGAAGAGAACGAGAAGAGTAGAGGAAGAGAGGAGGAGAGGAAGAGAGGAGGAGAGGAAGAGAGGAGGAGAGGAAGAGAGGAGGAGAGGAAGAGCTGTATGGGAGGTTATGTTACTCTCTGAAGGGAACAAACACTGGTCTACGAGGCTGATACCACAGGATGTTCTCCACATGAGAAGAACATTATAGTGGAGAGAGACAGCAAGACGCCACCAGACAACAACGACGTCTTGATATATTGAATGTGTAATGGCTAGAGAAAATTCCACTGATGCGTGTTTTGAAGTTGTCATAGAAATAAGACCTATTTTGATAGAAATTAAAAAGCACAATTTGTTGTTTCACTTATCTCACCTACACACAATGACATCAAATTCAATGAGAGTAATACTGACATTTCTGCTACCCTGTGTGGACCAATAAAATACTGCCAGAGACATGTTGAGTGACCTCCCTAGTATTAAGACGTCAAACTGAAGCCACAGCGTTCAGTATCATTTCCCCTGGGTCACAGTCTTCACTATAAGATGGTGATCTGGTAAAGGTGTTTGCTGTGTCTGCATGCAGGGAGTGGTGTTCCAT
Source organism: Oncorhynchus masou masou (assembly GCF_036934945.1). Taxonomy (NCBI): domain Eukaryota; kingdom Metazoa; phylum Chordata; class Actinopteri; order Salmoniformes; family Salmonidae; genus Oncorhynchus; species Oncorhynchus masou. Next base: position 90,132,614 of record NC_088240.1, read on the forward strand.
AGAGGAATGGGAGTCCCATCACAGCTGGCTATCCTCTCCTATCTAGAACAGATCCATCAGTGGGCTCAACGTTAGGAGCCCACTGTAGGGCTCTCCCAGCACGACGCCTCAAACATTCCCCACACTCATTAAAAAGTCCCATTTGATGTCTGGCGGTTATGTGACTTGAAGAGAAAAAGAGGAGAGAGAAAGAGAGAAGTCTGGTACCAATGCAAACCAGGGTTGGCCCAGCTGGGGACACTGAACAAAGTAAAGATGTTAACACATACGGTATACAGACAACTAAATAAATACATCTGTCTCCATCTCCTACATGGATTGATGGATGAAAATTAATTAATTGCCCCCTGACATCTATAATAGTCTGATCTGGTGAGAGGAGAGACATCTATAATAGTCTGGTCTGGTGAGAGGAGAGACATCTATAATAGTCTGGTCTGGTGAGAGGAGAGACATCTATAATAGTCTGGTCTGGTGAGAGGAGAGACATCTATAATAGTCTGGTCTGGTGAGAGGAGAGACATCTATAATAGTCTGGTCTGGTGAGAGGAGAGACATCTATAATAGTCTGGTCTGGTGAGAGGAGAGGAGAGACATCTATAATAGTCTGGTCTGGTGAGAGGAGAGACATCTATAATAGTCTGGTCTGGTGAGAGGAGAGACATCTATAATAGTCTGGTCTGGTGAGAGGAGAGACATCTATAATAGTCTGGTGAGAGGAGAGACATCTATAATAGTCTGGTCTGGTGAGAGGAGAGACATCTATAATAGTCTGGTCTGGTGAGAGGAGAGACATCTATAATAGTCTGGTGAGAGGAGAGACATCTATAATAGTCTGGTCTGGTGAGAGGAGAGACATCTATAATAGTCTGGTGAGAGAAGAGACATCTATAATAGTCTGGTCTGGTGAGAGGAGAGACATCTATAATAGTCTGGTCTGGTGAGAGGAGAGACATCTATAATAGTCTGGTCTGGTGAGAGGAGAGACATCTATAATATTCTGATCTGGTGAGAGGAGAGACATCTATAATAGTCTGGTCTGGTGAGAGGAGAGACATCTATAATAGTCTGGTCTGGTGAGTGGAGAGACATCTATAATAGTCTGGTCTGGTGAGAGGAGAGACATCTATAATAGTCTGGTCTGGTGAGAGGAGAGACATCTATAATAGTCTGGTCTGGTGAGAGGAGAGACATCTATAATAGTCTGGTCTGGTGAGAGGAGAGACATCTATAATAGTCTGGTCTGGTGAGAGGAGATACATCTATAATAGTCTGGTGAGAGAAGAGACATCTATAATAGTCTGGTCTGGTGAGAGGAGAGACATCTATAATAGTCTGGTGAGAGGAGAGACATCTATAATAGTCTGGCCTGGTGAGAGGAGAGACATCTATAATAGTCTGGTGAGAGGAGAGACATCTATAATAGTCTGGTGAGAGGAGAGACATCTATAATAGTCTGGTCTGGTGAGAGGAGAGACATCTATAATAGTCTGGTGAGAGGAGAGACATCTATAATAGTCTGGTCTGGTGAGAGGAGAGACATCTATAATAGTCTGGTCTGGTGAGAGGAGAGACATCTATAATAGTCTGGTCTGGTGAGAGGAGAGACATCTATAATATTCTGGTCTGATGAGAGGAGAGACATCTATAATAGTCTGGTCTGGTGAGAGGAGAGACATCTATAATAGTCTGGTCTGGTGAGAGGAGAGACATCTATAATAGTCTGGTCTGGTGAGAGGAGAGACATCTATAATAGTCTGGTCTGGTGAGAGGAGATACATCTATAATAGTCTGGTGAGAGAAGAGACATCTATAATAGTCTGGTCTGGTGAGAGGAGAGACATCTATAATAGTCTGGTGAGAGGAGAGACATCTATAATAGTCTGGCCTGGTGAGAGGAGAGACATCTATAATAGTCTGGTGAGAGGAGAGACATCTATAATAGTCTGGTGAGAGGAGAGACATCTATAATAGTCTGGTCTGGTGAGAGGAGAGACATCTATAATAGTCTGGTCTGGTGAGAGGAGAGACATCTATAATAGTCTGGTCTGGTGAGAGGAGAGACATCTATAATAGTCTGGTCTGGTGAGAGGAGAGACATCTATAATAGTCTGGTGAGAGAAGAGACATCTATAATAGTCTGGTCTGGTGAGAGGAGAGACATCTATAATAGTCTGGTGAGAGGAGAGACATCTATAATAGTCTGGAGAGAGGAGAGACATCTATAATAGTCTGGTGTGAGGAGAGACATCTATAATAGTCTGGTGAGAGGAGAGACATCTATAATAGTCTGGTGAGAGGAGAGACATCTATAATAGTCTGGTGAGAGGAGAGACATCTATAATAGTCTAGTCTGGTGAGAGGAGAGACATCTATAATAGTCTAGTCTGGTGAGAGGAGAGACATCTATAATAGTCTGGTGAGAGGAGAGACATCTATAATAGTCTGGTGAGAGGAGAGACATCTATAATAGTCTGGTCTGGTGAGAGGAGAGACATCTATAATAGTCTGGCCTGGTGAGAGGAGAGACATCTATAATAGTCTGGCCTGGTGAGAGGAGAGACATCTATAATAGTCTGGTCTGGTGAGAGGAGAGCCATCTATAATAGTCTGGTCTGGTGAGAGGAGAGACATCTATAATAGTCTGGTCTGGTGAGAGGAGAGACATCTATAATAGTCTGGTCTGGTGAGAGGAGAGACATCTATAATAGTCTGGTCTGGTGAGAGGAGAGACATCTATAATAGTCTGGTCTGGTGAGAGGAGAGACATCTATAATAGTCTGGTCTGGTGAGAGGAGAGACATCTATAATAGTCTGGTCTGGTGAGAAGAGAGACATCTATAATAGTCTGGTGAGAGGAGAGACATCTATAATAGTCTGGTCTGGTGAGAGGAGAGACATCTATAATAGTATGGTCTGGTGAGAGGAGAGACATCTATAATAGTCTGGTCTGGTGAGAGGAGAGACATCTATAATAGTCTGGTCTGGTGAGAAGAGAGACATCTATAATAGTCTGGTGAGAGGAGAGACATCTATAATAGTCTGGTCTGGTGAGAGGAGAGACATCTATAATAGTCTGGTCTGGTGAGAGGAGAGACATCTATAATAGTCTGGTCTGGTGAGAGGAGAGACATCTATAATAGTCTGGTCTGGTGAGAGGAGAGACATCTATAATAGTCTGGCCTGGTGAGAGGAGAGGAGAGACATCTATAATAGTCTGGTTGCCCCACAAATCACCCTGATAAGTAAATCAGGCAATTTAACTAAATGAATTAGGCCCTAATCTATGGATTTCACATGACTGGGAATACAGATATGCATTTGTTGGTCAGATAAAAAAATTCAAGTGGATCAGAAAACCAGTCAGTATTTGGTGTGACCACCATTTACCTCATGCAGCGCAACATCTCCTTTACATAGAGTTGATCAGGCTGTTGATTGTGGCCTGTGGAATGTTGTCCCACTCCTCTTCAATGTCTGTGTGGAGTTGGTGAATACTGGAACACGCTGTCTCTCGTACACGTCGATCCAGAGAATCCCAAATATGTCCAATGGGTGACATGTCTGGTGAGTATGCAGGCCATGGAAGAACTAGGACATTTTGTGCTTCCAGGAATTGTGTACAGATCCTTGCGAGATGGGGCCGTGCATTATCCTGCTGGAACGTGATGGCGGAGGATGAATTATACGACAATGGGCCTCAGGATCTCGTCTCAGGATCTCTGTGGATTCAAATTGCCATCGATAAAATGCATTTAAGTTAGTTGTCCATAGCTTATGCCTGCCCATACCATATCCCCACCTCCACCATGAGGCACTCTGTTCACAAGACGCCATATACACCATCTTCCCGTACAGTTGAAACCACTTCTCCAGCGTGCCAGTGGCCATCAAAGGTGAGCATTTGCCCACTGAAGTCAGTTACTATTTATTTTCTTACCTCTCTTGTCCTACCTCATTTGCACATGCTGGATATAGTTGTTTCTACTGTATTATTGATTGTATGTTTGTTTATTCCATGTGTAACTCTGTGTTGTTGTATGTGTTGAACTACTTTGCTTTATCTTGGCCAGGTCGCGGTTGCAAATGAGTACTTGTTCTCAACTAGCCTACCTGGTTAAATAAATGTGAAATAAAAATAAATAAAATAAAAATGACTCCGAACTGCAGTCAGGTCAAGACCGTGAGGGGGAACGAGCCTACAGATGAGCTTCCCTGAGACGGTTTCTGACAGTTTCTGCAGAAATTCTTAGTTTGTGCAAACACAGTTTCATCAGCTGTCCGGGTTTTTTTATTTTACCTTTATTTTACTAGTCAAGTCAGTTAAGAACAAATTCTTATTTTCAATGACTGCCTAGGAACAGTGGGTTAACTGCCTGTTCAGGGGCAGAACGACAGATTTGTACCTTGTCAGCTCGGGGATTCGAACTTGCAACCTTTCGGTTACTAGTCCAACGCTCTAACCACTAGGCTACCCTGCCGCCCCATCAGCTGTCCGGGTGGCTGGTCTCAGACGATCCCGCAGGTGAAGAAGCCAGGTGTGGAGGGTCCTGGGTTGACGTGGTTACATGTGGTCTGCGGTTGTGAGGCCGGTTGGACATTCTGCCAAATTCTCTAAGACGACAAGAGGCACCTTATGGTAGAGAAATAAAGATGGCATTCTCTGGCAACAACTCTGGTGGACATTCCTACAGTCAGCATGCCAATTGCACGATCCCTCAAAACTTGAGACATCTGTGACATTGTGTTGTGACACAAAACAGCACATTTTAGAGTGGCCTTTTATTGTCCCCAGCACAAGGTGCACCTGTGTAATTATCATGCAGTTTAATCAGCTTCTTGATATGCCACACCTGTCAGGTGGATGGATTTTTTTGGCAAAGGAGAAATGTTCACGAAAAGGGTTGTAAACAAATTTGTGCACAAATATGAGATAAGCTTTGTGTGTATAGTACAATTCAGGGATCTTTCATTTCAGCTCATGAAACATGGGACCAAGACTTCACATGTTTATATTTTTGTTCAGTATAGAAAAGCCTGGTCTGGTGAGAAGAGGGAAGTCATAAAGCTATCACCTTGTAAACCAGGTTTATCCTGTCGGTCACCAGGCCAGTCTGGCACCAGACCCCCATCACTTCCTGTGTCGAAACTTCCCAAGCTCGGAAAAACTAAGTGCCCGACCAGCACACAAATGTTGAATTTCAGAATTGGTCAAAATTAGGTTAAGGTTAGGTTAAAGGTCAAGTTTTAGATTTGGTCTAATTGGGCTGTTTGCCAGAAAAGTCCCCCTTAGTCTCTTCCATCTATGAATCAAGAGTCAAAATACACGTGCACCTTGGACTAATTAATGCACAGCTTTATTGGTAGATTAGACATAATGACAGTCACCATGAAACATGCAGTACATACGTGTCCATTATAAAAGACATTGACTGGAAATAATATGCCAGAAATACTTCATTCCATTGTGTACATTGTGTACATTGTATACACACTATTAATTCTTCTTTAGCCACTTAACCAGAGTGGGGTATAATTTCACAGAGAGGTTACTGCAGGAAGCCCTTCTGGAGGACAAACAACAGTAAAGCATTTTTATGGCACCATATTCCCTATAGTGCATTCTTCTCCCAAAACTATACAGGGGATAGGGTGCCGTTTGGGATGCAGGACAGTCCTAGTGGACTACCTGGGCAGCATCTCCTCCAGGTCAGCCACTACGTAGGCCACCACCGCCCACAGGGCCGAACACAGGTTCATTTCTATGGGGCTCTGAACAGACATGGTGTCCCCGTTGGTGTGGTGGAACCAGAAGTATCTACTGTCTGCAACGTGCAGGCTGGCTCCTGGAGGACAGACACAACAAAACCAGTAAGGAGTCACTTACATCAATGTATTAACTATGGTTGGTTGGTTTGTTTGTGTGTCTCTGAGTCCTTGAACGTACCATTATGACTGATTAAATGTGCAGTGCATACTGTATTCTAACTTCTAAAGAGACAATGAGATTCTAATCAAATCACATTCTCAGAATGATCACTGTTGACAAAGCTCAACCCAGAGTTAATTACAAACCCGTTATGTTATGCTTTCCCATTTCTTTTGCAAGTAAACGTAAGTAGGAGCAGGGGGAACCAGAGCAGTATAAGTGCATCTGGTAGCAGTTAGTGTTTAGCTTGGCAATCAGGTTCCTGTACAGTTTCCACTTGGAAACAGCACGATGCAGTGGCCCTTCCTGACACTAACATTCCCAAGGTACTGCTAGGAAGAAAACTAATGTTCTGTTAAACATCTCGCTTTGCATCTTGTATTCTACCTGACAGAGAGACTGTTAAACATCTAGCTTTCTGTCTTGTATTCTACCTGATAGAGACTGTTAAACATCTAGCTTTCTGTCTTGTATTCTACCTGACAGAGAGACTAATGTCCTGTTAAACATCTAGCTTTCTGTCTTGTATTCTACCTGATAGAGAGACAGTTAAACATCTAGCTTTCTGTCTTGTATTCGTCCTAAGAGACTAATGTCCTGTTAAACATCTAGCTTTCTGTCTTGTATTCTACCTGATAGAGAGACAGTTAAACATCTAGCTTTCTGTCTTGTATTCGTCCTAAGAGACTAATGTCCTGTTAAACATCTAGCTTTCTGTCTTGTATTCTTCCTGACAGAGAGACTGTTAAACATCTAGCTTTCTGTCTTGTATTCTACCTGATAGAGAGAGACTAATGTCCTGTTAAACATCTAGCTTTCTGTCTTGTATTCTTCCTGACAGAGAGACTAATGTCCTGTTAAACATCTAGCTTTCTGTCTTGTATTCTTACTGATAGAGACTGTTAAATATCTAGCTTTCTGTTTTGTATTCTACCTGACAGAGAGAGACTAATGTCCTGTTAAACATCTAGCTTTCTGTCCTGTATTCTACCTGATAGAGAGACTGTTAAACATCTAGCTTTCTGTCTTGTATTCTACCTGATAGAGAGAGACTAATGTCCTGTTAAACATCTAGCTTTCTGTCTTGTATTCTACCTGATAGAGAGACAGTTAAACATCTAGCTTTCTGTCTTGTATTCTACCTGATAGAGAGAGACTAATGTCCTGTTAAACATCTAGCTTTCTGTCCTGTATTCTACCTGAGAGAGACTGTTAAACATCTAGCTTTCTGTCCTGTATTCTACCTGAGAGAGACTGTTAAACATCTAGCTTTCTGTTTTGTATTCTTCCTGATAGAGAGAGACTAATGTCCTGTTAAACATCTAGCTTTCTGTCTTGTATTCTACCTGATATAGAGACTGTTAAACATCTAGCTTTCTGTTTTGTATTCTACCTGACAGAGAGAGACTAATGTCCTGTTAAACATCTAGCTTTCTGTCCTGTATTCTACCTGAGAGAGACTGTTAAACATCTAGCTTTCTGTCCTGTATTCTACCTGAGAGAGACTGTTAAACATCTAGCTTTCTGTCCTGTATTCTACCTGATAGAGAGAGACTAATGTCCTGTTAAACATCTAGCTTTCTGTCTTGTATTCTTCCTGATAGAGAGAGACTAATGTCCTGTTAAACATCTAGCTTTCTGTCTTGTATTCTACCTGATATAGAGACTGTTAAACATCTAGCTTTCTGTTTTGTATTCTACCTGACAGAGAGAGACTAATGTCCTGTTAAACATCTAGCTTTCTGTCCTGTATTCTACCTGAGAGAGACTGTTAAACATCTAGCTTTCTGTCCTGTATTCTACCTGAGAGAGACTGTTAAACATCTAGCTTTCTGTCCTGTATTCTACCTGAGAGAGACTGTTAAACATCTAGCTTTCTGTTTTGTATTCTTCCTGATAGAGAGAGACTAATGTCCTGTTAAACATCTAGCTTTCTGTCTTGTATTCTACCTGATATAGAGACTGTTAAACATCTAGCTTTCTGTTTTGTATTCTACCTGACAGAGAGAGACTAATGTCCTGTTAAACATCTAGCTTTCTGTCCTGTATTCTTCCTGATAGAGAGACTGTTAAACATCTAGCTTTCTGTCTTGTATTCTTCCTGATGGAGAGACTGTTAAACATCTAGCTTTCTGTCTTGTATTCTACCTGATAGAGAGAGACTAATGTCCTGTTAAACATCTAGCTTTCTGTCTTGTATTCTACCTGATAGAGAGACTGTTAAACATCTAGCTTTCTGTCTTGTATTCTACCTGATAGAGAGAGACTAATGTCCTGTTAAACATCTAGCTTTCTGTCCTGTATTCTACCTGAGAGAGACTGTTAAACATCTAGCTTTCTGTCTTGTATTCTACCTGATAGAGAGACTGTTAAACATCTAGCTTTCTGTCTTGTATTCTACCTGATAGAGAGACTGTTAAACATCTAGCTTTCTGTCTTGTATTCTACCTGAGAGAGACTGTTAAACATCTAGCTTTCTGTCTTGTATTCTACCTGATAGAGAGAGACTAATGTCCTGTTAAACATCTAGCTTTCTGTCCTGTATTCTACCTGACAGAGAGACAGTTAAACATCTAGCTTTCTGTCCTGTATTCTACCTGAGAGAGACTGTTAAACATCTAGCTTTCTGTTTTGTATTCTACCTGAGAGAGACTGTTAAACATCTAGCTTTCTGTCTTGTATTCTACCTGATAGAGAGAGACTAATGTCCTGTTAAACATCTAGCTTTCTGTCTTGTATTCTACCTGACAGAGAGAGACTAATGTCCTGTTAAACATCTAGCTTTCTGTCTTGTATTCTACCTGATAGAGAGACTGTTAAACATCTAGCTTTCTGTCTTGTATTCTACCTGAGAGAGACTGTTAAACATCTAGCTTTCTGTCTTGTATTCTACCTGATAGAGAGAGACTAATGTCCTGTTAAACATCTAGCTTTCTGTCCTGTATTCTACCTGACAGAGAGACAGTTAAACATCTAGCTTTCTGTCCTGTATTCTACCTGAGAGAGACTGTTAAACATCTAGCTTTCTGTCCTGTATTCTTCCTGATAGAGAGAGACTAATGTCCTGTTAAACATCTAGCTTTCTGTCTTGTATTCTACCTGACAGAGAGAGACTAATGTCCTGTTAAACATCTAGCTTTCTGTCTTGTATTCTACCTGATAGAGAGAGACTAATGTCCTGTTAAACATCTAGCTTTCTGTCCTGTATTCTTCCTGATAGAGAGACTGTTAAACATCTAGCTTTCTGTCTTGTATTCTTCCTGACAGAGAGACTAATGTCCTGTTAAACATCTAGCTTTCTGTCTTGTATTCTACCTGATAGAGAGACTGTTAAACATCTAGCTTTCTGTCTTGTATTCTACCTGATAGAGAGAGACTAATGTCCTGTTAAACATCTAGCTTTCTGTCTTGTATTCTACCTGATATAGAGACTGTTAAACATCTAGCTTTCTGTCTTGTATTCTACCTGATATAGAGACTGTTAAACATCTAGCTTTCTGTCCTGTATTCTACCTGAGAGAGACTGTTAAACATCTAGCTTTCTGTTTTGTATTCTTCCTGATAGAGAGAGACTAATGTCCTGTTAAACATCTAGCTTTCTGTCTTGTATTCTACCTGATAGAGAGAGACTAATGTCCTGTTAAACATCTAGCTTTCTGTCTTGTATTCTTCCTGACAGAGAGAGACTAATGTCCTGTTAAACATCTAGCTTTCTGTCCTGTATTCTTCCTGATAGAGAGACTGTTAAACATCTAGCTTTCTGTCTTGTATTCTTCCTGACAGAGAGACTAATGTCCTGTTAAACATCTAGCTTTCTGTCTTGTATTCTTACTGATAGAGACTGTTAAACATCTAGCTTTCTGTCTTGTATTCTTCCTGATAGAGAGAGACTAATGTCCTGTTAAACATCTAGCTTTCTGTCTTGTATTCTACCTGATAGAGAGACTGTTAAACATCTAGCTTTCTGTCTTGTATTCTACCTGATAGAGAGAGACTAATGTCCTGTTAAACATCTAGCTTTCTGTCTTGTATTCTACCTGATATAGAGACTGTTAAACATCTAGCTTTCTGTCTTGTATTCTTCCTGACAGAGAGACTGTTAAATATCTAGCTTTCTGTCTTGTATTCTACCTGATAGAGAGAGACTAATGTCCTGTTAAACATCTAGCTTTCTGTCTTGTATTCTACCTGATAGAGAGACTGTTAAACATCTAGCTTTCTGTCTTGTATTCTACCTGACAGAGAGAGACTAATGTCCTGTTAAACATCTAGCTTTCTGTCTTGTATTCTACCTGATAGAGAGACTGTTAAACATCTAGCTTTCTGTCTTGTATTCTTCCTGACAGAGAGACTGTTAAACATCTAGCTTTCTGTCTTGTATTCTACCTGATAGAGAGAGACTAATGTCCTGTTAAACATCTAGCTTTCTGTCTTGTATTCTACCTGACAGAGAGAGACTAATGTCCTGTTAAACATCTAGCTTTCTGTCTTGTATTCTTCCTGACAGAGAGACTGTTAAACATCTAGCTTTCTGTCTTGTATTCTACCTGATAGAGAGAGACTAATGTCCTGTTAAACATCTAGCTTTCTGTCCTGTATTCTACCTGATAGAGAGACTGTTAAACATCTAGCTTTCTGTCTTGTATTCTACCTGATAGAGACTAATGTCCTGTTAAACATCTAGCTTTCTGTCTTGTATTCTACCTGATGGAGAGACTGTTAAACATCTAGCTTTCTGTCCTGTATTCTACCTGATAGAGAGACAGTTAAACATCTAGCTTTCTGTCTTGTATTCTACCTGATAGAGAGAGACTAATGTCCTGTTAAACATCTAGCTTTCTGTCCTGTATTCTACCTGAGAGAGACTGTTAAACATCTAGCTTTCTGTCCTGTATTCTACCTGATAGAGAGACAGTTAAACATCTAGCTTTCTGTCTTGTATTCTACCTGATAGAGAGAGACTAATGTCCTGTTAAACATCTAGCTTTCTGTCTTGTATTCTTCCTAACAGAGAGAGACTAATGTCCTGTTAAACATCTAGCTTTCTGTCCTGTATTCTACCTGATAGAGAGAGACTAATGTCCTGTTAAACATCTAGCTTTCTGTCCTGTATTCTTCCTGATAGAGAGACTGTTAAACATCTAGCTTTCTGTCTTGTATTCTTCCTGACAGAGAGACTAATGTCCTGTTAAACATCTAGCTTTCTGTCTTGTATTCTTACTGATAGAGACTGTTAAACATCTAGCTTTCTGTCTTGTATTCTTCCTGATAGAGAGAGACTAATGTCCTGTTAAACATCTAGCTTTCTGTCTTGTATTCTACCTGATAGAGAGACTGTTAAACATCTAGCTTTCTGTCTTGTATTCTACCTGATAGAGAGAGACTAATGTCCTGTTAAACATCTAGCTTTCTGTCTTGTATTCTACCTGATATAGAGACTGTTAAACATCTAGCTTTCTGTCTTGTATTCTTCCTGACAGAGAGACTGTTAAATATCTAGCTTTCTGTCTTGTATTCTACCTGATAGAGAGAGACTAATGTCCTGTTAAACATCTAGCTTTCTGTCTTGTATTCTACCTGATAGAGAGACTGTTAAACATCTAGCTTTCTGTCTTGTATTCTACCTGACAGAGAGAGACTAATGTCCTGTTAAACATCTAGCTTTCTGTCTTGTATTCTACCTGATAGAGAGACTGTTAAACATCTAGCTTTCTGTCTTGTATTCTTCCTGACAGAGAGACTGTTAAACATCTAGCTTTCTGTCTTGTATTCTACCTGATAGAGAGAGACTAATGTCCTGTTAAACATCTAGCTTTCTGTCTTGTATTCTACCTGACAGAGAGAGACTAATGTCCTGTTAAACATCTAGCTTTCTGTCTTGTATTCTTCCTGACAGAGAGACTGTTAAACATCTAGCTTTCTGTCTTGTATTCTACCTGATAGAGAGAGACTAATGTCCTGTTAAACATCTAGCTTTCTGTCCTGTATTCTACCTGATAGAGAGACTGTTAAACATCTAGCTTTCTGTCTTGTATTCTACCTGATAGAGACTAATGTCCTGTTAAACATCTAGCTTTCTGTCTTGTATTCTTCCTGACAGAGAGAGACTAATGTCCTGTTAAACATCTAGCTTTCTGTCCTGTATTCTACCTGATAGAGAGACTGTTAAACATCTAGCTTTCTGTCTTGTATTCTACCTGATAGAGACTAATGTCCTGTTAAACATCTAGCTTTCTGTCCTGTATTCTACCTGATAGAGAGAGACTAATGTCCTGTTAAACATCTAGCTTTCTGTCCTGTATTCTACCTGATGGAGAGACTGTTAAACATCTAGCTTTCTGTCCTGTATTCTACCTGATAGAGAGACAGTTAAACATCTAGCTTTCTGTCTTGTATTCTACCTGATAGAGAGAGACTAATGTCCTGTTAAACATCTAGCTTTCTGTCCTGTATTCTACCTGAGAGAGACTGTTAAACATCTAGCTTTCTGTTTTGTATTCTTCCTGATAGAGAGAGACTAATGTCCTGTTAAACATCTAGCTTTCTGTCCTGTATTCTACCTGATAGAGAGACTGTTAAACATCTAGCTTTCTGTCTTGTATTCTTCCTGATAGAGAGAGACTAATGTCCTGTTAAACATCTAGCTTTCTGTCTTGTATTCTACCTGACAGAGAGACTGTTAAACATCTAGCTTTCTGTTTTGTATTCTACCTGATAGAGAGAGACTAATGTCCTGTTAAACATCTAGCTTTCTGTCCTGTATTCTACCTGAGAGAGACTGTTAAACATCTAGCTTTCTGTCTTGTATTCTTCCTGATAGAGACTGTTACACATCTAGCTTTCTGTCTTGTATTCTTCCTGACAGAGAGAGACTAATGTCCTGTTAAACATCTAGCTTTCTGTCCTGTATTCTACCTGACAGAGACTGTTAAACATCTAGCTTTCTGTTTTGTATTCTTCCTGATAGAGAGAGACTAATGTCCTGTTAAACATCTAGCTTTCTGTCCTGTATTCTACCTGAGAGAGACTGTTAAACATCTAGCTTTCTGTTTTGTATTCTTCCTGATAGAGAGAGACTAATGTCCTGTTAAACATCTAGCTTTCTGTCTTGTATTCTACCTGATAGAGAGAGACTAATGTCCTGTTAAACATCTAGCTTTCTGTCTTGTATTCTACCTGACAAGGAGACAAGAATGTCCTGTTAAACATCTAGCTTTCTGTCCTGTATTCTACCTGACAGAGAGACTAATGTCCTGTTAAACATCTAGCTTTCTGTCTTGTATTCTACCTGACAGAGAGAGACTAATGTCCTGTTAAACATCTAGCTTTCTGTCTTGTATTCTTCCTGACAGAGAGACTGTTAAACATCTAGCTTTCTGTCTTGTATTCTACCTGATAGAGAGAGACTAATGTCCTGTTAAACATCTAGCTTTCTGTCCTGTATTCTACCTGATAGAGAGACTGTTAAACATCTAGCTTTCTGTCTTGTATTCTACCTGACAGAGAGAGACTAATGTCCTGTTAAACATCTAGCTTTCTGTCTTGTATTCTACCTGACAAGGAGACAAGAATGTCCTGTTAAACATCTAGCTTTCTGTCCTGTATTCTACCTGACAGAGAGACTAATGTCCTGTTAAACATCTAGCTTTCTGTCTTGTATTCTACCTGACAGAGAGAGACTAATGTCCTGTTAAACATCTAGCTTTCTGTCTTGTATTCTTCCTGACAGAGAGACTGTTAAACATCTAGCTTTCTGTCTTGTATTCTACCTGATAGAGAGAGACTAATGTCCTGTTAAACATCTAGCTTTCTGTCTTGTATTCTTCCTGACAGAGAGACTGTTAAACATCTAGCTTTCTGTCTTGTATTCTACCTGATAGAGAGAGACTAATGTCCTGTTAAACATCTAGCTTTCTGTCTTGTATTCTACCTGACAGAGAGAGACTAATGTCCTGTTAAACATCTAGCTTTCTGTCCTGTATTCTACCTGATAGAGAGACTGTTAAACATCTAGCTTTCTGTCTTGTATTCTACCTGATAGAGACTAATGTCCTGTTAAACATCTAGCTTTCTGTCTTGTATTCTACCTGATAGAGAGAGACTAATGTCCTGTTAAACATCTAGCTTTCTGTCCTGTATTCTACCTGATAGAGAGACTGTTAAACATATAGCTTTCTGTCTTGTATTCTACCTGATAGAGACTAATGTCCTGTTAAACATCTAGCTTTCTGTCTTGTATTCTACCTGACAGAGAGAGACTAATGTCCTGTTAAACATCTAGCTTTCTGTCTTGTATTCTTCCTGACAGAGAGACTGTTAAACATCTAGCTTTCTGTCTTGTATTCTACCTGATAGAGAGAGACTAATGTCCTGTTAAACATCTAGCTTTCTGTCTTGTATTCTTCCTGACAGAGAGACTGTTAAACATCTAGCTTTCTGTCTTGTATTCTACCTGATAGAGAGAGACTAATGTCCTGTTAAACATCTAGCTTTCTGTCTTGTATTCTACCTGACAGAGAGAGACTAATGTCCTGTTAAACATCTAGCTTTCTGTCTTGTATTCTTCCTGACAGAGAGACTGTTAAACATCTAGCTTTCTGTCTTGTATTCTACCTGATAGAGAGACTGTTAAACATCTAGCTTTCTGTCTTGTATTCTTCCTGACAGAGAGACTGTTAAACATCTAGCTTTCTGTCCTGTATTCTACCTGATAGAGAGACTGTTAAACATCTAGCTTTCTGTCTTGTATTCTACCTGATAGAGACTAATGTCCTGTTAAACATCTAGCTTTCTGTCCTGTATTCTTCCTGACAGAGAGACTAATGTCCTGTTAAACATCTAGCTTTCTGTCCTGTATTCTTCCTGACAGAGAGACTAATGTCCTGTTAAACATCTAGCTTTCTGTCTTGTATTCTACCTGATAGAGAGAGACTAATGTCCTGTTAAACATCTAGCTTTCTGTCTTGTATTCTACCTGATAGAGAGACTGTTAAACATCTAGCTTTCTGTCTTGTATTCTACCTGACAGAGAGAGACTAATGTCCTGTTAAACATCTAGCTTTCTGTCTTGTATTCTACCTGACAGAGAGAGACTAATGTCCTGTTAAACATCTAGCTTTCTGTCCTGTATTCTACCTGACAGAGAGAGACTAATGTCCTGTTAAACATCTAGCTTTCTGTCCTGTATTCTACCTGACAGAGAGAGACTAATGTCCTGTTAAACATCTAGCTTTCTGTCCTGTATTCTACCTGAGAGAGAGACTGTTAAACATCTAGCTTTCTGTCTTGTATTCTACCTGATAGAGAGACTGTTAAACATCTAGCTTTCTGTCTTGTATTCTACCTGACAGAGAGAGACTAATGTCCTGTTAAACATCTAGCTTTCTGTCTTGTATTCTACCTGACAGAGAGAGACTAATGTCCTGTTAAACATCTAGCTTTCTGTCCTGTATTCTACCTGACAGAGAGAGACTAATGTCCTGTTAAACATCTAGCTTTCTGTCCTGTATTCTACCTGACAGAGAGAGACTAATGTCCTGTTAAACATCTAGCTTTCTGTCCTGTATTCTACCTGAGAGAGACTGTTAAACATCTAGCTTTCTGTTTTGTATTCTTCCTGATAGAGAGAGACTAATGTCCTGTTAAACATCTACCTTTCTGTCCTGTATTCTTCCTGATAGAGAGACTGTTAAACATCTAGCTTTCTGTCTTGTATTCTTCCTGATAGAGAGAGACTAATGTCCTGTTAAACATCTAGCTTTCTGTCTTGTATTCTACCTGATAGAGAGACTGTTAAACATCTAGCTTTCTGTCCTGTATTCTACCTGATAGAGAGAGACTAATGTCCTGTTAAACATCTAGCTTTCTGTCCTGTATTCTTCCTAACAGAGAGAGACTAATGTCCTGTTAAACATCTAGCTTTCTGTCCTGTATTCTACCTGATAGAGAGAGACTAATGTCCTGTTAAACATCTAGCTTTCTGTCTTGTATTCTTCCTGATAGAGAGAGACTAATGTCCTGTTAAACATCTAGCTTTCTGTCTTGTATTCTACCTGATAGAGAGACTGTTAAACATCTAGCTTTCTGTCCTGTATTCTACCTGATAGAGAGAGACTAATGTCCTGTTAAACATCTAGCTTTCTGTCCTGTATTCTACCTGATAGAGAGAGACTAATGTCCTGTTAAACATCTAGCTTTCTGTCTTGTATTCTACCTGATAGAGAGAGACTAATGTCCTGTTAAACATCTAGCTTTCTGTCTTGTATTCTTCCTGACAGAGAGAGACTAATGTCCTGTTAAACATCTAGCTTTCTGTCTTGTATTCTTCCTGACAGAGAGAGACTAATGTCCTGTTAAACATCTAGCTTTCTGTCTTGTATTCTACCTGACAGAGAGAGACTAATGTCCTGTTAAACATCTAGCTTTCTGTCTTGTATTCTACCTGATAGAGAGAGACTAATGTCCTGTTAAACATCTAGCTTTCTGTCTTGTATTCTTCCTGACAGAGAGACTGTTAAACATCTAGCTTTCTGTCTTGTATTCTACCTGATAGAGAGAGACTAATGTCCTGTTAAACATCTAGCTTTCTGTCTTGTATTCTACCTGACAGAGAGAGACTAATGTCCTGTTAAACATCTAGCTTTCTGTCTTGTATTCTTCCTGACAGAGAGACTGTTAAACATCTAGCTTTCTGTCTTGTATTCTACCTGATAGAGAGACTGTTAAACATCTAGCTTTCTGTCTTGTATTCTTCCTGACAGAGAGACTGTTAAACATCTAGCTTTCTGTCCTGTATTCTACCTGATAGAGAGACTGTTAAACATCTAGCTTTCTGTCTTGTATTCTACCTGATAGAGACTAATGTCCTGTTAAACATCTAGCTTTCTGTCCTGTATTCTTCCTGACAGAGAGACTAATGTCCTGTTAAACATCTAGCTTTCTGTCCTGTATTCTTCCTGACAGAGAGACTAATGTCCTGTTAAACATCTAGCTTTCTGTCTTGTATTCTACCTGATAGAGAGAGACTAATGTCCTGTTAAACATCTAGCTTTCTGTCTTGTATTCTACCTGATAGAGAGACTAATGTCCTGTTAAACATCTAGCTTTCTGTCCTGTATTCTACCTGACAGAGAGAGACTAATGTCCTGTTAAACATCTAGCTTTCTGTCCTGTATTCTACCTGACAGAGAGAGACTAATGTCCTGTTAAACATCTAGCTTTCTGTCCTGTATTCTACCTGATAGAGAGACTGTTAAACATCTAGCTTTCTGTCTTGTATTCTACCTGATAGAGACTAATGTCCTGTTAAACATCTAGCTTTCTGTCTTGTATTCTACCTGATAGAGAGAGACTAATGTCCTGTTAAACATCTAGCTTTCTGTCCTGTATTCTACCTGATAGAGAGACTGTTAAACATCTAGCTTTCTGTCTTGTATTCTACCTGATAGAGACTAATGTCCTGTTAAACATCTAGCTTTCTGTCTTGTATTCTACCTGACAGAGAGAGACTAATGTCCTGTTAAACATCTAGCTTTCTGTCCTGTATTCTTCCTGACAGAGAGACTAATGTCCTGTTAAACATCTAGCTTTCTGTCCTGTATTCTTCCTGACAGAGAGACTAATGTCCTGTTAAACATCTAGCTTTCTGTCTTGTATTCTACCTGATAGAGAGAGACTAATGTCCTGTTAAACATCTAGCTTTCTGTCTTGTATTCTTCCTGACAGAGACTGTTAAACATCTAGCTTTCTGTCTTGTATTCTACCTGATAGAGAGAGACTAATGTCCTGTTAAACATCTAGCTTTCTGTCTTGTATTCTTCCTGACAGAGAGACTGTTAAACATCTAGCTTTCTGTCTTGTATTCTACCTGATAGAGAGAGACTAATGTCCTGTTAAACATCTAGCTTTCTGTCTTGTATTCTACCTGACAGAGAGAGACTAATGTCCTGTTAAACATCTAGCTTTCTGTCTTGTATTCTTCCTGACAGAGAGACTGTTAAACATCTAGCTTTCTGTCTTGTATTCTACCTGATAGAGAGAGACTAATGTCCTGTTAAACATCTAGCTTTCTGTCCTGTATTCTACCTGATAGAGAGACTGTTAAACATCTAGCTTTCTGTCTTGTATTCTACCTGATAGAGACTAATGTCCTGTTAAACATCTAGCTTTCTGTCTTGTATTCTACCTGATAGAGAGAGACTAATGTCCTGTTAAACATCTAGCTTTCTGTCCTGTATTCTACCTGATAGAGAGACTGTTAAACATCTAGCTTTCTGTCTTGTATTCTACCTGATAGAGACTAATGTCCTGTTAAACATCTAGCTTTCTGTCTTGTATTCTACCTGACAGAGAGAGACTAATGTCCTGTTAAACATCTAGCTTTCTGTCTTGTATTCTTCCTGACAGAGAGACTGTTAAACATCTAGCTTTCTGTCTTGTATTCTACCTGATAGAGAGAGACTAATGTCCTGTTAAACATCTAGCTTTCTGTCTTGTATTCTTCCTGACAGAGAGACTGTTAAACATCTAGCTTTCTGTCTTGTATTCTACCTGATAGAGACTAATGTCCTGTTAAACATCTAGCTTTCTGTCTTGTATTCTACCTGACAGAGAGAGACTAATGTCCTGTTAAACATCTAGCTTTCTGTCTTGTATTCTTCCTGACAGAGAGACTGTTAAACATCTAGCTTTCTGTCTTGTATTCTACCTGATAGAGAGAGACTAATGTCCTGTTAAACATCTAGCTTTCTGTCCTGTATTCTACCTGATAGAGAGACTGTTAAACATCTAGCTTTCTGTCTTGTATTCTACCTGATAGAGACTAATGTCCTGTTAAACATCTAGCTTTCTGTCCTGTATTCTTCCTGACAGAGAGACTAATGTCCTGTTAAACATCTAGCTTTCTGTCCTGTATTCTTCCTGACAGAGAGACTAATGTCCTGTTAAACATCTAGCTTTCTGTCTTGTATTCTACCTGATAGAGAGAGACTAATGTCCTGTTAAACATCTAGCTTTCTGTCCTGTATTCTACCTGAGAGAGACTGTTAAACATCTAGCTTTCTGTTTTGTATTCTACCTGAGAGAGACTGTTAAACATCTAGCTTTCTGCCTTGTATTCTTCCTGATGGAGAGACTGTTAAACATCTAGCTTTCTGTCTTGTATTCTTCCTGATAGAGAGAGACTAATGTCCTGTTAAACATCTACCTTTCTGTCCTGTATTCTACCTGATAGAGAGACTGTTAAACATCTAGCTTTCTGTCCTGTATTCTACCTGATAGAGAGAGACTAATGTCCTGTTAAACATCTAGCTTTCTGTCCTGTATTCTACCTGATAGAGAGACTGTTAAACATCTAGCTTTCTGTCTTGTATTCTTCCTAACAGAGAGAGACTAATGTCCTGTTAAACATCTAGCTTTCTGTCCTGTATTCTACCTGATAGAGAGAGACTAATGTCCTGTTAAACATCTAGCTTTCTGTCTTGTATTCTACCTGATAGAGAGAGACTAATGTCCTGTTAAACATCTAGCTTTCTGTCTTGTATTCTTCCTGACAGAGAGAGACTAATGTCCTGTTAAACATCTAGCTTTCTGTCTTGTATTCTTCCTGACAGAGAGAGACTAATGTCCTGTTAAACATCTAGCTTTCTGTCTTGTATTCTTCCTGATAGAGAGACTGTTAAACATCTAGCTTTCTGTCTTGTATTCTACCTGATAGAGAGACTGTTAAACATCTAGCTTTCTGTCTTGTATTCTTCCTGATAGAGAGAGACTAATGTCCTGTTAAACATCTAGCTTTCTGTCTTGTATTCTTCCTGATAGAGAGAGACTAATGTCCTGTTAAACATCTAGCTTTCTGTCTTGTATTCTACCTGACAGAGAGAGACTAATGTCCTGTTAAACATCTAGCTTTCTGTCTTGTATTCTTCCTGACAGAGAGAGACTAATGTCCTGTTAAACATCTAGCTTTCTGTCTTGTATTCTACCTGATAGAGAGACTGTTAAACATCTAGCTTTCTGTCTTGTATTCTACCTGATAGAGAGACTGTTAAACATCTAGCTTTCTGTCTTGTATTCTTCCTGATAGAGAGACTGTTAAACATCTAGCTTTCTGTCTTGTATTCTACCTGACAGAGAGACTAATGTCCTGTTAAACATCTAGCTTTCTGTCTTGTATTCTTCCTGACAGAGAGAGACTAATGTCCTGTTAAACATCTAGCTTTCCGTCTTGTATTCTACCTGACAGAGAGACTGTTAAACATCTAGCTTTCTGTCTTGTATTCTTCCTGACAGAGAGAGACTAATGTCCTGTTAAACATCTAGCTTTCTGTCTTGTATTCTTCCTGACAGAGAGAGACTAATGTCCTGTTAAACATCTAGCTTTCTGTCTTGTATTCTTCCTGACAGAGAGAGACTAATGTCCTGTTAAACATCTAGCTTTCTGTCTTGTATTCTTCCTGATAGAGAGACTGTTAAACATCTAGCTTTCTGTCTTGTATTCTTCCTGACAGAGAGAGACTAATGTCCTGTTAAACATCTAGCTTTCTGTCTTGTATTCTTCCTGATAGAGAGACTGTTAAACATCTAGCTTTCTGTCTTGTATTCTACCTGATAGAGAGACTGTTAAACATCTAGCTTTCTGTCTTGTGTTCTACCTGATAGAGAGAGACTAATGTCCTGTTAAACATCTAGCTTTCTGTCCTGTATTCTACCTGATAGAGAGACTGTTAAACATCTAGCTTTCTGTCTTGTATTCTACCTGATAGAGAGACTGTTAAACATCTAGCTTTCTGCCTTGTATTCTTCCTGATGGAGAGACTGTTAAACATCTAGCTTTCTGTTTTGTATTCTTCCTGATAGAGAGAGACTAATGTCCTGTTAAACATCTACCTTTCTGTCCTGTATTCTACCTGATAGAGAGACTGTTAAACATCTAGCTTTCTGTCCTGTATTCTACCTGATAGAGAGAGACTAATGTCCTGTTAAACATCTAGCTTTCTGTCCTGTATTCTTCCTAACAGAGAGAGACTAATGTCCTGTTAAACATCTAGCTTTCTGTCCTGTATTCTACCTGATAGAGAGAGACTAATGTCCTGTTAAACATCTAGCTTTCTGTCTTGTATTCTACCTGATAGAGAGAGACTAATGTCCTGTTAAACATCTAGCTTTCTGTCTTGTATTCTTCCTGACAGAGAGAGACTAATGTCCTGTTAAACATCTAGCTTTCTGTCTTGTATTCTACCTGATAGAGAGACTGTTAAACATCTAGCTTTCTGTCTTGTATTCTACCTGATAGAGAGACTGTTAAACATCTAGCTTTCTGTCTTGTATTCTTCCTGATAGAGAGACTGTTAAACATCTAGCTTTCTGTCTTGTATTCTACCTGACAGAGAGACTAATGTCCTGTTAAACATCTAGCTTTCTGTCTTGTATTCTTCCTGACAGAGAGAGACTAATGTCCTGTTAAACATCTAGCTTTCCGTCTTGTATTCTTCCTGACAGAGAGAGACTAATGTCCTGTTAAACATCTAGCTTTCTGTCTTGTATTCTTCCTGACAGAGAGAGACTAATGTCCTGTTAAACATCTAGCTTTCTGTCTTGTATTCTTCCTGACAGAGAGAGACTAATGTCCTGTTAAACATCTAGCTTTCTGTCTTGTATTCTTCCTGATAGAGAGACTGTTAAACATCTAGCTTTCTGTCTTGTATTCTTCCTGACAGAGAGAGACTAATGTCCTGTTAAACATCTAGCTTTCTGTCTTGTATTCTTCCTGATAGAGAGACTGTTAAACATCTAGCTTTCTGTCTTGTATTCTACCTGATAGAGAGACTGTTAAACATCTAGCTTTCTGTCTTGTGTTCTACCTGATAGAGAGAGACTAATGTCCTGTTAAACATCTAGCTTTCTGTCCTGTATTCTACCTGATAGAGAGACTGTTAAACATCTAGCTTTCTGTCTTGTATTCTACCTGATAGAGAGACTGTTAAACATCTAGCTTTCTGCCTTGTATTCTTCCTGATGGAGAGACTGTTAAACATCTAGCTTTCTGTTTTGTATTCTACCTGATAGAGAGAGACTAATGTCCTGTTAAACATCTAGCTTTCTGTTTTGTATTCTTCCTGATGGAGAGACTGTTAAACATCTAGCTTTCTGTCTTGTATTCTACCTGATAGAGAGAGACTAATGTCCTGTTAAACATCTAGCTTTCTGTCTTGTATTCTACCTGATAGAGAGACTGTTAAACATCTAGCTTTCTGTTTTGTATTCTACCTGATAGAGAGAGACTAATGTCCTGTTAAACATCTAGCTTTCTGTTTTGTATTCTTCCTGATGGAGAGACTGTTAAACATCTAGCTTTCTGTTTTGTATTCTACCTGATAGAGAGAGACTAATGTCCTGTTAAACATCTAGCTTTCTGTTTTGTATTCTTCCTGATGGAGAGACTGTTAAACATCTAGCTTTCTGTCTTGTATTCTACCTGATAGAGAGAGACTAATGTCCTGTTAAACATCTAGCTTTCTGTCCTGTATTCTACCTGACAGAGAGAGACTAATGTCCTGTTAAACATCTAGCTTTCTGTCTTGTATTCTACCTGATAGAGAGACTGTTAAACATCTAGCTTTCTGTCCTGTATTCTACCTGACAGAGAGAGACTAATGTCCTGTTAAACATCTAGCTTTCTGTCTTGTATTCTACCTGACAGAGAGACTAATGTCCTGTTAAACATCTAGCTTTCTGTCTTGTATTCTTCCTGACAGAGAGAGACTAATGTCCTGTTAAACATCTAGCTTTCTGTCTTGTATTCTACCTGACAGAGAGAGACTAATGTCCTGTTAAACATCTAGCTTTCTGTCTTGTATTCTTCCTGATAGAGAGACTGTTAAACATCTAGCTTTCTGTCTTGTATTCTACCTGATAGAGAGAGACTAATGTCCTGTTAAACATCTAGCTTTCTGTCTTGTATTCTTCCTGACAGAGAGAGACTAATGTCCTGTTAAACATCTAGCTTTCTGTCTTGTATTCTTCCTGATAGAGAGACTGTTAAACATCTAGCTTTCTGTCTTGTATTCTTCCTGACAGAGAGAGACTAATGTCCTGTTAAACATCTAGCTTTCTGTCTTGTATTCTTCCTGATAGAGAGACTGTTAAACATCTAGCTTTCTGTCTTGTATTCTACCTGATAGAGAGACTGTTAAACATCTAGCTTTCTGTCTTGTATTCTACCTGATAGAGAGAGACTAATGTCCTGTTAAACATCTAGCTTTCTGTCCTGTATTCTACCTGATAGAGAGACTGTTAAACATCTAGCTTTCTGTCTTGTATTCTACCTGATAGAGAGACTGTTAAACATCTAGCTTTCTGCCTTGTATTCTTCCTGATGGAGAGACTGTTAAACATCTAGCTTTCTGTTTTGTATTCTACCTGATAGAGAGAGACTAATGTCCTGTTAAACATCTAGCTTTCTGTTTTGTATTCTTCCTGATGGAGAGACTGTTAAACATCTAGCTTTCTGTCTTGTATTCTACCTGATAGAGAGAGACTAATGTCCTGTTAAACATCTAGCTTTCTGTCCTGTATTCTACCTGATAGAGAGACTGTTAAACATCTAGCTTTCTGTTTTGTATTCTACCTGATAGAGAGAGACTAATGTCCTGTTAAACATCTAGCTTTCTGTTTTGTATTCTTCCTGATGGAGAGACTGTTAAACATCTAGCTTTCTGTTTTGTATTCTACCTGATAGAGAGAGACTAATGTCCTGTTAAACATCTAGCTTTCTGTTTTGTATTCTTCCTGATGGAGAGACTGTTAAACATCTAGCTTTCTGTCTTGTATTCTACCTGATAGAGAGAGACTAATGTCCTGTTAAACATCTAGCTTTCTGTCCTGTATTCTACCTGAGAGAGACTGTTAAACATCTAGCTTTCTGTTTTGTATTCTACCTGATGGAGAGAGACTAATGTCCTGTTAAACATCTAGCTTTCTGTCTTGTATTCTACCTGACAGAGAGAGACTAATGTCCTGTTAAACATCTAGCTTTCTGTCTTGTATTCTACCTGATAGAGAGACTGTTAAACATCTAGCTTTCTGTCCTGTATTCTACCTGACAGAGAGAGACTAATGTCCTGTTAAACATCTAGCTTTCTGTCTTGTATTCTACCTGACAGAGAGACTAATGTCCTGTTAAACATCTAGCTTTCTGTCTTGTATTCTTCCTGACAGAGAGAGACTAATGTCCTGTTAAACATCTAGCTTTCTGTCTTGTATTCTACCTGACAGAGAGAGACTAATGTCCTGTTAAACATCTAGCTTTCTGTCTTGTATTCTTCCTGATAGAGAGACTGTTAAACATCTAGCTTTCTGTCTTGTATTCTACCTGATAGAGAGAGACTAATGTCCTGTTAAACATCTAGCTTTCTGTCTTGTATTCTACCTGATAGAGAGACTGTTAAACATCTAGCTTTCTGTCTTGTATTCTACCTGACAGAGAGAGACTAATGTCCTGTTAAACATCTAGCTTTCTGTCTTGTATTCTACCTGATAGAGAGACTGTTAAACATCTAGCTTTCTGTCTTGTATTCTACCTGATAGAGAGAGACTAATGTCCTGTTAAACATCTAGCTTTCTGTCTTGTATTCTTCCTGACAGAGAGAGACTAATGTCCTGTTAAACATCTAGCTTTCTGTCTTGTATTCTACCTGACAGAGAGAGACTAATGTCCTGTTAAACATCTAGCTTTCTGTCTTGTATTCTTCCTGATAGAGAGACTGTTAAACATCTAGCTTTCTGTCTTGTATTCTACCTGATAGAGAGAGACTAATGTCCTGTTAAACATCTAGCTTTCTGTCTTGTATTCTACCTGATAGAGAGACTGTTAAACATCTAGCTTTCTGTCTTGTATTCTACCTGACAGAGAGAGACTAATGTCCTGTTAAACATCTAGCTTTCTGTCTTGTATTCTACCTGATAGAGAGACTGTTAAACATCTAGCTTTCTGTCTTGTATTCTTCCTGATAGAGAGACTGTTAAACATCTAGCTTTCTGTCTTGTATTCTACCTGATAGAGAGAGACTAATGTCCTGTTAAACATCTAGCTTTCTGTCTTGTATTCTTCCTGACAGAGAGAGACTAATGTCCTGTTAAACATCTAGCTTTCTGTCTTGTATTCTACCTGACAGAGAGAGACTAATGTCCTGTTAAACATCTAGCTTTCTGTCTTGTATTCTACCTGATAGAGAGACTGTTAAACATCTAGCTTTCTGTCTTGTATTCTACCTGACAGAGAGAGACTAATGTCCTGTTAAACATCTAGCTTTCTGTTTTGTATTCTTCCTGATGGAGAGACTGTTAAACATCTAGCTTTCTGTCTTGTATTCTACCTGATAGAGAGAGACTAATGTCCTGTTAAACATCTAGCTTTCTGTTTTGTATTCTTCCTGATAGAGAGACTGTTAAACATCTAGCTTTCTGTCTTGTATTCTTCCTGATGGAGAGACTGTTAAACATCTAGCTTTCTGTCTTGTATTCTACCTGACAGAGAGACTAATGTCCTGTTAAACATCTAGCTTTCTGTCTTGTATTCTTCCTGACAGAGAGAGACTAATGTCCTGTTAAACATCTAGCTTTCTGTCTTGTATTCTACCTGACAGAGAGAGACTAATGTCCTGTTAAACATCTAGCTTTCTGTCTTGTATTCTACCTGATAGAGAGACTGTTAAACATCTAGCTTTCTGTCTTGTATTCTACCTGATAGAGAGAGACTAATGTCCTGTTAAACATCTAGCTTTCTGTCTTGTATTCTACCTGATAGAGAGACTGTTAAACATCTAGCTTTCTGCCTTGTATTCTACCTGATAGAGAGAGACTAATGTCCTGTTAAACATCTAGCTTTCTGTTTTGTATTCTTCCTGATGGAGAGACTGTTAAACATCTAGCTTTCTGTCTTGTATTCTACCTGATAGAGAGAGACTAATGTACTGTTAAACATCTAGCTTTCTGTTTTGTATTCTTCCTGATAGAGAGACTGTTAAACATCTAGCTTTCTGTCTTGTATTCTACCTGATAGAGAGAGACTAATGTCCTGTTAAACATCTAGCTTTCTGTCCTGTATTCTACCTGACAGAGAGACTGTTAAACATCTAGCTTTCTGTCTTGTATTCTACCTGACAGAGAGAGACTAATGTCCTGTTAAACATCTAGCTTTCTGTCTTGTATTCTACCTGATAGAGAGAGACTAATGTCCTGTTAAACATCTAGCTTTCTGTCTTGTATTCTTCCTGACAGAGAGACTGTTAAACATCTAGCTTTCTGTCTTGTATTCTACCTGACAGAGAGAGACTAATGTCCTGTTAAACATCTAGCTTTCTGTCTTGTATTCTACCTGATAGAGAGACTGTTAAACATCTAGCTTTCTGTCTTGTATTCTTCCTGATAGAGACTGTTAAACATCTAGCTTTCTGTCTTGTATTCTTCCTGATAGAGAGAGACTAATGTCCTGTTAAACATCTAGCTTTCTGTCTTGTATTCTACCTGATAGAGAGACTGTTAAACATCTAGCTTTCTGTCTTGTATTCTACCTGATAGAGAGAGACTAATGTCCTGTTAAACATCTAGCTTTCTGTCTTGTATTCTACCTGATAGAGAGACTGTTAAACATCTAGCTTTCTGTCTTGTATTCTACCTGATGGAGAGACTGTTAAACATCTAGCTTTCTGTCTTGTATTCTTCCTGAGAGAGAGACTGTTAAACATCTAGCTTTCTGCCTTGTATTCTACCTGATAGAGAGAGACTAATGTACTGTTAAACATCTAGCTTTCTGTCTTGTATTCTACCTGATAGAGAGAGACTAATGTCCTGTTAAACATCTAGCTTTCTGTCTTGTATTCTTCCTGACAGAGAGACTGTTAAACATCTAGCTTTCTGTCTTGTATTCTACCTGACAGAGAGAGACTAATGTCCTGTTAAACATCTAGCTTTCTGTCTTGTATTCTACCTGATAGAGAGACTGTTAAACATCTAGCTTTCTGTCTTGTATTCTTCCTGATAGAGACTGTTAAACATCTAGCTTTCTGTCTTGTATTCTTCCTGATAGAGAGAGACTAATGTCCTGTTAAACATCTAGCTTTCTGTCTTGTATTCTACCTGATAGAGAGACTGTTAAACATCTAGCTTTCTGTCTTGTATTCTACCTGATAGAGAGAGACTAATGTCCTGTTAAACATCTAGCTTTCTGTCTTGTATTCTACCTGATATAGAGACTGTTAAACATCTAGCTTTCTGTCTTGTATTCTACCTGATAGAGAGAGACTAATGTCCTGTTAAACATCTAGCTTTCTGTCCTGTATTCTACCTGATAGAGAGACTGTTAAACATCTAGCTTTCTGTCTTGTATTCTACCTGACAGAGAGACTAATGTCCTGTTAAACATCTAGCTTTCTGTCTTGTATTCTACCTGATAGAGAGACTGTTAAACATCTAGCTTTCTGTCTTGTATTCGCCCTGATAGAGAGACTAATGTCCTGTTAAACATCTAGCTTTCTGTCTTGTATTCTACCTGATAGAGAGACTGTTAAACATCTAGCTTTCTGTCTTGTATTCTACCTGATAGAGAGACTAATGTCCTGTTAAACATCTAGCTTTCTGTCCTGTATTCTACCTGATAGAGAGACTGTTAAACATCTAGCTTTCTGTCTTGTATTCTACCTGATATAGAGACTGTTAAACATCTAGCTTTCTGTCTTGTATTCTACCTGACAGAGAGAGACTAATGTCCTGTTAAACATCTAGCTTTCTGTCCTGTATTCTACCTGATATAGAGACTGTTAAACATCTAGCTTTCTGTCTTGTATTCTACCTGACAGAGAGAGACTAATGTCCTGTTAAACATCTAGCTTTCTGTCCTGTATTCTACCTGATATAGAGACTGTTAAACATCTAGCTTTCTGTCTTGTATTCTACCTGACAGAGAGACTAATGTCCTGTTAAACATCTAGCTTTCTGTCTTGTATTCTACCTGACAGAGAGAGACTAATGTCCTGTTAAACATCTAGCTTTCTGTCCTGTATTCTACCTGATATAGAGACTGTTAAACATCTAGCTTTCTGTCCTGTATTCTTCCTGACAGAGAGAGACTAATGTCCTGTTAAACATCTAGCTTTCTGTCTTGTATTCTTCCTGACAGAGAGACTTATGTCCTTTCCCCTTTATGTTGATTTGTAAGGACAATTCAGAAGTGAAATAGGGAGACAAAGCTAGGAGAGAGACTGGTGGTACTGATGTGGGAAGCAACTGTAGTCTCAACCATGTTCCCAAATCCACTGTAACAGAGAGAAAAAGTAACAACATTTTTACTCTGGAAAAAGGAAGGAATGTGTGTAGTGAAAGGTCATTGGATGGAGCGGCATTACATTTAGGCTGAATCCCAAATGGCACCCTATTCCCTACATAGTGTACTACTTTTGACCAGAGACCTATGTATCCTGTTCAAAAGTAGTGCACTATATGGGGAATAGGGTGCCATTTGGGACAATGACAGACTTTTTGCCATTTTGTGAAATGAGAGTGAGGTGTTTGGACAGCTGTTCCGGTGATTCATTTGTTTAACATTGTGGCTTTTTGAACCCTCACAGTGAACAGCCCCTCTCTTGGTTACACCATTCATCCACCCAGAATAGTTACTTTTCCACTGAGATAAGGTGATGTCATTCCTGAAACAGTTCCTTTACAGTAGAAGGCTGATCTGTTATAACAAGTCTTTTTACAGGTGTGGTTACACTGTGTCTGAGTATGGCTGAGGACAGTCAAAGACTCGTCTGTTAGCTGGACTGATGGAGGGAGACGTGGGCTCATCAACATTAGACTACTGTAGAGGTCTGGGCCTGTGGTCATTAAGCGTCTCAGCGTACGGTAGGAGTGCTGATCTAGAATCAGTTTTGTCTTTTCGATCATAATGAATACGATTATATGGATGGGACGGGGAGGGACCTGATCCTAGATCAGCACATCTAGCCTACTCTGAGACACTTTATGAGTTCTAAAACATCCTCTCCCAGTTCCTAATGTGCTTCATTGTTCATCTCCACCTCAGCGTTAAGGGATCCCAAAACAACTGTGTTGGATGACACCCATGTTAATGAAGTAGGTTAGAGTTAACACATGCTGGTAGGCTGAGAGAGTCTCTCTCTCTTTATTTAGTCTACAGACAAGTTTCTGCTGTCAGCAAATATCAGCACAACAAATACATTTACTGGGGATGTGTTTCATAATACACTTCCTCTTCCCTGTCAGACCAAATGATTTGGTTGCCTATATACTGTAACAACGCTAGTTCTTTTTAAATCGGAGTACAGGGCATATTTCACTTCTACATACATGTTATTTGAGAAACTGATAAATTCCTCAAAAATGACCACAGAGACAATGTGGAACTGAATCTTCAATTGGTCTAGAAATAAAGTGCTACTTCCTCTTTAAAAGGTAAAAAGCACTTCTGCAGAAGGGGTACATGGCTTGTTAATTTGACAAAGGTCAAAGAGACACAGGTTGAACAAGAGTCAAATAGACTACGAGGAAGCCTCCCCAGCATATCTCTCAGACAGACAATAGAAGGTAGTCTACACACCTGGCTCCTACTGACTCAGACAGACAATAGAAGGTAGTCTACAGACCTGGCTCCTACTGACTCAGACAGACAATAGAAGGTAGTCTACACACCTGGCTCCTACTGACTCAGACAGACAATAGAAGGTAGTCTACAGACCTGGCTCCTACTGACTCAGACAGACAATAGAAGGTAGTCTACACACCTGGCTCCTACTGACTCAGACAGACAATAGAAGGTAGTCTACACACCTGGCTCCTACTGACTCAGACAGACAATAGAAGGTAGTCTACACACCTGGCTCCTACTGACTCATACAGACAATAGAAGGTAGTCTACACACATGGCTCCTACTGACTCAGACAGGCAGACAATAGAAGGTAGTCTACACACCTGGCTCCTACTGACTCATACAGACAATAGAAGGTAGTCTACACACCTGGCTCCTACTGACTCATACAGACAATAGAAGGTAGTCTACACACCTGGATCCTACCTACTCAGACAGACAATAGAAGGTAGTCTACACACCTGGCTCCTACCGACTCAGACAGACAATAGAAGGTAGTCTACACACCTGGCTCCTACTGACTCAGACAGACAATAGAAGGTAGTCTACACACCTGGCTCCTACTGACTCATACAGACAATAGAAGGTAGTCTACACACCTGGCTCCTACTGACTCAGACAGACAATAGAAGGTAGTCTACACACCTGGCTCCTACTGACTCAGACAGACAATAGAAGGTAGTCTACACACCTGGCTCCTACTGACTCATACAGACAATAGAAGGTAGTCTACACACCTGGATCCTACCTACTCAGACAGACAATAGAAGGTAGTCTACACACCTGGCTCCTACCGACTCAGACAGACAATAGAAGGTAGTCTACACACCTGGCTCCTACTGACTCAGACAGACAATAGAAGGTAGTCTACACACCTGGCTCCTACTGACTCATACAGACAATAGAAGGTAGTCTACACACATGGCTCCTACTGACTCAGACAGGCAGACAATAGAAGGTAGTCTACACACCTGGCTCCTACTGACTCATACAGACAATAGAAGGTAGTCTACACACCTGGCTCCTACTGACTCAGACAGACAATAGAAGGTAGTCTACACACCTGGATCCTACCGACTCAGACAGACAATAGAAGGTAGTCTACACACCTGGCTCATACTGACTCAGACAGACAATAGAAGGTAGTCTACACACCTGGCTCCTACTGACTCAGACAGACAATAGAAGGTAGTCTACACACCTGGCTCCTACTGACTCAGACAGACAATAGAAGGTAGTCTACACACCTGGCTCCTACTGACTCATACAGACAATAGAAGGTAGTCTACACACCTGGATCCTACCTACTCAGACAGACAATAGAAGGTAGTCTACACACCTGGCTCCTACCGACTCAGACAGACAATAGAAGGTAGTCTACACACCTGGCTCCTACTGACTCAGACAGGCAGACAATAGAAGGTAGTCTACACACCTGGCTCCTACTGACTCAGACAGACAATAGAAGGTAGTCTACACACCTGGCTTCTACTGACTTAGACAGACAATAGAAGGTAGTCTACACACCTGGCTCCTACTGACTCAGACAGACAATAGAAGGTAGTCCACACACCTGGCTCCTACTGACTCAGACAGGCAGACAATAGAAGGTAGTCTACACACCTGGCTCCTACCGACTCAGACAGGCAGACAATAGAAGGTAGTCTACACACCTGGCTCCTACTGACTCAGACAGACAATAGAAGGTAGTCTACACACCTGGCTCCTACTGACTCAGACAGCCAACAGAAGGTAGTCTACACACCTGGCTCCTACTGACTCAGACAGACAATAGAAGGTAGTCTACACACCTGGCTCCTACGGACTCAGACAGGCAGACAATAGAAGGTAGTCTACACACCTGGCTCCTACTGACTCAGACAGGCAGACAATAGAAGGTAGTCTACACACCTGACTCCTACTGACTCAGACAGACAATAGAAGGTAGTCTACACACCTGGCTCCTACTGACTCAGACAGCCAACAGAAGAGAGTCTACACACCTGGCTCCTACTGACTCAGACAGACAGACAACAGAAGAGAGTCTACACACCTGGCACGCCGGCATCCATCCACATCTCTATATCAATTCCCTCTCCGTGTTCCTCCAGGGTGGTGGTGTTGATGGGCTTCAGTAGCTTCATCACCTCAGCCATGACAGCCCGGGCCTGGACTGAGCCTGTGAACTGCAGCCCCAGGGGGGTGAAGGTACCCTGGTCAGACTCCATCACTAGGTTAAAGTTAGAGATGTTCACCTGGGGGACAGCAGAATAGGTATAGAATCGTAAATAATCATTGATTGGATTTATATTGTGCTTTTCCAGTGCTGAAAGCGCTTTATATTGTATAACTTCTATAATTTTACTGGACCCCAGGAAGAATAGCTGTTGCCTTGGTAGGAACTAATGGGGATCCATAATAAATACAAATACACTGCTCAAAAAAATAAAAGGGAACACTAAAATAACACATCCTATATCTGAATGAATGAAATAATCTTATTAAATAGTTTTTTTCTTTACATAGTTGAATGTGCTGACAACAAAATCACACAAAAAATATAAATGGAAATCAAATTTATCAACCCAAGGAGGTCTGGATTTGGATTCACACTCAAAATTAAAGTGGAAAACCACACTACAGGCTGATCCAACTTTGATGTAATGTCCTTAAAACAAGTCAAAATGAGGCTAAGCAGTGTGTGTGGCCTCCACGTGCCTGTATGACCACCCTACAACGCCTGGGCATGCTCCTGATAAGGTGGCGGATGGTCTCCTGAGGGATCTCCTCCGAGACCTGGACTAAAGCATCCGCCAACTCCTGGACAGTCTGTGGTGCAACGTGGCATTGGTGGATGGAGCGAGACATGATGTCCCAGATGTGCTCAATTGGATTCAGGTCTGGGGAACGGGCGGGCCAGTCCATAGCATCAATGCCTTCCTCTTGCAGGAACTGCTGACCCACTACAGCCACATGAGGTCAAGCATTGTCTTGCAGTAGGAGGAACACAGGGCCAACAGCACCAGCATAAGGTCTCACAAGGGGTCTGAGGATCTCATCTCGGTACCTAATGACAGTCAGGCTACCTCTGGCAAGCACATGGAGGGCTGTGCGGCCCCCCAAAGAAATGCCACCCCACACCACGACTGACCCACCGCCAAACCGGTCATGCTGGAGGATGTTGCAGGCAGCAGAACGTTCTCCACGGCGTCTCCAGACTCTGTCACGTCTGTCACATGTGCTCAGTGTGAACCTGCTTTCATCTGTGAAGAGCACAGGGCGCCAGTGGCGAATTTGCCAATCTTGGTGTTCTCTGGCAAATGCCAAACGTCCTGCACGGTGTTGAGCTGTAAGCACAACCACCACCTGTCGGGCCCTCATACCACCCTCATTTAGTCTGTTTCTGACCGTTTGAGCAGACACATGCACATTTGTGGCCTGCTGGAGGTCATTTTGCAGGGCTCTGGCAGTGCTCCTCCTGCTCCTCCTTGCACAAAGGCGGAGGTAGCGGTCCAGCTGCTGGGTTGTTGCCCTCCTACGGCCTCCTCCACATCTCCTGATGTACTGGCATGTCTCCTGGTAGCGCCTCCATGCTCTGGACACTACGCTGACAGACACAGCAAACCTTCTTACCACATATCTCGCATTGATGTGCCATCCTGGATGAGCTGCACTACCTGAGCCACTTGTGTGGGTTGTAGACTCCGTCTCATGCTACCACTAGAGTGAAAGCACTGCCAGCATTCAAAAGTGACCAAAACATCAGCCAGGAAGCATAGGAACTGAGAAGTGGTCTGTGGTCCCCACCTGCAGAACCACTCCTTTATTGGGGGTGTCTTGCTAATTGCCTATAATTTCCACCTGTTGTCTATTCCATTTGCAAAACAGCATGTGAAATGTATTGTCAATCAGTGTTGCTTCTTAAGTGGACAGTTTGATTTCACAGAAGTGTGATTGACTTGGAGTTACATTGTGTTGTTTAAGTGTTCCCTTTATTTTTCTGAGCAGTTTATATAGTAAGGTGGGAAACTCCCCTCTTCAACCATAAACGTGTAGCACTGTTGGGTGATGCACGACAACCATTTTGTGCCAGAACGCACACCACACACCCAACACACAGAGAAATACATTTGTACATTCATCTCTCCTGGCTGTTGATATATTTGGCCAGCATTCGAGCTAAAAAGTTTGACCAGGATGTGAGAGAAGTAGGGGGAAAAGACTGGACCATCACCCCTCATTCAGACACTAGCGGACAAATACGCTTCTGCAAGGGAGAGACCATAGAATGTCCCACAAAGTGGAATAGAAACATCAACTCCATGATGGTCAATGCAGATTCCTCTTTGATAAACATGACGGGAACGTTTGCTGCAAACGTCTGAATGCAGGGGCAGCTGGACTGGATCTAAGACAGTGGTATTATTGTAGGGGACAATATACAAACATTTTTGAGAAAGATAATTAGGAAAATAAAATGTTATTGAGTAAATAAATGTATTTATTGGTTTCTTTTCATTTTGATAAGAGATAAAGTGTAATGAATTGAAGGTTATTTGTTGATGTAAGAATCGAAACGTACCAATTTTTAAAGTTTTGTCATAATTTTTGGGGTGGGGTCATGAGAAATTAGAGCGAAAAAAAAGGGTTCCCCAAAAATTCTAGGGAAAAAAATGGGGTCCCTGCTGAAAAAGATTGAATACCACTGAAGTAGTGTAGTGGACATTTAGTGTTGTATACTGAAGCTTTTCGGAGAAATCTGAGGAAATCCATAGTATGCAGTTGGAACCAGTGCAGGCCAGGGAGAAGGTGGGTCTCTGGTCAGAGTCAGGATGTGAACCCTCTGTTCCCCTCTAACCCTTGGCCATTCTGATTCCGTTCACATTAGAATGCACAAAAACCACCACGCTCCCAGAATGCTGGTACTCAGTTACAGTGTGGTCTCGGCTCCATTCTGACTTAAACAATGTGCAGTGCCCTACATCCCAGTGGCTCTCCTACAGTAGATCTGACAACAGTTTACATTTCTGTGTACCGCTCCGAATGAAGCCAGTTTCTACCACATGTTGACTGGCAAAGAACAAGCTGATGTAGATGAAAAGCCATCAGCTATTGATAATAAAACACTATTACCGGTACGCACACAATCTGAAGGAGAATGGGGTCAACGATTCAAAATGTAAGAACGACCACATAATAGTTGTGCTGTTTCAATGGTTTGTATGACATCCTCTACCCAGTGGAGCCCTAAGTGTGTGTGTGTGTGTGTAAGAATCTAAAGCTGAGAGAACAGAAGTCTTAAATCTAGCCAAAAAAGGAGCTTATAGGACATTTCTAGTCAACTCTGACCCTACGAGGTCCGCAGCCTGCTCATTTGCAGGTCTAAATCCGTCCCTGATTAGAGGGTAATCACCCACCTGGAGTCCCAGGTCTAAATCAGTCCCTGATTAGAGGGGAACAATGAAACAAAGCAGTGGAACTGGCTTCCAGGTCCAGAGTTGAGTTTGAGGGCTATAGGATGTACTGTATGACAGGAGGATAATGGTGAGGGTGTACAAGTTAAATGGACAGTAAAAAGCCAACAAGATGCACCATGGTAGAAAGGTACCTTGTGAAGCTGGAAGTACTGTTGCGCTCCAACCCCTCCCTGCTCCTCTGCAGACCACAGCACTGTCCGGAGGGTTCTTCTGGGGCGCAGACCTGGACACACAATCACAATTCATACATGGGCCACAACCATTTCCACAAAGCAGCAATACAGAAAGAGCTTTACAACAAGTGGATTCCCTATTCCTCACCAACCCTTGGGCTGTTTAATATTCCACATATTCAGCAGAACATTCCTATTCACCAGACCCTAGTCAATATTTCCTACATTCACTGCAATGATGAGCCCCATTCACAGAGAGGATTCCAGAGACAACTTATCTGATTTGGGTTTCAGCCTGTGTGTTATTCTAGAAGTGACCCCCCCCCCGAGGCTACTACTTTATGTGGGCTACAAAGGACAGCAGGCCACTCCCTTCCCAGAGGTTCTCTAATATAACTCTGTAGCCTACACCCTCATCTGACATCAGTGCCATGTCTAGGGTTGTGTCCCAAATGGCAACCTATTCTCTATGTAGTGCACTACTGTTGGGCCCTGGTGAACAGTACTGCACTATATAGGGAATAGGGTGCCATTTGGGACGTAGATGAACAAAGCCCAAGGGACCAATTATTGCTCCGTGGCTTCATCTTGACAAAAAGTTTCATTGATGATAGGTCCTCTTCTTTAATAGTGGGCAAAGCTGAGCATTTTCCAGCCAAGTACTTTACTATGCATCCATCCAGCCGCAAGAATGAACAATAAAGCAGCGACTGGTTATTATTGTCCAGACATTAAAATGGCTTCACGTATTCAATGGGAATGACATACTTTCCATTGCAACATTAGTGGGAAAAGGAAAGATTCTCTCAAGTCAACGTTAAGGCTTTCAGTCAGAGAGCACAAAAAGCTCGGTGGTCTACTTTACGTGTCTAATTACACTTCATGTGGAAAAGGTCATACTTTATTAAGTGAACAATGACCAGAAAAACAATGAAGTAAGCCATGCTAATTGCTATATGAGTCAGCAAACAGCAGTTTAAATGCATTTTCAAGTGTACGTCACCAAGAGTGCTGATCTAGGACCAGGTCTCTCCTGTCCATGTTATCCTATTCATAGTGAAGTAAAAGGCTAAACTGATTGATCGTAAATCAGCACTCCTACTCTGAGACGCTTGATACATAAGGCCCCTGATCACAAAACAACTTCAAAAGATGCCAATAGACTCGATACAAAACACAAATCTTATTTTGAGGCTCATGTCAATAAGAGCTTCAGAGATAGTGGATTATGTTCCAGATACATAGTCTAGATCCTAAATGGCACCCTGTTTCCTATACAAATGCCAGGTCTCAATTGTAAATGAAAACTTGTTCTCAACTTGCCTACCTGGTTAAATAAAGGTGAAATAAATAAAAATAGTGGACTGGTTTTGACTAGGGGCCCTGGTCAAACGTAGTTCAGTATAAGTAGGGAACAGTAGGACCTCCCAGGTTCTGGTTCTTACCCAGGTCTTTAAGCAGAGACTCCCAGGTTCTGACCCAGATCTTTAGACAGAGACAGGGACTCCCAGGTTCTGACCTAGTCCTAAGCAGAGACAGGGCCTCCCATGTTCTGGTTCTGACCCAGGTCTTTAAGCAGAGACAGGGACACCCAGTTTCTGGTTCTGACCCAGGTCATTAAGCAGAGACAGGGACTCCCAGGTTCTGACCCAGGTCTTTAAGCAGAGAGGGCCTCCCAGGTTCTTACCCAGGTCTTTAAGCAGATACAGGGACTCCCAGGTTCTTACCCAGGTCTTTAAGCAGAGAAAGGGCCTCCCAGGTTCTTACCCAGGTCTTTAAGTAGATACAGGGCCTCCCAGGTTCTGACCCAGGTCTTTAAGCAGAGAGAGGGCCTCCCAGGTTCTTACCCAGGTCTTTAAGCAGAGAGAGGGCCTCCCAGGTTCTTACCCAGGTCTTTAAGCAGAGAGAGGGCCTCCCAGGTTCTTACCCAGGTCTTTAAGCAGATACAGGGACTCCCAGGTTCTTACCCAGGTCTTTAAGCAGAGAAAGGGCCTCCCAGGTTCTTACCCAGGTCTTTAAGCAGAGAGAGGGCCTCCCAGGTTCTTACCCAGGTCTTTAAGCAGAGAGAGGGCCTCCCAGGTTCTTACCCAGGTCTTTAAGCAGATACAGGGCCTCCCAGGTTCTGACCCAGGTCTTTAAGCAGAGAAAGGGCCTCCCAGGTTCTTACCCAGGTCTTTAAGCAGAGACAGGGCCTCCCGGGTTCTTACCCAGGTCTTTAAGCAGAGACAAGGCCTCCCAGGAGATGAGCGCTCCACCACCATCATCCATGGCCCCCTGGCCCACATCCCAGCTGTCCAGATGACCACTGAGCAGCACCACCTGAAGGGGGGGACAGACAGCATACCTAGGATTAGTGATGGGGGGAATACAAAATCGATAGTTACATATCGGCATATTATTTTTTATGCTATATCGTATCGACAATATTATTTTTGCTCTAGTTGGCAGTACCTGCACCAAAAGCTCATTTTTCCTTTATAGCTTGTTCTCCATCTTCTTTTTAAACTAGGGAGCCAATTTGTTTTCAGATATTTTATTTTCTGATCAAATGTATTTTCTCATGGCTCTCTCTTGTCTCTATGCAGCAGACATACAGTATGGTGAGCAATATATCTGGAACATCGAATCACAACAAAATCACAGTATCGAATCGCATGGATGATCAATACAACCATTCATTATAGTGTAGGTCAGACAGAGGTTTGGTTTCAAAGCAAGAATGGTGAACCGGAAAGTCCAGGTTTCACTCCTGGTTCTCTTGGACAACAATGTCTGTAGCCAATAGCTACCGAGGGGTCAACAACCAGCAGGATCCTACTAATGATAAAACGTCAGGAGGATGCCAAAGGTGTTAAAACAAAACACACCGTAGTACCACCTGAATGAGGGCTAGCAGATCTGGGCTCTGTAATACCTTACATACTGGAGAGCAGTACAGGCATTATAGGCCACAGGTTTGGTTTCAAAGGAAGAATGGTGAACCGGACATTCCAAGCTAAAGAATGAAATATTTCACCTGTGGCTCTCTGGGACTACAATGTAGTGTAGCTGCATAGGGGTCAACAGTCAGCATCCTACTCAGTGTGCATCCCAAATGATACCCTATTCCCTACAGTATCTAGTGCACTCCATTTCCCCAGAGCTTTATGGGATATCAAATCAAATGTTATTGGTCACATACACATTTAGCAGATGTTATTGCGGGTGTAGTGAAATGTAGTCAAATGTCTAAGGAGAACATCAATAGGTGTTCACAACATCAATAGAAAGAAACTAAAAAGTCTGATGAAAAAAATGTATTCACTTCACAATGGTCAGAAGGAAAACTAAGTTTGAGAACAAACTTTTCCAGATGTTGTCAGTAGACATGGGAGTGTGCCATACAGAGAGGGAGGGGGCCGAAGGGGGTGAGGAGCCTTTGTGTAGACGCTGAAAATAAACCAAACTACCCCCCATCACTCAGTGTGTGCCATGTGTTAAAAATATCCCCTTCTTCCATGAAGAGGACTTCAAGTCTTCAACCAGTCTCTTGTCCAAGAGACAATACAGGAGTGTGCAAAGTCATTGGTATGGATTTTGGTGGGAATATACTGTAGACTCACCGATCGTGGCTAAAAATAACCAGACTGACCTCCAATAGGACATGATTCAACAGCTCCCATCGTTACGCCACTAAATAGTTGAATGAGTTAAATACCAATCAAAAGAAACTTGGCCTGACAGTGTGAGTAAACTAGGACTGGCAGAGTGAGTCCCAAACCCCTCGATGATGATGAGTAAACTAGGACTGGCAGAGTGAGTCTCAAACCCCTCAATTATGACGATTAAACTAGAACTGGCAGAGTGAATCTCAAACCCCTCAATTATGATGAGTAAACTAGGACTGGCAGAGTGAGTCCCAAACCCCTCGATGATGATGAGTAAACTAGAACTGGCAGAGTGAGTCCCAAACCCCTCGATGATGATGAGTAAACTAGAACTGGCAGAGTGAGTCTCAAACCCCTCAATTATGATGATTAAACTAGAACTGGCAGAGTGAGTCCCAAACCCCTCAATTATGATGAGTAAACTAGGACTGGCAGAGTGAGTCTCAAACCCCTCAATTATGATGAGTAAATACATTTGAAGTACATTTATTCGTTTTTATCAATACCTCAAAGTTGGCTTGGTTACCATGCCAACAGACGCATGCCGTCAGAAAACCCTTCAGACTAATCATGGAAGCTGATGTATCAGGACCTTCACACACCAAGGTTTAAAGTGTAGGCTAAATCAAAATGGAACACACTTTCTCCTTTGAAAATAGTTTTCATACTCTGACAAATTGAAAAAGAGAAGAGCCTTGAAATCTAAGCTGATGAATTTCCCCAGTGAAATGCCTAAAATATATCTACGATAAGTCAGATAAATCATATCTACCCCATCGTCTTCTCCATTTGTGAGATTTGATGAACTACACACTATTGTTCTCACATCCTGCTGCTACTCTTACTGCTGCTACTACTACTGCCACTACTACCACTACTATACTGCTGCTACTACTACTGCTACTACTATCACTACTCTTACTGCTGCTACTACTACTACTACTGCCAATACTATCACTACTATACTGCTGCTACTACTACTGCCACTACTATCACTACTCTTACTGCTACTACTACTACTGCCAATACTACCACTACTATACTGCTGCTACTACTACTGCCACTACTATCACTACTCTTACTGCTGCTACTACTACTGCCACTACTACTGCTACTACTACTATCACTACTCTTACTGCTGCTACTACTACTGCCACTACTACCACTACTATACTGCTGCTACTACTACTGCTACTACTATCACTACTATACTGATGCTACTACTACTGCCACTACTATCACTACTCTTACTGCTGCTACTACTACTGCCAATACTACCACTACTATACTGCTGCTACTACTACTGCTACTACTATCACTACTCTTACTGCTGCTACTACTACTGCCACTACTACCACTACTATACTGCTGCTACTACTACTGCTACTACTATCACTACTCTTACTGCTGCTACTACTACTGCCACTACTATCACTACTCTTACTGCTGCTACTACTACTGCCACTACTATCACTACTCTTACTGCTGCTACTACTACTGCCACTACTATACTGCTGCTACTACTACTGCCACTACTATACTGCTGCTACTACTACTGCCACTACTATCACTACTCTTACTGCTGCTACTACTACTGCCACTACTATCACTACTCTTACTGCTGCTACTACTACTGCCAATACTATCACTACTATACTGCTGATACTACTACTGCTACCGCTACTACTCTTGCTACTACTACTGCCACTACTATCACTACTATACTGTTGCTACTACTATCACTACTATACTGCTGCTACTACAACTGCTACTATTACTGCTGCTACTACCACTACTACTGCTGCTACTACCACTACTACTACTGCCACTACAACACTGCTACTACACTGCTGCTACTACCACTACTGCTGCCACTACTAATTCTACTATACTGCTGCTACTACTACTGCTACCGCCACTACTCTTACAACACTACTACTACTGCCACTACTACTGCTACTACTACTACCACCACTACTATACTGCTGCTACTAATACCACTACTACAACACTGCTACTACTACTACTACTACTACTACTACCACCACTACTATACTGCTGCTACTAATACCACTACTACTACTACTACTAACACTACTACTACTACTACTACTACTACTACACTGCCACTACAGCCGCTACTACCACTACTATACTGCCGCTACAGCCGCTACTGCCACTACTATACTGCCGCTACAGCCACTACTGCCGCTACAGCCGCTACTATACTTCCGCTACAGCCGCTACTGCCGCTACTACACTGTTGCTACTACCACTACTACCGCTACTATACTGCTGCTACTGCCGCTACTATACTGCTGTACTGCCGCTACTATACCGCTGCTACTGCCGCTACTGCCACTACTATCGCTACTATACTGTTGCTACTGCCGCTACTATACTGCTGCTACTACCACTACTATACTGCTGCTACTGCCACTACTATACTGCTGCTACTATACTGCTGCTACTGCCGCTACTGCCACTACTATCGCTACTATACTGTTGCTACTGCCGCTACTATACTGCTGCTACTACCACTACTATACTGCTGCTACTGCTGCTACTGCCACTACTATCGCTACTATACTGTTGCTACTGCCGCTGCTATACTGCTGCTACTACCACTACTATACTGTTGCTACTGCCGCTGCTATACTGCTGCTACTACAACTACTATACTGTTGCTACTGCCGCTACTGCCACTACTATCGCTACTATACTGTTGCTACTGCCGCTGCTATACTGCTGCTACTACCACTACTATACTGTTGCTACTGCCGCTGCTATACTGCTGCTACTACCACTACTATACTGTTGCTACTGCCGCTACTGCCACTACTATCGCTACTATACTGTTGCTACTGCAGCTACTATACTGCTGCTACTACCACTACTATACTGCTGCTACTGCCACTACTATACTGTTGCTACTGCCGCTACTATCGCTACTATACTGTTGCTACTGCCGCTACTATACTGCTGCTACTACCACTACTATACTGCTGCTACTACTACTGCTACCGCCACTACTCTTACAACACTACTACTACTGCCACTACTACTGCCACTACTACTACCACCACTACTATACTGCTGCTACTAATACCACTACTACAACACTGCTACTACTACTACTACTACTACTACCACCACTACTATACTGCTGCTACTAATACCACTACTACTACCACTACTACTACTACTACTACTACTATACTGCCACTACAGCCGCTACTACCACTACTATACTGCCGCTACAGCCGCTACTGCCACTACTATACTGCCGCTACAGCCACTACTGCCGCTACAGCCGCTACTATACTTCCGCTACAGCCGCTACTGCCGCTACTACACTGTTGCTACTACCACTACTACCGCTACTATACTGCTGCTACTGCCGCTACTATACTGCTGCTACTGCCGCTACTATACCGCTGCTACTGCCGCTACTGCCACTACTATCGCTACTATACTGTTGCTACTGCCGCTACTATACTGCTGCTACTACCACTACTATACTGCTGCTACTACCACTACTATACTGCTGCTACTATACTGCTGCTACTGCCACTACTATACTGCTGCTACTATACTGCTGCTACTGCCACTACTATCGCTACTATACTGTTGCTACTGCCGCTACTATACTGCTGCTACTACCACTACTATACTGCTGCTACTGCCACTACTATCGCTACTATACTGTTGCTACTGCCGCTACTATACTGCTGCTACTACCACTACTATACTGCTGCTACTGCTGCTACTGCCACTACTATCGCTACTATAATGTTGCTACTGCCGCTGCTATACTGCTGCTACTACCACTACTATACTGTTGCTACTGCCGCTGCTATACTGCTGCTACTACAACTACTATACTGTTGCTACTGCCGCTACTGCCACTACTATACTGTTGCTACTGCCGCTGCTATACTGCTGCTACTACCACTACTATACTGTTGCTACTGCCGCTACTGCCACTACTATCGCTACTATACTGTTGCTACTGCCGCTACTATACTGCTGCTACTACCACTACTATACTGCTGCTACTGCCACTACTATACTGTTGCTACTGCCGCTACTGCCACTACTATCGCTACTATACTGTTGCTACTGCCGCTACTATACTGCTGCTACTACCACTACTATACTGCTGCTACTGCCACTACTATACTGCTGCTACTGCCGCTACTGCCACTACTATCGCTACTATACTGTTGCTACTGCCGCTACTATACTGCTACTAATACCACTACTACAACACTGCTACTACTACTACTACTACTACTACTATACTGCCACTACTACCGCTACTACCACGACTATACTGCCACTACTACACTGCTGCTACTACCACTACTATACTGCCGCTACAGCCGCTACTGCCACTACTGCCGCTACTACACTGCTGCTACTACCACTACTATACTGCCACTACTACCGCTACTACCACTACTATACTGCCGCTACAGCCGCTACTACCACTACTATACTGCCGCTACAGCCGCTACTGCCACTACTATACTGCCACTACAGCCACTACTGCCACTACAGCCACTACTATACTGCCGCTACAGCCGCTACTACCACTACTATACTGCCGCTACAGCCGCTACTGCCACTACTGCCGCTACTACACTGTTGCTACTACCACTACTATACTGCCACTACTACCGCTACTATACTGCTGCTACTGCCGCTACTATACTGCTGCTACTATACCGCTGCTACTGCCACTACTATCGCTACTATACTGCTGCTACTACTACTGCCACTACTATCACTACTATTACTGCTGCTACTACTACTGCCAATACTATCACTACTATACTGCTGCTACTACTACTGCCACTACTATCACTACTCTTACTGCTGCTACTACTACTGCCAATACTACCACTACTATACTGCTGCTACTACTATCACTAGTCTTACTGCTGCTACTACTACTGCCACTACTACCACTACTATACTGCTGCTACTACTATCACTAGTCTTACTGCTGCTACTACTACTGCCACTACTACCACTACTACTGCTACTACTCTTACTGCTGCTACTACTACTGCCACTACTATCACTACTATACTGCTGCTACTACTACTGCCACTACTATCACTACTCTTACTGCTGCTACTACTACTGCCACTACTATCACTACTATACTGCTGCTACTACTACTGCCACTACTATCACTACTATACTGCTGCTACTACTACTGCCACTACTATCACTACTCTTACATTTAAGTCATTTAGCATTTAGCATTTTGCTACTACTACTGCCACTACTACCACTACTACTATACTGCTGCTACTACTACTGCTACTACTATCACTACTCTTACTGCTGCTACTACTACTGCCACTACTATCACTACTATACTGCTGCTACTACTACTGCCACTACTATCACTACTCTTACTGCTGCTACTACTATACTGCCACTACTACCACTACTATACTGCTGCTACTACTACTGCCACTACTACTACACTACTATACTGCTGCTACT
Source organism: Oncorhynchus masou masou (assembly GCF_036934945.1). Classification (NCBI taxonomy): domain Eukaryota; kingdom Metazoa; phylum Chordata; class Actinopteri; order Salmoniformes; family Salmonidae; genus Oncorhynchus; species Oncorhynchus masou. The sequence goes on from NC_088240.1 coordinate 90,177,026, forward strand.
ACTACTGCCACTACTATCACTACTCTTACTGCTGCTACTACTACTGCCACTACTATCACTACTATACTGCTGCTACTACTACTGCCACTACTATCACTACTATACTGCTACTACCGCAACTATACTGCTGCTACTGCCGCTACTGCCACTACTATCGCTACTATACTGTTGCTACTGCCGCTACTATACTGCTGCTACTACCACTACTATACTGCTGCTACTGCCACTACTATACTGCTACTACTGCCGCTACTATACTGCTGCTACTGCCGCTACTATCGCTACTATACTGTTGCTACTGCCGCTACTATACTGCTGCTACTACCACTAATATACTGCTGCTACTGCTGCTACTGCCACTACTATCGCTACTATACTGTTGCTACTGCCGCTACTATACTGCTGCTACTACCGCTACTATACTGCTGCTACTACCACTACTATACTGCTGCTAATGCTGCTACTGCCACTACTATCACTACTATACTGTTGCTACTGCCGCTGCTATACTGCTGCTACTACCACTACTATACTGTTGCTACTGCCGCTACTGCCACTACTATCATTTACATTTACATTTAAGTCATTTAGCAGACGCTCTTATCCAGAGCGACTTACAAATTGGTGAATTCACCTTCTGACATCAGTGGAACAGCCACTTTACAATAGTGCATCTAAATCATTTAAGGGGGGGGGTGAGAAGGATTGCTTTATCCTATCCTAGGTATTCATTGAAGAGGTGGGGTTTCAGGTGTCTCCAGAAGGTGGTGATTGACTCCGCTGTCCTGGCGTCGTGAGGGAGTTTGTTCCACCATTGGGGGGCCAGAGCAGCGAACAGTTTTGACTGGGCTGAGCGGGAACTGTACTTCCTCAGTGGTAGGGAGGCGAGCAGGCCAGAGGTGGATGAACGCAGTGCCCTTGTTTGGGTGTAGGGCCTGATCAGAGCCTGGAGGTACTGCGGTGCCGTTCCCCTCACAGCTCCGTAGGCAAGCACCATGGTCTTGTAGCGGATGCGAGCTTCAACTGGAAGCCAGTGGAGAGAGCGGAGGAGCGGGGTGACGTGAGAGAACTTGGGAAGGTTGAACACCAGACGGGCTGCGGCGTTCTGGATGAGTTGTAGGGGTTTAATGGCACAGGCAGGGAGCCCAGCCAACAGCGAGTTGCAGTAATCCAGAAGGGAGATGACAAGTGCCTGGATTAGGACCTGCGCCGCTTCCTGTGTGAGGCAGGGGCGTACTCTGCGGATGTTGTAGAGCATGAACCTACAGGAACGGGCCACCGCCTTGATGTTAGTTGAGCACGACAGGGTGTTGTCCAGGATCACGCCAAGGTTCTTAGCGCTCTGGGAGGAGGAAACAATGGAGTTGTCAACCGTGATGGCGAGATCATGGAACGGGCAGTCCTTCCCCGGGAGGAAGAGCAGCTCCGTCTTGCCGAGGTTCAGCTTGAGGTGGTGATCCGTCATCCACACTGATATGTCTGCCAGACATGCAGAGATGCGATTTGCCACCTGGTCATCAGAAGGGGGAAAGGAGAAGATTAATTGTGTGTCGTCTGCATAGCAATGATAGGAGAGACCATGTGAGGTTATGACAGAGCCAAGTGACTTGGTGTATAGCGAGAATAGGAGAGGGCCTAGAACAGAGCCCTGGGGGACACCAGTGGTGAGAGCGCGTGGCGAGGAGACAGATTCTCGCCACGCCACCTGGTAGGAGCGACCTGTCAGGTAGGACGCAATCCAAGCGTGGGCCGCGCCGGAGATGCCCAACTCGGAGAGGGTGGAGAGGAGGATCTGATGGTTCACAGTGTCGAAGGCAGCCGATAGGTCTAGAAGGATGAGAGCAGAGGAGAGAGAGTTAGCTTTAGCAGTGCGGAGCGCCTCCGTGATACAGAGAAGAGCAGTCTCAGTTGAATGACTAGTCTTGAAACCTGACTGATTTGGATCAAGAAGGTCATTCTGAGAGAGATAGCGGGAGAGCTGGCCAAGGACGGCACGTTCAAGAGTTTTGGAGAGAAAAGAAAGAAGAAGGCATACTGGTCTGTAGTTGTCGACATCGGAGGGATCGAGTGTAGGTTTTTTCAGAAGGGGTGCAACTCTCGCTCTCTTGAAGACGGAAGGGACGTAGCCAGCGGTCAGGGATGAGTTGATGAGCGAGGTGAGGTAAGGGAGAAGGTCTCCGGAAATGGTCTGGAGAAGAGAGGAGGGGATAGGGTCAAGCGGGCAGGTTGTTGGGCGGCCGGCCGTCACAAGAAGCGAGATTTCATCTGGAGAGAGAGGGGAGAAAGAGGTCAGAGCACAGGGTAGGGCAGTGTGAGCAGAACCAGCGGTGTCGTTTGACTTAGCAAACGAGGATCGGATGTCGTCGACCTTCTTTTCAAAATGGTTGACGAAGTCATCTGCAGAGAGGGAGGAGGGGGAGGGGGAGGAGGATTCAGGAGGGAGGAGAAGGTGGCAAAGAGCTTCCTAGGGTTAGAGGCAGATGCTTGGAATTTAGAGTGGAAGAAAGTGGCTTTAGCAGCAGAGACAGAGGAGGAAAATGTAGAGAGGAGGGAGTGAAAGGATGCCAGGTCCGCAGGGAGGCGAGTTTTCCTCCATTTCCGCTCGGCTGCCCGGAGCACTGTTCTGTGAGCTCGCAATGAGTCGTCGAGCCACGGAGCGGGAGGGGAGGACCGAGCCGGCCTGGAGGATAGGGGACATAGAGAGTCAAAGGATGCAGAAAGGGAAGAGAGGAGGGTTGAGGAGGCAGAATCAGGAGATAGGTTGGAGAAGGTATGAGCAGAGGGAAGAGATGATAGGATGGAAGAGGAGAGAGTAGCGGGGGAGAGAGAGCGAAGGTTGGGACGGCGCGATACCATCCGAGTAGGGGCAGTGTGGGAAGTGTTGGATGAGAGCGAGAGGGAAAAGGATACAAGGTAGTGGTCGGAGACTTGGAGGGGAGTTGCAATGAGGTTAGTGGAAGAACAGCATCTAGTAAAGATGAGGTCGAGCGTATTGCCTGCCTTGTGAGTAGGGGGAAGGTGAGAGGGTGAGGTCAAAAGAGGAGAGGAGTGGAAAGAAGGAGGCAGAGAGGAATGAGTCAAAGGTAGACGTGGGGAGGTTAAAGTCGCCCAGGACTGTGAGAGGTGAGCCGTCCTCAGGAAAGGAGCTTATCAAGGCATCAAGCTCATTGATGAACTCTCCGAGGGAACCTGGAGGGCGATAAATGATAAGGATGTTAAGCTTGAAAGGGCTGGTAACTGTGACAGCATGGAATTCAAAGGAGGCGATAGACAGATGGGTAAGGGGAGAAAGAGAGAATGACCACTTGGGAGAGATGAGGATCCCGGTGCCACCACCCCGCTGACCAGAAGCTCTCGGGGTGTGCGAGAACACGTGGGCGGACGAGAGAGAGCAGTAGGAGTAGCAGTGTTGTCTGTGGTGATCCATGTTTCCGTCAGTGCCAAGAAGTCGAGGGACTGGAGGGAGGCATAGGCTGAGATGAACTCTGCCTTGTTGGCCGCAGATCGGCAGTTCCAGAGGCTACCGGAGACCTGGAACTCCACGTGGGTCGTGCGCGCTGGGACCACCAGATTAGGGTGGCCGCGGCCACGCGGTGTGGAGCGTTTGTATGGTCTGTGCAGAGAGGAGAGAACAGGGATAGATAGACACATAGTTGACAGGCTACAGAAGAGGCTACGCTAATGCAAAGGAGATTGGAATGACAAGTGGACTACACTTATCGAATGTTCAGAACGTTAAGCTTACGTAGCAAGAATCTTATTGACTAAAATGATTGAAATGATACAGTACTGCTGGAGTAGGCTAGCTGGCAGTGGCTACGTTGTTGACACTACACTAATCAAGTCGTTCCGTCGAGTGTAATAGTTTCTACAGTGCTGCTATTCGGGGGCTAGCTACTAGCTACTATCGCTACTATACTGCCGCTACTATACTGCTGCTACTACCACTACTATACTGCTGCTACTGCCACTACTATACTGCTGCTACTGCCGCTACTATACTGCTGCTACTGCCGCTACTGCCACTACTATCGCTACTATACTGTTGCTACTGCCGTTACTATACTGCTACTAATACCACTACTACAACACTGCTACTACTACTACTACTACTACACTGCCACTACTACCGCTACTACCACGACTATACTGCCACTATTACACTGCTGCTCCTACCACTACTATACTGCCACTACTACCGCTACTACCACTACTATACTGCCGCTACTGCCGCTACTACACTGCTGCTACTACCACTACTATACTGCCACTACTACCGCTACTACCACTACTATACTGCCGCTACAGCCGCTACTACCACTACTATACTGCCGCTACAGCCGCTACTGCCACTACTATACTGCCGCTACAGCCACTACAGCCACTACTATACTGCCGCTACAGCCGCTACTACCACTACTATACTGCCGCTACAGCCGCTACTGCCGCTACTACACTGTTGCTACTACCACTACTATACTGCCACTACTACCGCTACTATACTGCTGCTACTGCCGCTACTATACTGCTGCTACTATACCGCTACTATACCGCTGCTACTGCCACTACTATCGCTACTATACTGTTGCTACTGCCGCTACTATACTGCTGCTACTGCCACTACTATACTGCTGCTACTGCCACTACTATACTGCTGCTACTGCTGCTACTGCCACTACTATCGCTACTATACTGTTGCTACTGCCGCTACTATACTTCTGGTACTACCACTACTATACTGTTGCTACTGCCGCTACTGCCACTACTATCGCTACTATACTGTTGCTACTGCCGCTACTATACTGCTGCTACTACCACTACTATACTGTTGCTACTGCCGCTACTGCCACTACTATCGCTACTATACTGTTGCTACTGCCGCTACTATACTGCCGCTACTACCACTACTATACTGCCGCTACTACCACTACTATACTGCCGCTACTACCACCACTATACTGCCGCTACTACCACCACTATACTGCTGCTACTACCACTACTATACTGCTGCTACTACCACTACTATACTGTTGCTACTGCCGCTACTGCCACTACTATCGCTACTATACTGTTGCTACTGCCGCTACTATACTGCTGCTACTACCACTACTATACTGCTGCTACTGCCACTACTATACTGCTGCTACTGCCGCTACTATACTGCTGCTACTGCCGCTACTATACTGCTGCTACTGCCGCTACTGCCACTACTATCGCTACTATACTGTTGCTACTGCCGCTACTATACTGCTGCTACTACCACTACTATACTGCTGCTACTACCACTACTATACTGCTGCTACTGCTGCTACTGACACTACTATCGCTACTATACTGTTGCTACTGCCGCTACTATACTGCTGCTACTACCGCTACTATACTGTTGCTACTGCCGCTACTATACTGCTGCTACTACCACTACTATACTGTTGCTACTGCCGCTACTATCCTGTTGCTACTGCCGCTACTATACTGCCGCTACTACCACTACTATACTGCCGCTACTACCACTACTATACTGCCGCTACTACCACTACTATACTGCCGCTACTACCACTACTATACTGCTGCTACTACCACTACTATACTGCTGCTACTACCACTACTATACTGCTGCTACCACCACTACTATACTGCTGCTACCACCACTACTATACTGCTGCTACCACTACTACTATACTGCTGCTACCACTACTATACTGCTGCTACCACCACTACTATACTGCTGCTACCACTACTACTATACTGCTGCTACCACTACTACACTGCGCCAAACAGCCATCCAGCAGGGGTGGTCCCTAAAACACACCGCGCAGAACTGCAGACATCCAGCAGGGGGGGGTCCCTAAAACACACCGCGCAGAACAGCAGACATCCAGCAGGGGGGGGTCCCTAAAACACACCGCGCCGAACAGCAGACATCCAGCAGGGGTGGTCCCTAAAACACCGCCCCCAACAGCAGACATCCAGCAGGGGTGGTCCCTAAAACACACCGCCCCGAACAGCAGACATCCAGCAGGGGTGGTCCCTAAAACACCGCCCGAACAGCCGACATCCAGCAGGGGTGGTCCCTCAAACACACCGCCCCGAACAGCAGACATCCAGCAGGGGTGGTCCCTAAAACACCGCCCGAACAGCCGACATCCAGCAGGGGTGGTCCCTAAAACACACCGCACCGAACAGCAGACATCCAGCAGGGGTGGTCCCTAAAACACCGACCCGAACAGCAGACATCCAGCAGGGGTGGTCCCTAAAACACCGACCCGAACAGCAGACATCCAGCAGGGGTGGTCCCTAAAACACCGCGCCGAACAGCAGACAGACAGCAGGGGTGGTCCCTAAAACACACCGCACCGAACAGCAGAAGGTTGTCCCTAAAACACACCGCCCCGAACAGCAGACAGACAGCAGCAGGTGGTCCCTAAAACACACCGCACCGAACAGCAGATGAATGACAGATCATCATTCGGTGCGTTGTGTGTGTGGTTCTTTAGGCCTATATTGTGTAGCCAAACTAAAGTGAAAATCTTAAGTGTTTGACAAACTAAAGTCCTCAACTTGATTCCCAGTGTACCTCCCTAGTCCCTATCAGACTCCCATCTTGCCAGACTGAAACAGAGACTAATTTGCTTGACTGGTGGACTTCCCTGGCTGCAAGCACTTTAAAGTGGGGGAGAGATTCAACTTTAGCTAAACAAACTTTCATGCACAAAGGTGTAGCATATGAATCACATTTTAATTGAAGCTTCTCTGGGTATTTTTGGCAGGCAGAGCCCGCCAACAGTTGCAGTCAGAGTAGAGGTGTCTGATGGGGTTATCAGTGTAAATAATGGGATTCACATACACCTTGTTAAATTGTTCTGGCCCTTCACAAGACCTTTCTCTCACAATCTACTTTAGGTATGTTACACTTCATAGATACAGTGCATCTGGAAAGTATTCAGACCCCTTGACTTTTTCCACGTTACATTACAGCCTTATTCTAAAATGGATTAAATTAAAAAATGTCTTCATTAATTTACACACAACACCCCATAATGATAACGCAAAAAAAGTGTTTTTGAAATGTGTGCATCCTGTTTCCATTGATCATCCTTGATATGTTTCCACAACTTGGAGTCCACCTGTGGTAAATTCAATTGATTGGACATTATTTGGAGAAAAAAATAAAAAAATATATTAAAAAAATAAATCACACAAACCTGTCTATATAAGGTTATACAGTTGACAGTTTATGTCAGAGCAAAAACTAAGCTATGAGGTTGAAGGAATTGTCTCTAGAGCTTCAAGACAGAATTGTGTCGGGGCACAGATCTGGGGAAGGGTACCAAAACATTTCTGCAGCATTGATGGTCCCCAAGAACACAGTGGTTTGGAACCACTAGGGCTGGCCACCCGGCCAAAACTGAGCAATAAGGGGGAGAATGGCCTTGGCCAGGGAGGTGACCAAGAACCCAATGGTCCCTCTGACAGAGCTCTAGAGTTCCTCTGTGGAGATGGTTGTCCTTCTGGAACAATCTCTACAGCACTTCACCAATCAGGCCTTTATGGTAGCGTGGTCAGACGGAAGCCACTCCAGTAAAAAGGTACGACAGCCCGCTTGCAGTTTGCCAAAAGGCACCTAAAGGACTCTCAGACCATGAGAAACAAGATGATCTGGTCTGATGAAACCAAGATTGAGAGCTTTGGACTGAATGCCAAGCATCATGTCTGGAAGAAACCTGGCACCGTCCCTACGGTGAAGCATGGTGGTGGCAGCATCATGTCTGGAAGAAACCTGGCACCGTCCCTACTGTGAAGCATGGTGGTGGCAGCATCATGCTGTGGGGATGTTTTTCAGCGGCAGTTTTAGTTTTTTAAAGTTTTTTTTATTAGGATCACCATTTGCTGTTGCAAAAGCAGCAGCTACTCTTCCTGGGGTCCACACAAAACATAATACAGATCATCAATAGACAAGAACAGCTCAAGGACAGAACTACAGGGACTGGGAGACTAGTCAGGATCGAGGGAAAGATTAATGGAGCAAAGTACAGAGAGATCCTTGATGAAAACCTGCTCCAGTGTGCTCAGGACCTCAGACTGAGCCAAAGGTTCACCTTCCAACAGGACAACGACCCTAAGCAAACAGCCAAGACAACGCAGGAATGGCTTCAATGTCCTTGAGTGACCCAGCCAGTGCCCGGACTTGAACCTGATTGAACATCTCTGGAGAGACTTGTCATTATGGGGTATTGTGTGTAGATTGATGAGAGGGAAAAAACTATTTAATCCATTTAAGAATAAGGCTGTAACTTAACAAAATGTGGAACAAGTCAAGGGGTCTGAATACTTTCCGAAGTCACTGTATATAACTGCATCACTGGCACAGTAGAGCGGTACAGAATCATGGGATTAAATAACAGGGACAATCTGTGATTGGTACAACCATTTTTGCATATATAGCCAAAGATATTCTCAGGTCATAAACAGCCACACTGAATAAAGTCAAATCAGACTTTCTGTAACACATTTCTCAATGCTTTGATGAGAACAAACCAGAGGTTCACAAGGAATAAGTGAGTGGGAGTTGAGCCTGTGAAGTACATTATGGGGTCACACTAGTACTTCACTTCCAGTTTAATACTTCAATAGCACTAATGAGAAGAAGGCAGGGGTTTTAATCACTACTATAAGGTCTCTGCCATGGTTCAACATCCAGTACTCCAGATGGTGCATGGTTCAGGTAGTACGATCAGTGAGGGCTATTGGCCTAACTATTCCTAATAGATTCAAATGATTTGGACAGACAGCCCACCTCTTGTTCAGCACAACAACATGGCTTGATCATCTCAGTTGAGCCATAAATGAGGTTCTATTAGTTGCTAGTGTAAAACAGACGTGCAAACCAAGTCATTACAGTGCTTGAGGACTGCTGCTGCAACCAAAACATCAGTCTATTTAAAGTTGAACACAGCTTGGTTAAAGAGGCACAATGGAAATGTAGTTGCCAGTTGCAAACGCTATGCTTTTAGTCATGATGTTGACAGGAGTGCCCCTTTGTCCAATAAGATAAAAGGAAAAAGTTCCATAGAGGCCTCTTTAATGTTGGTAACTCTAGAGAACGATTGCTTTCTAATATTGTTTGCAACTATACTGGTCTATTGACAAGACGTTGGCGTGTCATGTGACTGGAAGGGTACATAAATACTCCCCCAGACAGAGACACAGGCTCACTTATGATAAGCCCTGTCATTTCCTGGAACAGAGCAGGAGTTTTGCCAATTATAAACTAGCAGTATGTATTGTACACCACATGGAACTACAGCACTGTACAACATTCCACGCTTCCAAAAATCAATAAATCACATCCTGCCCTTTTGGCCAAATCAAATACATGTGTATTTGTGACATGCTCCGGATACAACATGTGTAGATCCGCCATCAAATGCTTACTTACAAGCTTTTTCCCCAAAATGCAGAGGTACAAAGTAAGAAGATGTGTGAATAAAAATAGAAAACAGTAATGCAATAAATAACTATAAGGAGGCTGTATACAAGTAGTACCAGTACTGAGTCAATGTGCAGGGGTACCACGTAGTACAGGTAATATGTACATGTAGGCAGGGGTAAAAGTGACTAGGCAATCAGGATAGATAAGAAACAGTAGCGCATGTGGAGAGTGTGTGACAGCTACAAACAGAGAATAACGTTTAAGGTTAAATAAACAACTACAAACAGCGCTAGATAAGAATGTTTCAGGTTAAATAAATAGGTTAAAAATAGATAGTATCTACACAGTAAATCAGGAGATTTCACAGTCTCCTTCTCTTGCCCTCTGATAATAAAAAATAAAAATAAGAAAACATGGAGATTAAAAGTTGACAGACCTTGAACAGATTACTACAATTCATTACAGATACATTCTCTTTCCAGTATTAGCTTTAGGCTCTGAAATAAAATACTGAGGTTAGATGTAGGTTTCCATCTCCATCCTTATCTATTTGTAGCAATGTGATTTACATTATGTTTGGTAAGCATTTTATTTGTTGTGGCCCCCAGGAACTGACAGCCAGTGAATACGATTTCCCCCCCACAGTAGTGATGCAGCTGCACAGTGTGTCGGTTTGACGTTGGGCATCTGCAGCCTGCTGATGGGTGACAGCCCAACACACACAGGCAGGGCACATCATGGAGACAATGGAGAGACATCATGGAGAGACATCATGGAGAGACACATCATGGAGACAAATGGAGAGACACATCATGGAGACAATGGAGAGACATCATGGAGAGACACATCATGGAGACAAATGGAGAGACACATCATGGAGACAATGGAGAGACATCATGGAGACAATGGAGAGACATCATGGAGACAATGGAGAGACATCATGGAGACAAATGGAGAGACATCATGGAGACACACATCATGGGCTCCATTTTTATTCTACAACAAATGCTTTTCCATTTCCCCACATTCATACCACGTGGTACCCAACTTTACAGCAGTGTTGTAGTGTGCAATTTCCATCCAATGTAAAGCACTGGGACTAAAGAGAAGTTCTACATGCAATCCATGATCATGTATAAGTTCTACTACAGCCTTGATGTGTCATGACTCGTGGCTCCTCAACTAAGTGGTCAGAGGCCTATTTATTCACGCTCTGACTGCATTATTGGCACAAGAAGAAATTGAGCTGAAGGGAACCATAAAGAGACATTTTGATGTTAGTCATCTGTGTCTGAAACCAGATCCTGGACCTCGAGACAAAATTATTCAGGAAATGAGGTCAACAATCCCACCAGTTTCATTTCCTGTGAATATGCTGAGTGACTTCTCCACAGATAAGTGCAGCAATTGTTTTCACAGTAATGTGTATGGCTCTTGTCCTTTATAACCTTGTGATTGCACTGCTTTAATTCACAATATTGAGATGTCATAATAAAATCTGACATTTTAAAGCAGAGTCGAGGATGCTGAGCTAGGCTTTCTGTAGTGGGCTACTCAACACATCACAGCTGCTACTCTTTGTAGGTTGATGTTTTGGGGTGTGAATTTAACACACCGGTCTTCAGTGTTGGAGCTGAGGAAACATTAGGGAAGACATAAAAAATATAAATAAAAATATAAAGATATTCATTTGCATACAAGGCGCATATCTCATACTTCATCTACAGTACATGTCTTTTTTGCCCAGAACCGTGTTTCTAAAGTTATGTACGTGCTGTACATCACCCTTGTATGGTTTTCTGGATGATTCAGTGCCATTACTAAGTGAAAACCGACTGGCTCTGAAAAAGGCATTCGGTCCGATACTAGAGGAATCTAAATCACAGCTCAGTCCAAGAGTCTAGCACATATTACTATTTATTATGAACCTCCAAATGCCTTGACAGGGAATTTATACACCAATTCATCATACCACAAGGAAACAGGCAGCACTTGCTTTTATCACTTTTTTACAGCAACAGTTGATAGATGTGACCACTGTGTCATTGTCTACAGAGAATGGTAGCCAATAGGCTGACTGATAATTGAAGAGGCTCTTCTTGACCCCATTCAGGAAATTGCCAAGCTGAATCCCAAATAGCACTCTATACACCAAATAGTGCACTACTTTTGACCAGATCCCCATAGGTCCTGGACAAAAGTAGTGCACTAGAAAAGGGAAGGGTGCCATTTGTGACACAGACGCAGCCCCAAGGTTATGTTTGCTCATAAAAAATATGTTCCCTGGAGTTACGCAAAACACATTCCATGGACCTGACTAGGCCGACTCAGAGCCGACACAGTGAACATTTGCTCATCTCAGGAGAGAGACCCATGTCAGCTAAAGCACATAGCTAGCTGGTATATAACTTGGCCAACACCAACGTTTCCAGGCAAATCCAGGGTCTGCGTTGACAAATGAAGGGGATGTGCTTTTCTACTGATTGGTTCTCCTCAGTGTCTTTCTCACTCAAACTAACGTGGACAAAATAGTTTGACAACCTTGTTTGTAAAGCTTTTAAATCTCAACCGTTTATCTTTACCAATGACGAAGACACAGAGGTCTCATGGTATGGTGGGGTCTGCAATATAGGTCAACTTTGAGCAACTCTTGAATGTTTTGGCATACCCTATAGACACATACACATTGTACATCCATCTAAGTCCATTCCTCCTCTGAACTGCTAGTTGTATAGGTTCATGCAGGAATCTAACCATCACGTGACTGATGAATATGCAGAGAGAGAAGAGTATAAACTATGGTTTCCCCCAGCTGGCTCTGACTCATAAATCAGCACCCAGCAACAACCTCAGCTAAACCCACCCATGGGGTTTACAACCTCAGCTAAACCCACCCATGGGGTTTACAACCTCAGCTAAACCCACCCATGGGGTTTACAACCTCAGCTAAACCCACCCATGGGGTTTACAACCTCAGTTAAACCCACCCATGGGGTTTACAACCTCAGCTAAACCCACTCATGGGGTTTACAACCTCAGCTAAACCCACCCATGGGGTTTACAACCACTTTCTACTGTAAGAAAGACATCAATGTTTAAAACCAGAGAACCGGGCCTCAGTTCAAGACCCAGTCGTCCAACACATGATGCACCTAAATAGGCTTGAAGGACAAGAGAGGATGGTGATGCTGAGGGGCTGTGCTGCGTCTCATTGATCAAGATGAGCGAGTGGCGTACCTCTGCCGTGTGGCTGGGACACGCAGGCTCCGGCCCAAATTACACCCCATTTCTCTATGTATTGCACTACTTTAGACCAGGGCACATAGGTAGTACACTACATAGGGATTATGAGGCCATTAAGGAGGGAGACTCACCCTCAAGAACAGAACAAACCCCGGATGGCAGCAGCGAGGGACAGATCTACAGTTACTAGGATGTCTAGGAGAGGAGGGATAATTCAGGCAGGTAGAAAGCACACCCAGGGTCAAAATAGAAAAATGTGCTTTTTCAAATACTTTGAGGATTTGATGGAGCATGCAATGAATAGTGTGTCAGATGGGCAGGGTTTGACCTTTTGGGACAAGTCCCTAGAATCCATAAACACCCTCCAAGGAGGCATGGTCTGTCCTTTCTGAAAGACAAGTGGCCTCTCGATTCTCACTAGTTGTGCTAATACTGTGCAGTTTCTAGTAAGGTATCAAGGCTATTATTAATAGACAGAGGCTGTTCAACACAGTGGAGTTAACGAGGGGTTATGACAGGGCAGAGTCTGTTCAACACAGTGGAGTTAACGAGGGGTTATGACAGGGCAGAGGCTGTTCAACACAGTGGAGTTAACGAGGGGTTATGACAGGACAGAGGCTGTTCAACACAGTGGAGTTAACGAGGGGTTATGACAGGACAGAGACTGTTCAACACAGTGGAGTTAACGAGGGGTTATGACAGGACAGAGGCTGTTCAACACAGTGGAGTTAACGAGGGGTTATGACAGGACAGAGGCTGTTCAACACAGTGGAGTTAACGAGGGGTTATGACAGGACAGAGGCTGTTCAACACAGTGGAGTTAACGAGGGGTTATGACAGGACAGAGACTGTTCAACACAGTGGAGTTAACGAGGGGTTATGACAGGACAGAGGCTGTTCAACACAGTGGAGTTAACGAGGGGTTATGACAGGACAGAGGCTGTTCAACACAGTGGAGTTAACGAGGGGTTATGACAGGACAGAGGCTGTTCAACACAGTGGAGTTAATGACGGGTTATGACAGGACAGAGGCTGTTCAACACAGTGGAGTTAACGAGGGGTTATGACAGGACAGAGGCTGTTCAACACAGTGGCGTTAACGAGGGGTTATGACAGGACAGAGGCTGTTCAACACAGTGGAGTTAACGAGGGGTTATGACAGGACAGAGGCTGTTCAACACAGTGGAGTTAACGAGGGGTTATGACAGGACAGAGGCTGTTCAACACAGTGGAGTTAACGAGGGGTTATGACAGGACAGAGGCTGTTCAACACAGTGGAGTTAATGACGGGTTATGACAGGACAGAGTCTGTTCAACACAGTGGAGTTAATGACAGGTTATGACAGGACAGAGACTATTCAACACAATGGAGTTAACGAGGGGTTATGACAGGACAGAGGCTGTTCAACACAGTGGAGTTAACGAGGGGTTATGACAGGACAGAGGCTGTTCAACACAGTGGAGTTAACGAGGGTTATGACAGGACAGAGGCTGTTCAACACAGTGGAGTTAACGAGGGGTTATGACAGGACAGAGGCTGTTCAACACAGTGGAGTTAACGAGGGGTTATGACAGGACAGAGTCTGTTCAACACAGTGGAGTTAACGAGGGGTTATGACAGGGCAGAGGCTGTTCAACACAGTGGAGTTAACGAGGGGTTATGACAGGACAGAGGCTGTTCAACACAATGGAGTTAACGAGGGGTTATGACAGGACAGAGGCTGTTCAACACAATGGAGTTAACGAGGGGTTATGACAGGACAGAGGCTGTTCAACACAGTGGAGTTAACGAGGGGTTATGACAGGACAGAGGCTGTTCAACACAGTGGAGTTAACGAGGGGTTATGACAGGACAGAGGCTGTTCAACACAGTGGAGTTAACGAGGGGTTATGACAGGACAGAGGCTGTTCAACACAGTGGAGTTAACGAGGGGTTATGACAGGACAGAGGCTGTTCAACACAGTGGAGTTAACGAGGGGTTATGACAGGACAGAGGCTGTTCAACACAGTGGCGTTAACGAGGGGTTATGACAGGACAGAGGCTGTTCAACACAGTGGAGTTAACGAGGGGTTATGACAGGACAGAGGCTGTTCAACACAGTGGAGTTAACGAGGGGTTATGACAGGACAGAGGCTGTTCAACACAGTGGAGTTAACGAGGGGTTATGACAGGACAGAGGCTGTTCAACACAGTGGAGTTAATGACAGGTTATGACAGGACAGAGTCTGTTCAACACAGTGGAGTTAATGACAGGTTATGACAGGACAGAGACTATTCAACACAATGGAGTTAACGAGGGGTTATGACAGGACAGAGGCTGTTCAACACAGTGGAGTTAACGAGGGGTTATGACAGGACAGAGGCTGTTCAACACAGTGGAGTTAACGAGGGGTTATGACAGGACAGAGGCTGTTCAACACAGTGGAGTTAACGAGGGGTTATGACAGGACAGAGGCTGTTCAACACAGTGGAGTTAACAAGGGGTTATGACAGGACAGAGTCTGTTCAACACAGTGGAGTTAACGAGGGGTTATGACAGGGCAGAGGCTGTTCAACACAGTGGAGTTAACGAGGGGTTATGACAGGACAGAGGCTGTTCAACACAATGGAGTTAACGAGGGGTTATGACAGGACAGAGGCTGTTCAACACAATGGAGTTAACGAGGGGTTATGACAGGACAGAGGCTGTTCAACACAGTGGAGTTAACGAGGGGTTATGACAGGACAGAGGCTGTTCAACACAGTGGAGTTAACGAGGGGTTATGACAGGACAGAGGCTGTTCAACACAGTGGAGTTAATGACAGGTTATGACAGGGCAGAGGCTGTTCAACACAGTGGAGTTAACGAGGGGTTATGACAGGACAGAGGCTGTTCAACACAGTGGAGTTAACGAGGGGTTATGACAGGACAGAGGCTGTTCAACACAGTGGAGTTAATGACAGGTTATGACAGGACAGAGTCTGTTCAACACAATGGCGTTAACGAGGGGTTATGACAGGACAGAGACTATTCAACACAGTGGAGTTAATGACAGGTTATGACAGGACAGAGTCTGTTCAACACAGTGGAGTTAATGACAGGTTATGACAGGGCGAGTCCCAGAGGACAGTAGCCTACCAAAGAAATGGAATCATTAGAATGGACATAGAACCTCTTCCCTTTCTAGTGATTCCATTTCTATGTAGCCTAGCCAACAAACGGCAGGACCCTCCCTACTATTATCTCTACTACAGGTCCCATACAGTGTGCCACAGCCAACTACTTCTTATAGAGAAAAAAAATCATTACATGACAAATAATACCTGGTATTCTGTTAATGTAGCACTTTGGGCCATATAGGGAAAGTGGATCTAGATTTAATAAAATATAGCCTATGTATGATATGTCTTGTTACATAATTACATTAGGCCAACATGTATATGGAATAATGATATATTCTCAGCAAACAGAACAGCTAAATGTCTAAATGTAAAGCTTTAATTTAGCTGTCAGTGAGAAGATAATTGCCTTGACATATCCTGGTAATTGTACTGTAGTCAATGTGGTGCCAGTCAAACTACTGCTGCCTCTGAGGAGAGAGCAGTCGAGGATCGATTTGTTCTGCCGGGACAAAAGAGTCAGTGAAACGCCTCAGTGACAGATGACATCACAACACAGACCATTCTGAAGGCCATTTTGTCAGAAGACAAATTACTAAGCAAGTGAATAGCAGGGCTGGGATCAATTGAAAATGAAGGCAGTCAATTCAGAAAGTGATTTTAATTTAAAATTCAAAAATTGAGAAAAAAAAAAATGGAAATAGCTTCTACTCCTCAGTTTATTGAGAAGTCATTGAAAATAAATGCAGTTTTTCACATGTTTAATAGTTATTCAAATTTACTTCCTGAATCCAAAAAGGCTACATAAACTGGGAATAGAGAGGACAACAACTTCTAGTCCCAGCCATACCCTGCATACAGCACTGTAGCCTCCACATCAGGACACATGAATGAGGCATGTTTATAGCCTACAGTTAGCAACACTGCATAAAACATTTTAGCAAAGGGGAGCTATTCACATTATGGATGGCGTGTGTCTGTGGGGCGAGGAGCCAACTATAAGCAGACCAAGTGCAGGTGTGGTCACTGAACCTAAGTACAGACGTGGCAGGTCTTCAGAACAAAGGACCAAGCTCATTCTGTGACCTATTATGCTTAGACGTAACCTCAACAAAATTGACCACAATAACCAACACGGGGAAAAAAGGATTTTATAACACAACCTTAAAAAAACACATACATTGTTTTTATTTTTTAAACAGAATGGAGCTTTGCAGTCTGACAGAATCTCTCCATTTAGTTATTGTTTTAGCTCTGGCTTTTCTCTCTGCTTTTAAACTTTCTCTCTGTGAAATCCCTCTGACACAGCCGCATTTGCTTTATTTGTTAAGTGTAAAAGCATCTCTAAAGCATTGGATATAATGCAGAATCTGACTGCCCTTGAGTGTCTATAGGAGGGGAGTTAAGCTCAGTCCCATTTCGCATGAACCACTAAAGAGAATACAGGGTTCTTGGTGTGTAGGGTTGAGAGAGAGAGCAGGGCTGCGATCAGAGTAGTGTTCAGCGGGGAGACATTTGTATGGAATAGGGAGTTACTACCTGAACAGATTTGAGGAACGGGGGGGGGGGGGTCTGGGTCTGGAAGGGAGAGCCTGGAAGCAGGAAAAAGGAGGGAGGAGGGAGAGGCTTTAGTGTAGTCTGTGTGTGGCATTGTAATGGGCATCACGCATCATTACAGCACAGCCACTCCTCTGACCCAGAAACCCTTGCTTCAAAGACTCCAGAGAAAATGGACAACAGATAACTAGCTCAAAAAACAAAAACAGCAGCCTGTCTGAGAAAAGTCAAACTAAAGGAACAAAAGTTAAGTCACGTACTTCTATTACTGATAAGACTCAGTAAGGTGAACGTATCTTATGAGTTACAATTTGATTGCTTTAAACTGTCATTGGCCTTTACTTGTCCTTCTGCAAAGTGCTTCTGGCAGAAGGAGATGAAAGGCGAGTGTGGGGATTCAGTAGCAATCTCCTCAGGGTATACCTGAGACTTACCTGTGATAGCCTGACACTTGTAGACGAGTCGTGCCTGCAGCTGACTGCCTAGCTCTCCCCTCGAGCCAAGGAAGGTATATCCACAGGGCTTCTGGCTCTGCTCTGGGTTTAGCTCGCTAGAGCTGATAACTCTGCCAGATGAAACATGGCAGTGGAGTCGGCAGAGACTGCGGAGGAGGAGAACGTCCTTCTGCCCTCTGTAATTACAGCAGACGAAGGAAGGCGTCCGTCTGTCACATCACACGTCTGTGGGACGTGACTAGTGGAACAATGAGGAAGGAACATCCTCAGTCCTCACCATCACTATCAGCACCAGGCCTGGCTGTGTGACACAGAGAAAAGTCAGACTGAATCCTTCTTTAACCTTGTAAAGACCTATGTAGACTAGCTACCTCAATAACACATTTGACTGCCATGTGGGCTCAAATAAGTCAAGTGAACCAGACAAGTGTAGTTGAAGTGCGTGAGGGTCTGCACATGCATTAGGCATGGGTAAAAGTTATGTTATACAGGCCTCAGATTTTCCTGGAATAAAGTCAAAGCCTACAATTCCCTTACATATGTCTCCATTATAAATCCCTCCACTGCAATACCATTGGAGCCCAAGATCTGGACTAGCCCTTCCTGCATATTCTAGGTTATATCCATATAGGGAACTGTCAAACAGACTGTTGATGGTGGAACAGACCAAATCACAGTCAACAGCAAAGTTCACACAGGTTATGCAACTTACACTACAGGACAGAATGGGAACGTTCTCCAAAACCAAAGCAAATATATTTTGGAGGACAGTGTCTCTCCCTCCCTACCATAGACAGTTTCTATTCCTCTTCATCGGGAGAGAAGACGCTACATAAGACCTTTTGAGGGCTTCATCTAAGCTTCCATGTAAACTACATAAGACCTTTTGAGGGCTCCACCTCGACAACACTCATCTAAGCTTCCATGTAAACTACATAAGACCTTTTGAGGGCTCCACCTCGACAACACTCATCTAAGCTTCCATGTAAACTACATAAGACCTTTTGAGGACTCCACCTCGACAACGCTCATCTCAGCTTCCATGTAAACTACATAAGATGACTTGAGAAGTCAATGTTAAGACCTCTTTTTACCCAGTCAGTGGTTAGAGTGTCCGCCCTGAGATTAGAAGGTTGGGAGTTCCATCCCCACCGAGTCATATCAAAGACTGGGACCCAAAGCATCTCTGCTTGGTACTCAGCATTAAGGAGATAGATTGGTGGTCCGGCCCTACACTAGACTAGTGTCCTGTCCAGGAGGTGTACTGGTACATCAAGCTGCCTCACTACAGAAACAGGAGACAGACTAGTGTCCTGTCCAGGAAGTGTACTGGTAAATCAAGCTGCCTCACTACAGAAACAGGAGATAGACTAGTGTCCTGTCCAGGAGGTGTACTGGTACATCAAGCTGCCTCACTACAGAAACAGGAGACAGACAAGTGTCCTGTCCAGGAGGTGTACTGGTACATCAAGCTGCCTCACTACAGAAACAGGAGACAGACTAGTGTCCTGTCCAGGAGGTGTACTGGTACATCAAGCTGTCTCACTACAGAAACAGGAGATAGACTAGTGTCCTGTCCAGGTGGTGTACTGGTACATCAAGCAGCCTCACTACAGAAACAGGAGACAGACTAGTGTCCTGTCCAGGAGGTGTACTGGTACATCAAGCTGCCTCACTACAGAAACAGGAGACAGACTAGTGTCCTGTCCAGGAGGTGTACTGGTACATCAAGCTGCCTCACTACAGAAACAGGAGACAGACTAGTGTCCTGTCCAGGAGGTGTACTGGTACATCAAGCTGTCTCACTACAGAAACAGGAGATAGACTAGTGTCCTGTCCAGGAGGTGTACTGGTACATCAAGCAGCCTCACTACAGAAACAGGAGATAGACTAGTGTCCTGTCCAGGAGGTGTACTGGTACATCAAGCTGCCTCACTACAGAAACAGGAGATAGACTAGTGTCCTGTCCAGGAGGTGTACTGGTACATCAAGCTGCCTCACTACAGAAACAGGAGATAGACTAGTGTCCTGTCCAGGAGGTGTACTGGTACATCAAGCTGCCTCACTACAGAAACAGGAGATAGACTAGTGTCCTGTCCAGGAGGTGTACTGGTACATCAAGCTGCCTCACTACAGAAATAGGAGATAGGCTCCTGCTCTCAAAAGCCAAGGCTCATTCAAGGCTGCTTACTTATTAGGCAATGTAGGTCAGAACTCTGAATTGTTTTAAGAGAACAGAATGGTCTCTTCTTTAGAATCTTTTTTTGATGACATCAATTACCAAGTAGCACATGATTGGAGTGCTCCTCCCTGCCTCATGACAGGATGACTCGGAGTCAGGACAGGACACAGCCAGTCACTCACACTGCTGTGCTAACGCATCATTGACATCTGACACACAGCAGCTAAAGACAGTAAAAAAAACACTCACACTCAGTGTACTGCCACTGTGACTCATACTAAGATTAATGTCACAATGTTTCAATCAATTAACGTGGTACTGGAATGTTTTGGCATAGGGACTTTCCAGAGAAACATAAAAGCTGTTTTTGCGGTCACTAAATGAGTCACCTTCCATACCGAGGTGATATCGTCTTCAGAACTGAATGACACATCAGCACAAGCACTGTAATAGAGAGGAGAACAGAGACAATACCGTTTCCCCCATGTAGCCAAGTGTTCTATTGGCCTAGTCAAAGTTCAGAATAATAGGAAGTGAGGTTATGACACAGAATGACGTTCCATAGTGTCAGTGTTTCCTAGGGATCCCAGTTGTGTTTTTCCTCTGCTGAGATGACAACCCAGAAAAGGCAGACTAAAGACAAGTGGGAGTCTCTTACGTCAGCAGAGACGCTACAGCCACGTTCCTTCCTCCTTACGCAATCTGGGACCCAGTTCCAAAAGAGGAAAGGGGGAAACCTAGTCAGTTGTACAACAGAATGCCTTCAACTGAAATGGGTGTTCCGCATTAA
The DNA here is from genome assembly GCF_036934945.1 of Oncorhynchus masou masou. Classification (NCBI taxonomy): domain Eukaryota; kingdom Metazoa; phylum Chordata; class Actinopteri; order Salmoniformes; family Salmonidae; genus Oncorhynchus; species Oncorhynchus masou. The sequence continues at coordinate 90,197,784 of NC_088240.1, forward strand.
ACCCAACCCCTCTAAATCAGAGAGAGCAGCGAAGAGAAGCATTACTGACAGGGCATGGCACTACCGAAGGTCTCAGAAAAGAATAGTATCAGAGGACTGGATCTGCTATAGAAGTGTTGAGGGATGCTCGTGACTACAGAAGTCTCAGAGGACTGGATCTGCTATAGAAGTGTTGAGGGATGCTCGTGACTACAGAAGTCTCAGAGGACTGGATCTGCTATAGAAGTGTTGAGGGATGCTAGTGACTACAGAATAGTCTCAGAGGACTGGATCTGCTATAGAAGTGTTGAGGGATGCTAGTGACTACAGAATAGTCTCAGAGGACTGGATCTGCTATAGAAGTGTTGAGGGATGCTAGTGACTACAGAATAGTCTCAGAGGACTGGATCTGCTATAGAAGTGTTGAGGGATGCTAGTGACTACAGAATAGTCTCAGAGGACTGGATCTGCTATAGAAGTGTTGAGGGATGCTAGTGGCTACAGAATAGTCTCAGAGGACTGGATCTGCTATAGAAGTGTTGAGGGATGCTAGTGACTACAGAATAGTCTCAGAGGACTGGATCTGCTATAGAAGTGTTGAGGGATGCTAGTGACTACAGAATAGTCTCAGAGGACTGGATCTGCTATAGAAGTGTTGAGGGATGCTAGTGACTACAGAATAGTCTCAGAGGACTGGATCTGCTATAGAAGTGTTGAGGGATGCTAGTGGCTACAGAATAGTCTCAGAGAACTGAATCTGCTATAGAAGTGTTGAGGGATGCTAGTGGTTACAGAATAATCTCAGAGGACTGGATCTGCTATAGAAGTGTTGAGGGATGCTCGTGACTACAGAATAATCTCAGAGGACTGGATCTGCTATAGAAGTGTTGAGGGATGCTAGTGATGACAGAATAGTCTCAGAGGACTGGATCTGCTATAGAAGTGTTGAGGGATGCTAGTGGCTACAGAATAGTCTCAGAGGACTGGATCTGCTATAGAAGTGTTGAGGGATGCTAGTGACTACAGAATAGTCTCAGAGGACTGGATCTGCTATAGAAGTGTTGAGGGATGCTAGTGACTACAGAATAGTCTCAGAGGACTGGATCTGCTATAGAAGTGTTGAGGGATGCTAGTGGCTACAGAATAGTCTCAGAGGACTGGATCTGCTATAGAAGTGTTGAGGGATGCTAGTGACTACAGAATAGTCTCAGAGGACTGGATCTGCTATAGAAGTGTTGAGGGATGCTAGTGACTACAGAATAGTCTCAGAGGACTGGATCTGCTATAGAAGTGTTGAGGGATGCTAGTGGCTACAGAATAGTCTCAGAGAACTGAATCTGCTATAGAAGTGTTGAGGGATGCTAGTGGTTACAGAATAATCTCAGAGGACTGGATCTGCTATAGAAGTGTTGAGGGATGCTCGTGACTACAGAATAATCTCAGAGGACTGGATCTGCTATAGAAGTGTTGAGGGATGCTAGTGATGACAGAATAGTCTCAGAGGACTGGATCTGCTATAGAAGTGTTGAGGGATGCTAGTGGCTACAGAATAGTCTCAGAGGACTGGATCTGCTATAGAAGTGTTGAGGGATGCTAGTGGCTACAGAATAGTCTCAGAGGACTGGATCTGCTATAGAAGTGTTGAGGGATGCTAGTGCTAAACTCCTAAATCAATATCTAGTACATACCCTACTCCCTAGTCACTTCTGTAGATCTGAGGGGATTGAATAATGGAAACATGAGATACAATGAGGGACCCCTTAGGTTTAGTACTCATTTCAGAATAGATTAATGCTGACAAAACTGTCAGAATGTGACAAATCTCCTTGTCAAATCAAACAAAGAAACATCTTACCGGAACAAATTCATAGCCCTCTTGCGAACAGATCAGAAGCTTAGATAGACAGAAGAGCGTTAGCTATGCAGAGACAGGATGAAATGGCAAATCTCCGCAAAGAGCCCTCATCCAGGCAGTAGTCTCATCCCAAATGGCAACCCATTCCCTACATAGTGCACCTCTTTTGATCAGAGCCCTTGGGACCCTGGTCAACAGTAGTGTACTATATTGGGAATAAGGTGACATTAGCGACACAAGCTGTGTCCGGTCAAGACTAATGAGAAACTCCATGGACACGGCTCACAGTGTGCTCGGACAAATGCTGTGGAACTGGACAGAACCTTACAGAACGATCCTCCTCTGACTGACAACCCATTGCCGTCCCTGCCTTCTAATTGGCTCCCAGGGGAGAGGAGATTCAGGCCTTCACGCTGCCATTACAGCACACACAGAGCATGTGTCAAACCTATGTGAAATTAGTCATCCACTCCCTCCCTACCTCTGACAGAATACCCTAGTCCTGGTCATACCTCAGTGCATCTGTTGGGGGAAAGTGATGCCTAGTCTATGGATTTGTTGGACTGGATGTAAAAGGGAAACAGATGTGACAAATGGCAAAATGGGAGAGGATTGGAATGCTTCACATAGTGCAAAAAGCAGCCCCATGCTGTTAGTACATGTTTTAATAACAATAATATAATACTCCTTTTTTCGATCTTGTCTCATCGCTTCAAATCCCCAACGGGCTCAGGAGAGATGAAGGTCGAGTCATGTGTTCTCTGAAACATGACCCGCCAGACCATGCCTCTTAACCCAGAAGCCAGCTGCACCAATGTGTTGGAGGAAACACCGTTCAACTGACAACCGAGGTCAGCCTGCAGGAGCCCAGCCCACCACAAAGAGTTGCCAGAGTGCGATGGGCCAAGTCAAGCCCCCCCCCGGGCCAAATCCTCCCCCTAACACAGACGACATTGGACCAATTGTGCGCCGCCCTATGGGCCTCCCAGTCACGGACGGTTGAGACACAGCCTGGGATTGAACCCGGGTCTGTAGTGACGCCTCAAGCACTGCAGCGCCTTAGACCACTCACCATTCAGGAGGCCCTTTTAGTACATTTTAAAATGTTCTAAATTAAATAAGATTGCTAATATGGGTGATTCTTAATGGGACAATTGATGGGTACAACCATCAAACTAGTAGTAATGGGACAATTGATGGGTACAACCATCAAACTAGTAGTAATGGGACAATTGATGGGTACAACCATCAAACTAGTAGTAATGGGACAATTGATGGGTACAACCATCAAACTAGTAGTAATGGGACAATTGATGGGTACAACCATCAAACTAGTAGTAATGGGACAATTGATGGGTACAACCATCAAACTAGTAGTAATGGGACAATTGATGGGTACAACCATCAAACTAGTAGTAATGGGACAATTGATGGGTACAACCATCAAACTAGTAGTAATGGCACAATTGATGGGTACAACCATCAAACTAGTAGTAATGGCACAATTGATGGGTGCAACCATCAAACTAGTAGTAATGGGACAATTGATGGGTACAACCATCAAACTAGTAGTAATGGGACAATTGATGGTACAACCATCAAACTACTAGTAATGGGACAATTGATGGGTACAACCATCAAACTAGTAGTAATGGCACAATTGATGGGTACAACCATCAAACTAGTAGTAATGGGACAATTGATGGGTACAACCATCAAACTAGTAGTAATGGGACAATTGATGGGTACAACCATCAAACTAGTAGTAATGGGACAATTGATGGGTCCAACCATCAAACTAGTAGTAATGGGACAATTGATGGGTACAACCATCAAACTAGTAGTAATGGGACAATTGATGGGTACAACCATCAAACTAGTAGTAATGGGACAATTGATGGGTACAACCATCAAACTAGTAGTAATGGGACAATTGATGGGTACAACCATCAAACTAGTAGTAATGGGACAATTGATGGGTACAACCATCAAACTAGTAGTAGAAGTCTAAAAGAAAAAAGAATAAAACTGTGGTGCACATTAATGTTATCAACTTATATCATTATATTTATCCTTATTGAATCAATTCAGGCAATTTAACGCATTATGGATTTCTGTCCTCATCACCCAGCTCTAATTCATCTTAAGAAAGCTTACTAGCAAATTCAGTGCTAGTAGGAAATGCATATTATTATCATTTATTTTTGGAGAGGAGAAAGAAATAGTTTCCCTATTCAACAAATAATCTATATGGGATCCCCTTTAAAGTTTCAAATAAACATTTGTATAATTTTTATTTGACTAGGCAAGTCAGTTATGGGACGGCCTAGGAACAGTGGGTTAACTGCCTTGTTCAGGGGCAGAACGGCAGATTTTTTTTACCTACCTTTTGGTTACTAGTCCAACACTCTAACCTACCTGCTGCCCCAGGTAGCCTAGGAAGGGGGTAGCAATTTATACAAATGGTTTAGACCCAATGGGACATTTCTTGTAGATTACCTGTTCTGGGTGCTCACTGCCGATGATCTCAGCCACAGTGTTGAAGGAGTCAGCATCAGGGAAGGTCTGGGCGTTCATGGTGAGTCGGACCACAATCCTCTGGCCTCGCTTAGCCATCCTGGCCATCATCATGGCGTCTTCCACTGTAATACAGGCGGTAGGGATCTTCTGCACTCCCTCCTGGTAGTCCTGCCAGCCTGTGTGAGGACTGCAACACAGAGAGACCCATGTTAGAAATTATCAGCAGAAATAGGGCACTGTACTACTTTTGGATTCCCATAAATTACTTATGATAACACACTTTCAAAAAGTCAATTTAAAACAATATAAAAGGTGTACTAGAGGAATACAAGTATATGGAATACACAAATAGCTAGAAATGTGGGACAAAAATTACATACAGTCAGACTTGACAGGAAGAGAGATGGCAACATGCAGTCCCAGCCTTAGTCAAGCATTCAACTAATTGGTATTATAAGGGAAGGGATACATTGGATCATTGTGACCCATCCAGTACCTGTTGATGGAGAAGGGTGTGATGGACCGGATGAGAGTAGTCAAGCATTCAACTAATTGGTATTATAAGGGAAGGGATACATTGGATCATTGTGACCCATCCAGTACCTGTTGATGGAGAAGGGTGTGATGGACCGGATGAGAGTAGTCAAGCATTCAACTAATTGGTATTATAAGGGAAGGGATACATTGGATCATTGTGACCCATCCAGTACCTGTTGATGGAGAAGGGTGTGATGGACCGGATGAGAGTAGTCAAGCATTCAACTAATTGGTATTATAAGGGAAGGGATACATTGGATCATTGTGACCCATCCAGTACCTGTTGATGGAGAAGGGTGTGATGGACCGGATGAGAGTAGTCAAGCATTCAACTAATTGGTATTATAAGGGAAGGGATACATTGGATCATTGTGACCCATCCAGTACCTGTTGATGGAGAAGGGTGTGATGGACCGGATGAGAGTAGTCAAGCATTCAACTAATTGGTATTATAAGGGAAGGGATACATTGGATCATTGTGACCCACCCAGTACCTGTTGATGGAGAAGGGTGTGATGGACCGGATGAGAGTAGTCAAGCATTCAACTAATTGGTATTATAAGGGAAGGGATACATTGGATCATTGTGACCCATCCAGTACCTGTTGATGGAGAAGGGTGTGATGGACCGGATGAGAGTAGCCACAGCTCCTACTTCCGCTGCCTTGGATGCCCCAAACTCCCTGTACTGCACTGTCTCCCCATAGCTGACAAAGGGCTGGTTATACACCACGATCTTCCCAATGGCTTCCTTCTGCATTTTTTTCAGCTCCTCAAAAGACTCCACCACCAGCACCTCTGCTTCAATGCCTGAACCGAGAGGAGACCGAAAGCCACAAAAAAGTGACATGCTTGGCACAACGGTCTACGGTACTGCATTTCAGTGCTTGAGGCGTCACTACAGACACCCTGGTTCGAATCCAGGCTGTATCACAACCGGCCATGATTGGGAGTCCCATAGGGCAGCGAACAATTGGGCCAGCGTCATCCGGGTTTGGCCAGGGGTAGGCCGTCATTGTAAATAAGAATTTGTTCTTAACTGACTTGTCTGGTGAAATAATGGTTATATAAAAATACATCAGTGCACCAGTCGAAGATTCATCTAAATATCTACACCTTGGCTTGAGTTGGGGCCTAGCAAATAGTGGCAACACCATCAGCATTGTCTAGGCTTGAGTGATAGAACTCCTCGCTATAGAACACAGGGGCAGTTCCACAATAACGGAATTATGCTGAGACTCCAAAACCATTGATTTAAACATTTAACAAACCATACAACTCTATGCACATGGACTACAATGAATAATTCACAAAGGAAAAAAATAAAATAAATAACACTTACTGGAAAACAGATGCAAAGTTTGGTAACTGAATTACAGTAAAAATCTCCCTCAGTTTTATTCTGTTACCAAACTTTGCACCTGCAGTTCTTCCTATAAATGTATTTTTGTAAAATGTTCAGTGGAAATTGTAGTCCTTGTGTATAGAGTTATATGGTTTGTTAAACTTTGAAATCAATGGTTTCTGTTTGGTATACATTTTTAAGTGAAAAATATTGAGAGTAATTTCATTTATGTGGAATTGCCCATAGACCTACCTTCTTGGGGTGTAGCCACACTGCTGCCCAGTCCAAGGATGGCCATGGTGTGATTCCAGGGCTGTAGCATCACGGCGCTCTCCTCTCCCCTGACCCAGTGTGGGATCTTCACTGGTTCTAGATGTACGTTCTCCAGCCCATCCTTCCTCAGGGCACTGAACATATACTTGATAGCCAGGTCCAGGTTCTTAGAGCCACTGACACGGTTCCCTATTGTATCTGTGAAGTCTGCCAGTCTCTCATAGGAGCGGTTCTGGGCTTTGCCATACACAGCCAAGTCTATGATGCTCTTGGCTACTTTTGCATAGCTGGCAATTTCTTTAGCGGTCTCTGGAAATGGCTTTCCACCAGTACTGTGTGGCAAACAGTTACAATGGAGAAATGTGGCCAAAAGAGTCAGTGAGGAAAGGCCACATTGTTTTATCTGCCGGCCCTGCATCTGGAGGCAGACAAGAACATATGAAGGTTATTTACAAATACTTTCCTCGTGACAACAGTCTATTTACGCTAATGCACCGACCACACTACATTTCCCTAATTTGCTTAAAATATGACAGCACGCTACACGTGCCAGTGTTTACTTCATTACTGGGAACAGAAACGTATTGAGGTACAGCGGCAACTAGTATGGGCGGACTGGAGCTCCGACGTAACTCATTTTTTAATAACTACAGATTTCAGAGACATTGTTCCGTGTAATTGCAGGCTATTCTTTGGGTGCTCAAATCACTTTTTTTTTTTAAACAAATGTGACGTCGGTCCAGACCAGTCATAGAGTTTAGTCGGCTATTTGACGCAGTGAAATGCATAGCAAAACAAGGAAGCAAGCCACAAGGATCCGTATAGCTGACGTTGTCAGTCGTTGTGATTCCTAACTAGCGAAACATGAAAGGACTTTTAAATTAGGACACAATAAAAAAAGAACAAACCTTCTTCTACAGTTAGTTGGTAAATTGCTTACCGTCTTGACAGGTGGAATAATTCACAATAAATGTTATTCTTTCGAGCCAACTAGCTATTTCTTATCAATTTCAAAATAACTTCCGTGATATGAATGACTACGGCAAATCAGTAGGGACAGCCATGCGTTTTCACGTTCGTTGAAAATTTCATTTAGTTTTGTTTTTGTTTCTTTACCAAATTGTAATAAAAAAAAGTCTGCTCTAATTACTACCCTTGATGTTTACTACGGACATTTTGCTTTTCTTTCTGCATGACTTGGTATGAGCAAACATTTAGCTCACAGCAGCCTGCATGTTTAGTGTTTTGATCAGAGATCGCAAACTTATAAAAGCTATTTATATTTTTTACATTTTATTTCAGCTTGCACATGAAATCTGAGATACCACATATGGTATTTGTGCTGCAAGTTATATTCTTACATTTGCTTTGTAACAGTGTCAAAATTCCAAAGAACACAGACATATGTTGGAGTCTTATCAGAAATAGAACCAACTCAAGAGAGAAGAAACCACATTTGATGATTTAATATTAAGCCACATTGTTTATTCAGTAGTGTCTCCCATCATAACATACAACACTGCTTTTGTAACACTAAGTTGCCATCAGTATCCTGTGCTTATATTCGTGACTACTACTTCATGCCACTGAGAAGATATCTTTTGTCCCAAACAGTAAAAAAAAAAAAAAAAAAAAAAACTTTCAGAATGGTAGGCACTTCAAAGGCTTAAAACATTTGTGAATATACTTGAACATATTTCAAATATGTAATATAAATTAATATATAAATTATAGTACAGACATTATACAGATGCACCACTGACCTAAAGGTAGTTAGCGAAATTGTGTTGCATAAGCAGCACTGCCAAGATTTCAATGAGCAAGATTTCACTCTGTCACACATACAGCATTTGCACACGGGTTCCCGTCACAGCCCGCTCTTACAATATGGCAGCCACTGGACCAAAACAGCGGAGAAGTTTAGCCTCGCGCTCTTAGTTGTGGAAATTGACCCACTATGCAGTTTTACTTTATGCATCGACATCATTTCGCTGAGTCTACCTTTAGAATAGTCAGGACTGAAGGTCACTAAATAACTGGGGACATTGTGTTGCATGTGATAAATGGCAAAAACACTGTTCCAAGTCCAAGGAAAGTCTTACTGTGAAGTACCTTTATTCAATAATTACGTACCATGAGAAACACATCAGCCCAGTGATCATAGAAGTTATTTATTTTAGGGAAGAGGAACCGTCTGTTCTATAGTAGACATTCATAATTCTTTACAGATGCTAGAGGGGGAACAGATAAGTAATAAGGTACACCATGTCCTGTTCACTGGGACTACATCACAAATAGCACCCTAGTCCCTATTTAGTGCACTGCTTTTGACCAGTGTTCATATGGCTCTAGGGTGCCATTTGGGAAAGCGCCCTGGACTTTCGAATGACAGATTTTCAGTCAAAGTTGAAACAGATATTACAGAGACATCCGGTGTCCCATCTGTGGCTAGAGTAAATCACTGTACTAAAGAAATGACAAAGTCAACTGAAAAGAGTTGAGCGCATAGGACTGTTCATTAGCATTAGTTCCCCATATCTAGCAAGTCATCATTTAAAAGCTGCAGATAAATGAAAAAAAATCAGCTTTTATATCATAAATTGGTGAGAAAAGTTTTGCAGGTTTGTTTATAAAAACACCCAAGTCTTAAAATACCATTGTGATCAGAGGAGAAAATTCATGGACCTAATAGTGAAACCTACTGAAAAGGTTTCACTATATTTTGGGTAACAGAAACTGGTACACCGAGTACATATAGCAGCGGAGGCTGCTGAGGGAGAACGGCTCATAAGAATGGCCAGAACGGAGTAAATGGAATGGCATCAAACACCTGGAAATCATGTTTTTGATACATTACCATGAGCCGGTCTCCTTAATTAAAGGTGCCACCAACCTCTTGTGATATAATGCACGTGTCAAACTCATTCCACGGAGGGCTGAGTGTCTGCAGGTTCACTCATCCCTTGTACTTGATTGATTAAGGTCCCTAATTAGTAAACACCTCACCAGGTTGTCTAGGTCTTGAGAAGAAAAAACAAAAACCCAGACACTAGGCCTGCCATGGAATGAGTTTTACACCCCTGCCATTAAAAGTACCATTTAAATCAGTGTTTAACTCCAGGCCTCGAGTACCTCCGACAGTACACGTTGTTGTAGCCCCAGACAAACTCACCTGATTTAATTCAAATTGAATCAGGCAAGTTTGTCAGGGACTACAACAAATGTGTTCTGTTGGGGACTGGAGTTGGTAAACACTGCTTTATATCAGTAATGTTTTACTAGAAGGGAATGTCCTTTGCTTTGGTGAGATGAAACTGGGTAGTTATGGAATCCTGTAATTCATTTCACACAATGACAAGAAAAATACCATAATAACAAAGCAAAAAAAAATGTTTAATCCAAGTTAAATTGGAGACCAGATTGCTTTGAGACTAGAAACATTACATCACCTCAACATGAAAAACATAAGTTAATGAAAAAAAACAACTTTGGACATGCTATGAAAAAAATCAAAAATAGAATAGCTATAAGGACAATTATATTCTGTCATTTTTATTTCAGTGACCTTTAAAAAGTTGCTTTTCCTTCCTTACAAATATGTACCTCTACAGTTAGAAAGTGGTCCATGACCATCTATGAATATGTTTCACGTCCTCACATGACAAGGAAATTCTCCAACCGTTCTAATGATCCAAAATATGAAACATTTACAATAGCCCTGTTTGGCCTCATTAAGGAAAAGTATATATTTGCTATATGAAAAAGCTCCTTGAAACACTTCCTCATTCAATACCATTTCAACCAACAGCATGCGAGGAGGACCCTGCTGTATGAGATGTTTTGTATGCATCCCAAATGACACCCTATATGGTGCAGAGATACTGGTTAAAAGTAGTAAGTACACTATAGAGGGCATAGGGTGCCATTTGGGACACAGACTTCGTCTTTATGTTGCTCCAGAGGTTTCTCCTCATAGTGACGGTGGTTGTGTTTCAGGCATAGAACTCCTTGGTGGGGGCTTTCTGATAGGCTGAGCTAGGGGCCTTGCGTTCTCCGAGGACGTAGCTCCCCTCGTCCTTCTTCCTCATCCTGTAGACCAGGAGGAGGATGAGGAAGATGGCGAACAGCAAACCTATAACCCCGCCAGCTATCACCGCTAGGGGGGGGGACAACAACGTCAGAAGATGATTATTGATCAATAATTCAATACAAGTGATTGGTGTTGACAACACAACAGTGGAACCTTGCTAGAAGATAAAGTGTTAATAATAGTCCAATCAGATATGACAGCCCTCTACCAGACTGTGTGGGGCAAGGTGATTACCCCAACCCGATTAATTATACCATGTGTTGTCTCACCTAGCTATATTAAAGATGAATGCACTAATTGTAAGTCGCTGGATAAAGACCATCTGCTAAATGACTAAAATGCAAAGTAAATGTAACCCCATTACCTTCTCTTAACGTGGATGAACAATTAAGAGGGAACTATGATTGGCAACAACTCACACTGAGAAATGAATGTGGAAAAGCACCCTGATAGCTGCAGTCCAGTGCATCAAAGTTAAGATCAATGGACTAATCAAATATGAGACGGAGCCGACTCAGGAGGAGTCACAATTATACTCTTCATTCATAACATGCTTTCATTGTAAAACGATCCCGAAGTGTTAGTTGCTTGACTCAGTCTCCTTCCCTCTGCTATCAAACGACAAAACAAAGTCTGTTTTTATTGATTCTGAAAGCAAAGTCTAGAGTTACCCAATTTAAAAGAGGCCAAGTTTCAGATCCAATCTCTGATAGTGGGCTGTTTTGAAAAATGATCTCTTCAATTGGAACTGATAGATTTCAGATGACTGTTTTGATGAATCAGTATCGTATTGTGTATCGCTTTTTTGTGTGATGTTTAACATATGTTGTCTCATGATATTTTATTGCTTTCATTATGTTCAGGTCTCATTGGAAAAAGAGAGACGTTAATGGCAATACCATCTCCTGAATAAATAAACAAAAACCAGAACATACCTGCTAGCACCTCCGTTCTCTGGAATAGGTTTTCGGAGTGTACATCGTAGGGTACGTCTGCCTCGTACAGCAACCCGGAAGCCCCAGTGGTGCTGGGAGGAGCTTCACTACTGATAACAGTCTCCTCTGTCACGTCCAGAGACTGCTCAGGGACCTGGGTCTGACACACACAGACAGAGGGAGAAAGATACATTTAGATTTTCACAGCAACTATAAAACCACAGGGATACTATTAAGTCCTTGCCATGCCAGCAGTGCAAGGCGAAATGAAACCACACTACTGGCTCAAAAGCCCACACTAAAGTCAGTTAAAAGGAGAGGCATACCTCTGTTTCTGTCTCAGCCATTTCTGTGCCCAGGTCAGTGAATGTCAACATCTCCATTGTGGTTGAAAGGTCTGGTAGAGAGTCCTGGGTTGGCTCTGCTTCAGGAGCGGCGAACACCCTTTTCACTTTGACTGGCTCAGTGACCTCACCGATAACTGAGGAGAAAAATCATCTCAAATGTATTGACCCCAAAGAGAAATGTGGTTTGCAGGCAGGGCTAACATGATAAACAACAAATCACAACAATGCTAATGGATTCACTACTAATGACGGAGGCCCTTTTCATAATGAGTCGACCAATAACGTCACACAACCCCTGCCATACTGAAACAGAAATAGACTGCAAGCCAGATCTGTTTGGGTGTTCTTGTACAGTACATTATACAGTCTATGGTTCAGTATTACTTCAGGTTAGGGTATATGAAATAATGACTCATTCCTTATTGAACGTCTCTCTACATGACATATGCTGGGTAATTAACATAGTCTTGATTGACTGCATGTGAAACATCATTCACCGCCTCCGTAGGTCCATTGTGATCCTGCAGTACCAGTGTGCCCTAGCAGGTTAACCAAAGTCAAAAGGTTTCCGTGCACCGTCTAGGACCTTCGTAGAGCCAGTACAATTATAGATTTACATACAGCTATAACTCTTAACATGGCATTCGGGTTGCTGTGTAAATGACATTAGGATACAAGGGTGAAATATTTTAGAAGGAAGCAACCATTGCTTACTCATATCACCGGACCCGGAGCCAGAGTTGTAACCGTCGTCGTCTACGGAGTCTCCTGATTGGTCATCCAGGTACAGGTAATCCGACTGGGCCGAGATCAATATCTGTGAATGGAGAACAAGAGATGAACGAAAAAGTGTCTCCACCCTATAAATTGAATTCGACAGGTACCTACATGCTATTTAGGCAATCAGGCCTGAGGGGTGTGGTATATGTCCAACATACCACGTCTATGAACGCTGCAATGCAGAGTACAGCCTGGATACAGCCCTTAGCATGTTGGCCATATACCAAACCCAAGATGCCTTATTGCCATTATAAAATACTTCCACATAAATAGAACAAGAGCATTTGCATCATATCCATGGTATATTGTCTGAAATACCACAGCTTACCGCTGATTCAGAGGGGTTGGGTTAATTGCAGAAGACACATTTCAGTTGTACATCTGACTAGGTATCCCCCTTCCCTTGATCAGCATCCAGGACCCATAATAATACTCAATAACTGATCACATGACAAACTACTACCAGTGTAGATTTCATGCCCTTAAGATTATACAAACACTTCACTGTGGAGGATATCTATGCTGTTTATTTTATACAGGCATTAGAAGCACAAGAGCAAAACAAATTTGAAAGAACCATGCTAAGAAAATCAAGACAAATATTTTGGGAGAATTTTAAATGTATTTTTTAAATCTCAGTTCCCTGGGAAACAATCAAATGAACAGAAGCAGAAGTCTCATGAGCCTCCCCATTACCTGAAATACCACTTAGAAGCTATGAATGCCTGGATCAAATCTTCCCATTTTCTGAAGCAGAAACCAAAGACAATGTATCAGTCTTCCTGTAATTCCTCTGCATGTGGAGAGCAGATTAAAACAGGAAGGTGTCATTGTCTGACTGGCTCATCCAATCCCAAGGCAAAGTGTTATTGTGAACAGAAGAATGAATAAACAGACACTTTTTAGCGCAGGAGGCTGCTCTCAGAGCAGATGGAACCATGTAGTCTGACTCTCTGAACCCTTCTAGGTCATCCCTCCCAACCCCCTGCATTCCTTTAGATCTCTGGCCCACCACAGTAGTCTGGTGGCCACCTCTTCAACTAGCCTGTCAGGGCTCATGGAAATCACCATTCACAGCCACTGATGCTCACCAAGACGTGTGATGTTTCCACACAATTGTGCTTCCCAAAATCCCCACAAAAGCAATACGTCTGACAAAGGTACTAAGGATGCACCCTCTGTGTGTGCGCGAGCACACACACACACACACACACACACGTCGAGGTCTGCCTTTTTGCTCCTCTGATGAATGTTGACACTAAGGAGCCTGGTTCAATGTTCAGGTCTTTGTTCATGAAGGAGAGGGGGAAAAAGTGACATACAAGGATGATGTAAGAAAAAGGAAGGACTCTTGCTTCAAAGGAAGCAAAGCCTAGTACACAATAAGAGGACAAGTCATTTCAGACTCACTGAAGGAGAGATGCTTCAAAGAGCACAACAATGGCTCTGGCTGAAAAGAGGGAATACCCAGCTAGATAAAGACCTTCCCTTTTGGCCTCTGGGGTGACATTTTCTTTTTGAAATAATTGTAATCTGTACAAAAACACATCTTTGGTATGCCATTGGGTTGTGCTCCAGTTGTCTTTCAAACTGTCACACACAGTGAATCGTCTTTTGTTTGCTATGCAACATACTATAGAGAACGCAGCAGGCAGAACATGAAAGAGTAAGTGATGAGCAAAGTAATCCAGGAAAGCAATGTATAAAAGTGCTCCCATGTCAACTAATGCTAGAAGACCACAGTGCTACTTAACGGTGTTAGTACACATTATACATACATAACCGTGGTATTCAAACGAGGCTGCAATGAAAACGAATGGGACTGTAGCGACTGCATTGGCATCAAAATCCAGAGTGTAAGCTACGTTTCTATTCAAGCGTTGATTGACATGGTAATGGACCAATAGTATTTGAGAAAAGATAGCAAACGGCCCCCTCTGACACTATGTTCTATTGTGATGTGTCAACGCTCAAGGCATGTATACTACGTTTGAGCTAGGTGCAAAAATGTTGTTCAGAGTCTAATCATATAGCATACTTTTGTGTGTTCACGTCGGCCTCTGGAAAACAGAGCCTGACACAATCTTAGCCTAGAAGACCACATGTACACTATGAAGAGTAGGACTGGAGTCATGAATGACTGAAACCTACTGTACACTACTTCCGTTTGCCAGCCCTGAAAACACTTCCCAGTATTTAAAAGTATTTGACCCAGGTCTACTCAGCCGATTTAGCCTCTGAAGCAGTCAAGTGTTATGACAAATGTCAAGTTGACCCCAAACATCCAATCGAGATAACATTGTGAGAACGATGGAGACTCTCAGGGACAGCCGGTGACCATACAGTAGTAGTCTCGTCAGTGTGAATGCCCAGCCACTGAATCATGAAGTACAACATCAATACAGACTGACGTTAAACAGCCCTAATCATTTCCTCCAATGTCCTTTGTTGATCAGGATTAGTCAAAGCCTCAGATCAGGCCCCGGTAGAGGACAACTGGCTACTGAAAGGCCCTATTTTCATGCTCCCGGCATTCCATTTTCTTATTAGATAGTAGTGTTAGCCTGTTAGATAAATCCGAACCTAAGATTGTGTTCACATCAGCCTCTGGGAAAACAGAGCCTGACACACAAAAGTATGCTATATGATGAGACTCTGAACAACATTTTTGCACCTAGCCCACATGTAGCATACATGCCTTGACAAAATACACTGTTCAAGATGTGAGGATCAATTACGTTCACATCTTATGAATAGAACAGACTAAAGCAGTGGTTTATGGGGGTTTCAACAGCATCATATGGGGCTGCCTCAACTCTTCAGAGAGAGGTAGAGCGAAGAGGCGATGAGAGAACCATGTTTGCAGCAGTACGATGTGGTGGTGAATAATATCTCTCATTCCAAAACAAACTGCTGTCAGACATATGAAGGTGAGCCTCACATTCCTGGGCCAAAGTAGCAGCACAAGTGAGGTATTGTGCAGGGAGCTGAAGAGCTCAGGACTGGGCTTTCAGGCTGTGCCAAGTCTACAACTGAAAAGGAAATACTCCCTCTTCTCTCCCTCTGCTCACTAGCTAGCTCCTTCCAAACAGCCCAGTCAGCCAGACCCTACTAAATGGTTGAATCATTAAGGTATTGTTGTTAGCGGCTAGCACAGCAACAAATGCTGGGGACATGTCAGCTAATCATGTCCCCATCATTACAGCTGACAACTATACCCGTGGAGGAGGAGGGTAAGAGAGAACCTGCCAAGATATGGCCAACACTGGACTTATGGGGCTTTTTAAACGCATTCCAGGCAGATCTAGGATGACTACCTGATATGAATGTAATCTCAACATGAAAAACATTGGATTTCCTTTGAAAGTTCTCCTCCATGCCCTGAAGGCCTGGCTGTGTTGTTTCTCAGCATACCCCTGTCGGACAGCCAGAGGAAAACAGGACGTTCTGAGCTGCTTACCTTCACACATTAAATAACATCCAACGCTACCGGCAACACTGCCCATAAATATATATACCGTCCGTCAGCATCACCCAATGACAGCAACACCATGAATGCAACCAAACAGGTCTACCAAGACATTAACCAGCATGTGGACCAACAGCACATGAGCTCTCTAGTAACCAGCTTCCTTCCACAGTGCTGGGAAGCAGCACAGATGTTACAGGTGTGGGTTACAATATTAACCCACATCTGCCGAGGGCTCAGCTTCATACAGGGCTCAGCAGCTCTAGGCTACGTCCCAAATGGCTCTATTCCCCATTTGCACTACTTATGATGGGCCCTAGTCAAAAGTAGTGCACGAAATAGGGAACAGGGTGCCATTTGGGATAGAGACCTTGCCGATGTAGTAGGTGTCCAACCAGCCCCTCAGGAGTACACAGGAAGAGCATTAACCAACTACTAGACGGTGCCAGCGCTCCACCAGAACTGCTGCAGAGACTAGCAGGATGAATACAGCCCATTCAGACCAGAGGCATGTCTGGTGTTCTTCATATGATTCAATAAACACAGGTGTTGTACTGGGGCTATGAGGCTGGGATATTCTACGTCTTCTTGGAGGGGGGCGGAGAGCAGAATACTGAGTCAGACATTCTGGGGATATTTGTTTCATTGACTATATCTGAATGGCAGAACTAGATGTTGTGTATGTTGTGAAATTATATCAGAGAGTGACAACGGTGAGATTACATGTGCTAGTTTCAGAGTGCACAAAATATGATTTTGTCAAGCATGGTCTTTCAAAGAGAGAGACGTTACCACTACTTGTCAGAGCTTCTTATACTCCAATCCTCTCTCACTGCTGTCTATGCCTTGGGACAGGTCATCATTGTAAACAGGAAATGTGTTAAGTTATACTTACCTATATAAATTAAGATTAAATAAAAACATTAACTTTGGTCCTTGGACATAACTGAACACTACAGTAGTGTGAGTATGAAGTAGTTTAGTGTGATGTGGGACCCTGTGTGAGGGCTGGCTAATCCACACTCCAACTCTTACCTTAATGTTAAGGACTACATTCAATCAAAGCTGCATTGCAGAATTTCAGCAGCAGCTCTCTGGAATGACCTGCTCATATTAAAAATATATCTTATAATTCTAGGAAGCTTTCGGAGGTAAGAGTTCATGAAAGAGTTGGGAACAGAAAATCTAACAATCATTTATAACAAAATCCATTATTTTCTAGCTCCGTTTTCCATCCAGGTAATCACGGTTTGAGACTGTCATATGCCAGGGATTACCAGAGCCAAGACATGAACAGGGGACATGAGTGGGAGTTTCAGGAGTAGCCAAGGAAAAGCAAAGTTCAGTTGTGCAAAATATAGCTAATGTAAAGCAGATATGCAATGAATCTCAATATCTTTGTGTTATTGCCAGAGTAAAACAGCTGACAGCAAATGAGTCTGCACATGAAATCACTTCAAAAGAGAGGATTACTAAGCAATTAGTGTCTACATTCAGGCTCAATTATAATTATAGCTTTTCACATGTTCTTAAACTATACCCCAGGCTTGGTCAGACAGAAGCTATGGCTCTGTCTCAGTTTGTGGTATTCGTTGACTTGATGCCACCACACACACAGCTTTAAGACCTCTACACTGTTTACGTGCGAATATCACGTGCATGTTCATAGTTGGAGTCATGAGGGGCCCAGACACTCACTCTAGCGACGACATTTAAAAATGTCTTGATCCCATGTATTTGCCCGTTTACAAATACTAGCTTGCTGCATGTCTGGTGTTATGCTTGTAACTACTTTAAGGATTAAAAATATAATTTGTTTAAAATATATATCTTAACACTCCAGATACACATTTACTTTCAGGATTTAACTAGCTACAAAAGCAAACATGTCTGCCTCAAAATTACAAGAGATTGAACTGCTCTTACTAGTCCTTAGTTTATTTCTGACGAGGGAGAAAATGGCATGTTGGTCCACTGATCCCTACAAGAGGGGACAATTGAGAATATGTCTCTCGTCTGACCTATGCAAAGCATTGACAAGGGAAGGCATGTTCAGTACTTTTGGATGTTTTTGGCAATTACAGGCACACAGCAAAAGCATTGATGCTAGTTATAAGCTAGGAAACAACCGTTTTTCCCCATCGCCAGCGAAGCTTGGCAGGCTACCTGGCATGTCTCGAAGGCAGATTTAGTTGCTTATCCCTCAGTAGCAAAATGAGCCGAGATCGCCTGAGAGTTTTGGGATCGTTGGAATTATCAGTTGTGTAGGAGCAGTCGACGGGAAACATATTCAGATCCGAGCTCCAGCAAAGTCTGGTAATGAGTACTACAACTACAAGGGATGTTTCACAATAGTCCGGATGACAGGCCGCAATGCAAAGTACCACTTCACCATGGTCGATGTGGGCACATTTGGTTGGGAGGGAGATGCAGGCCAGTTGCCGACACCAAGGCCAGAGTCCTTGCCGATGACCCAAACACTGAGCCCATATTCCCGCTGAAGGGCAACATGATGCGACCTTATCCAGGTCAAATTCTGTAAATCTATATGACTTGTAATATTACCATGTGAGAATTATACCAATGTGAATAGAAGTAATGACATGCCTCACATAAAAGTGCTCTGGCATCCCAGTAGGTGGATGGGGCCTATGTCCCAAGTATAAATTACAGTTGTTACAGTACACATCTGATAGCCTTCATGATCCTGTTCAACACTAATGACATGCTTCTTTATGCAAAGGTTATTCAGGCCTTGATGATGCCAAGATGACATACAACTACAGTCACTCCAGAGCCAGAAGAATTAGTCCTGAAGCATGAGACGGACCGCTGGCCCATACGCCACACCTGGGTCAGAACAATCATCAACTAGATCATGAACAACTGGCAACAGTACCAAATGAGAGCAGACATCACAGATTACTATAAAACAGCAGACACACTGAGTGGACAAAACAGTAAGAACACCTGCACTTTCAATGACAGACTGACCAGGTGAAATCTATGATCCCTTATTGATTCTGCATGTTAAATCCACTTCAATCAGTGTAGATGAAGGGGAGGATACAGGTAAAAAAATATATTTTTAAGCCTTGAGAAATGGTTTGTGTATGTGTGCCATTCAGAGGTTGAATGGGCTAGACAAAATATTGAAGTGCCTTTGAACGGGGTATGGTAGTAGTTGCCAGGCGTACTGGTTTGATCATGTCAAGAACTGCAACACTGCTGGGTTTTTCCACTCTGAACAGTTTCCCGTGTGTATCAAGAATGGTCCATACACTCAGCGGTTCAGGACGACAGCTAGCCTAGCGTTTAAGAGCATTGGGCCATTAACCGAAAGGTTGTTGGTTTAAATCCCTGAGCAGACTAAGTGAAAATGTGTTGGTGTGCCCTTGAGCAAGGCCCTTAACTCCAATTGTTCCTGTAAGTCACTCTGGATAAAAGCGTCTGCTAAATGACTAAAATATCAATCTCGAATTGTGTTTTCTATTCAGTTTTGAAAGCTGTGGGCCAAGTCAGGCTCCCTCTGGATCTAGAAAAGGATCCCAAATGTACTGTTGAAATTCTTTGAAAGAAAGTCTGTGACATGCTTAGCAGTGTTCTACAAAAACACAGAAAATCCTCAGCAGAGAAAGAAAATCCCCAGTGTTGAAAGAGCAACACAGGCTCTGTGAGAAACTTCCCTCCCTTAAATCATCGCTAAATATAAATAATTGATTTAATCCAAGTGACGGAACTCAGATTCTTCAGATGGGAGGTAGTGACTTAAGTGGAGAATCTCAGACCTTTCAAATAAGACAACAAAGCTGTCAAACCACAACCCTACTAGTTTGACCCAGCAACAAGCTCAACCCCACAAGTATTCAAATCAGTTCTGATTTATCACATAAATAACATCTGCTAAAAATGTGTATCGCAGGTGTACTGAAATGCTTGTGTATTTGACCCAGCAACAAGCTCAACCCAGAAAATGTTTAAAATTCCAGACAAGCTTTGGTGGACAGATAAAAGGCAAGCCTCTTACAGAGCTGTTGAGAGAGGAGGCAGAAAGGGAGCTGGGGAAAATGAGTAGAAATACCAATGGAGCTTACATGTGAAGCTGCATGACTCCCAGACCAGCCCTATCCAGTCAGCGCTGATAGGGTCGACAGTACATACTCTACCCTGTGTACTGCATGCATGACTAACACTGGGGAGGGCCTCACTCCTGATGACAGGAAACATTTTAAAATAAGTATTTAAAATACTCTCAAATTAAGGTCAGGCAGAAAATACCACCACTTAGGATCTTGTGCGAGATTGTAGTTCCAAGGGAAATAAAATGGATTAGTTCCCGTTTTGCATTGATATCGTTATCACAGGTTGTCAGTCTGTCCTTCTGTGCATCAATTAACCCAAGAGGGTCAGGAGGACATAGTACATGTGGATTCAGAGTCCAGGTCACACCGTCTTTCACATCCAGACAGTCACCTCTGACTCACATACAGCTTCAGTGGTCTCTAAAAAGAACACTAATGTTTATTGAGTGCACGTCTGCCAGTTAGATACAGTACAAAAACATCTGGAGTGGGTGTTTGTTTTCAGGAAACCGGTATGGCCATATATGGAAGTAACGCAAGGCAAAGAACATTTAGTACCAGTCACATCTATTAGCAAAGAGCAGACAGGGGTATTCTCTCAGGATGCTTTTCAACTGGGTAAACAACGTTGGCTGGCATAACACCACAGCAAGCTGTCAGCATACACCATCATGGAACATCTTGCATTTGACCACGGTCCACGCCATTCTAGAAAAACGTTACATCAAGGTTAACTTTCACTCTAGGATGTATGATCAGAGTAGCAATGATCACAATTCCATGTACAATCAAATCCACACAAACAAAGAGAAGTCCAAACATTTACTAAATCTTCAGACATAAGCAACATTTGTCAAAAAAGTTCAAAATGAACATCTCATTATTGACCTTCAGATCTGAGCCAAACAACCTACACAGTTTCATTATCCAGTTGACAACTTCAGGGCTTCATAGATACAGAGCAGACGGTGTGTACATCACAAGGTTTTCCCATCTCACAACCCAGCCGTCTAGTGCCTTGCTGCCTAGCCACCCCCAGGTTTTCACTGAGAACTTTACATTTGCTAAGCTAATTGAGGCAGGGGAGGAATGAGAGTAGCAGTCAGTACTGAAGCTGCGGTATGTGACCATTTTCCATCCTCTCAAGAAATCCTATTTGTCAGGCTAGTATTTCATTACTTTTCTCATTCAGGATTTCCATGCATATTTCTAGAGCCTTGATCTCAGACTTAAGTAGTACATCCAACTCTAGATGTTTCTATACTGTTGAAGTTATTCCCAACCTTGCCTTAGTATTTGATGTGGGACATCTGTATGAAGCACTTTCAATTACACCATGTTGGTGATGATATGACAAGTCATTTCAGTTCCATCTAAACAGATGTTTCTTCACTGTTGACTATAATACCAATCAAGTCAGATGTCATGTTTCAGTGGTATAGTACATGAAGTACTTTCAGTGACAAATCAGTGATGACGTGTTACATCTGTTTAATATCGAGATAAAACTAGAGCAATAGTTTCTCCGTTTCCGCATTAACAAAAAGATGGATAGTGATGGAGGGAAGAGTCCTGTCCAAGATGTGATGAATTAGAGAAAAGGGCTGCCTCTCAGAGCTGGTGTTTATGTTGTCTGCTGAAAAATGGAAGGGGATGGGCAATGGTGGTGTCTGAAATGCTGAATGGACCAAATACAGTCAAATGCTCCAAATGAGGAATCTGACTGAATGTTAGAGGGGAGCGTGAGGCATGCAGCCTTCACCGCAGTTAAACACACATCAGCCTAAAATAACTTCATTTCATTCACCCACCTTCACTTTAGTAGAATGCCCATAGGTTGATACCATCACAACTATAGAACCCTGCACCCCCATTCACTTTATATCAGAGATGAGGGCCCTTGCCTTTATGTTTTGTTTCTAAAATAATCCAGGTTGGAAGGCTGGGGCCAATTAACACATATGCTCTTTACAGCCAATTGCAAACCTGCTGTTTCATAGCAATGGCCATGTTAGTTAGGGAACGGCATCACCGTACCAATGATAGAGCCATGTCTACTGTAGTGGCAGACGGAGAGGAAAAGTATACAAACCTATAAAATGTGTCATTAACTCCACTGATGGACAATTCAGTAGTTGTTTAACGTGTCTTTCAATAGGAGGTTATTGGACACGTGTTAAAAGGCAACACTGCGATCCCCTGTGTTCTCAGCCTGGTTGAATGGAACCATTTCAATCTGTTTTGACCAAGGAACAGAGACGACTATAGTTCCACACCGCCTCTTGAAAATCATATTTGACCAGTGGAATCAAACGGTAAATAAACTATTTGGTTTTACACAAATATTAAATCAGACACGTGCCTTTCTGGCAACTGTAAAAAGGTATCTTGATAAATTTGGCCCACAGTGTGATAAGACTTCAGTCATATGGGAAGGACATAAATAGGGGAATAGTTATTGACTTCTTTACTTGTAAAAGTAGCCAGATAAATTACTCGCTGATGTTATGAAGACCTCGAGTGAGACAAGCATGCAAAATAGCGTACATCGAAACCAAAGCCCGTTAAAAAAAAACATTTCAGCCGCTCCTTAGCGCGCGAGGTATAACAAAACACATTTTATGACTTTCTTTGTCCTGACAACTTTACTCACCGTTTCACTCATAAAACAGGTCGCCACCGCGAGAGTCAATAGTATCCAAGTGTTCGTCATTATTCCTTTGGAAAGAACAAACCGTGGCGAAAAATAGATATTGGCTAGCGCTCATACAAAACATATGTAATTATCTTCACAGTTGTAGACACTCTCTCTCCCAGATTATACTCTCCCAATCGAATTATTCCAAAACGAGCACAAGTAGATCCTCCCCACTCGATGTTTCTCTTCGAATAAAATAGTTTATTTCCCGTTTTCCTAGTACTTTTCTACTGAAAGGGAAAAGCGGAAGCACGCGCTATTACATGTACTAATGCGCCAGCTTGGAACGCAAGATTCATTGCGGAAACAAGGTAGTTGGGAAAGAGTCTTCTATAATTGGTTGATAGATACTTGGAACATAAAGAAGCGTCATTCACTTGAGTGTGCAGTGATAATTTAAATTGACAATTTGACAGCCACAAGTGAATGAGTTATGATAGGCTAGTAGAGTATGCCGACACAGGTTATGAACCATCCGGATATGATAGCCCCATCTCACTTCTGACACCAAGGCACGAATCCGGGGTAGCATAACACCTCACAATACATTGAAAGGTCTCAACCAGGACTCTCCAATACTGTTCCTGGAGAGCTATCGTCCTGTAGGTTTTCGCTCCAACCCTAATCTAGCTCAACTGATTCTAATAACGAGCTGGTTGGTAAAATAATTCATGAATTAATTCATCAATCAAGTACATTGGAGGAGCGAAAACCCGCAGTTACTTGGCCCTCCATGGAATGAGTTAGACAAGTGGTTTAGATGTGCGTTGTCTATAGACTTGGATATTGACTTTACTTAAATAAAACATCAATATATGAATACAAATGTAATAATGTGACTGGATCATAGAACAAAATAAAGCTTATCATGTAAATAATACTTTGATTATACCTTGCTCACAGTGTGGCAAATTTGATGTAATATTTAGTCTGATTAGTTCAGTTTTGCTTCCCCCTGTTGGGGAAAGTTGATTCGTACATACACTCAAGTTTGTGCCTGAATGACAATGTTATTATCAAAGTCCATACAATTGAGATTTTATTAAATAATACAAAACAGCTCAAAGGCACGTTTTATCATGCATCAAAAAGATTCATGTTGTTTGAAGACACAGAATAACATGACTGCTGTCCTAACATTATCTGTTTAGACCAAGGTTTCCCAAACTGGGTCCTGGGGTCCCCATTTGGGTACACATTTTGTTTTTGCCCTAGCACTACATAGCTGATTCAAATCATCACAGCTGGATGATGAGTTGGTTATTTGAATCAGCTGTGTAGTACTAGGGCAAAACCCTGGTTTAGACTGGCAAATGAAGGTCCAATTGTGTACTATGGAAGGTAAATTGTATAATGTATGCAAAGCTATACTGATGAGTAGTAAATCATAGAATGAAGGAATCTGCATGATTAGGGCTCTTTCTGGATTAATCTCAAAATGCATTGGAGAGGGTCTGGGGGGGATCTTGGACATTATCTTTCAATATATTTGAAGGAGAAGGTCTGGGAGGGGGAACTTGGACATTATCTTTCAATATGGTTGAAGGAGAAGGTCTATGAGGGGGAACTTGGACATTATCTTTCAATATGGTTGAAGGAGAAGGTCTATGAGGGGGAACTTGGACATTCTCCTTCAATATGGTTGAGAAGGAAGCGAGGCTAGGAGAGAGGATGTGTGGAATTGCATAATGACAATTTAAGATACAGCCAAGCTAATACACTCAGTAGGTAATCTGACAGGAGATATTTTCTTGATTCTTCTGAGGGCTGATGTTGAGTCAAAGTAGTCATCCCCACCGGTTCATGTCAATTATGTGGACATGTTAAGTGCTGTAGTTGATAAGTATGCCGCGTTATGATAAGACAAACATTTCACGATTTATACACATCTACATAACACATTATCAACATTCATAAAACCACCAGCGGGTTGACTCATAACCGGCAGTCCCGCGGTTATATCTGCGGGGCGGACGGGTTTAGGGTCATTACATATCGTGTGGCTGAAGGGCACGTGGGTGGCGGGCGGATTAAATAAAGAGAAACAATACATTTAAAAAAAATCCAGAAATGTTTAACTATTGTGACATTTTTATAGGCTACATTGAGGTTCTGGTATTTTTTATTTTATTTCTTCACGCCTAGAAAAAAACTTCCACGATTCCGTCATAACTGTCATTTTATAGATAAAAATAGAGAATTACAGGGGGCAGTTTGAAAAAAAAACTATCCTGTCCTAATTGTCTTGTGGAATAACGGACATTCTGGGATAATAAATTCTTAACCAACATTCTCTAGTAATACTAGTCCCGTGCGAATACGGCTATATCCTTAATAATAGCCTAACTCATGCAGAAGTAAGCATTTCTTGCTGTAAAATGATATACCAAATGTAGGTCAAATGTGGATTTGGGTACAGGAGTGGAGAAATATTTATTTCGTTCTGCATTTTGAGAGAATGCCATGCTCAGTTACTGTAGATAACATCTGGGTGCTGTCTTCATAATAAAAACTGATAGTATTTCAATTTAAAACACATAAAATATGCTTCGAAGCCGAACTCAAATCTTATCAGAAACATGTTGGGTCGTTTTCACAGTTTACCTTTGGCTTACAACCGGTCAAACTAATATCTTTTGGACATTTTGCACAGAAAAACTTTCCCGTTTTTTTTTTGTTGCTTTATTGTATTTTCTCCCCAGTCCCTAAACTTCTTTGCTCCGTGAAAGATGTGAGAACTTTACCGATGTCAACTAGATTGAAGCATTCATTCTATCGATCTATTACATTCCGTTGAGCAAGGGTTTATTTAGTCTTCTAAAGTAACATATAATGACAGAAGCCAACCAAAATGTCGGAAATTATAAGCATAAATACCGAAATCAGGCAAAAACAAATCCTTCACCCCCTGTCAAAATATTGCTATGCAGCCTAGCGCATTCTCTATATATGCGAGTTGGGTGTGGACCCCAGATTCTCACTTTATAACATATAATCCGGCGGTTGCAGATGGGTTATTTGCAATTGCTTGCGGGTGAACAAACAGCTGACCCGCGCACCACTAGTGTAGACACAAAAGGCCTACCAATACCCCACATGTAATACTTTATTTTATGAATTATTAAATATTTCACATATGGACATATTGGCTATTTTACCCTCCATTCGACTGTTAATGATGAAGGGTTATGATATCACAGAGAGATGTTCCTTATTTATATGTGTTGCTGCAATGCTACGTTGTCGTCTTAGGTCTCTCTTGTAGTGAATTGTTTTGTCCTATATTTTTATTTAATTTGTAATGACAAACAGCATGGCAGTGACCATTTTGTGAATGATACAACTAATGAATACATACTACATTACTGTATGTGAATGGCACAATAGTTATGTTGGACCTGAGGATGGAAACTTGAGTTACACTACATGACCAAAAGTAAAGCTCTTCAAACATCTCATTCCAAAATTATGAACATTAATATGGAGTTGGTCCCTCCTTTGCTTCTATAACAACTTCCACTCTTCTGAGACAGCTTTCTACTAAACTGAGAAAGAAAACATCCCTTTGTCAGGACCCCATCTTTCAAAGATAATTCGTAAAATCCAAATAACTTCACAGATCTTTATTGTAAAGGGTATAAAACACTGCTTCCCATGCTTGTTCAATGAACAATTAAGGAACATGCACCTGTGAAATGGTTGTTAAGACACTAACAGTTTACAGACGTTATGCAATTAAGGTCACAGTTAAGAAAATTTAGGACACTAAAGAAGCCTTTCTACTGACTCTGAAAAACACCAAAAGAAAGATGCCCAGGGTCCCTGCTCATGCTGCAAGGAGGCATGAGGACTG
This sequence comes from Oncorhynchus masou masou, assembly GCF_036934945.1. Taxonomy (NCBI): domain Eukaryota; kingdom Metazoa; phylum Chordata; class Actinopteri; order Salmoniformes; family Salmonidae; genus Oncorhynchus; species Oncorhynchus masou. The sequence continues at coordinate 90,224,546 of NC_088240.1, forward strand.
CAGATGTGGCCAGGGCAATAAATTGCCATGTCTGTACTGAGACGCCTAAGACAGAGCTACAGGGAGACAGGAAGGACAGCTGATCGTCCTTGCAGTGGCAGACCACGTGTAACAACACCTGTACATTATCGGTACATCCGAACATCACACCTGCGGGGCAGGTACAGGATGGCAACAACAACTGTCCGAATTACACCAGGAACGCAAAATTCCTCCATCAGTGCTCAGACTGTCCACAATAGGCTGAACTGATGGCTTGTAGGCCTGTTGTAAGGGAGGTCCTCACCAGACATTACCGGCAACGTCACCTATGGGCACAAACCCACCGTCGCTGGACCAGACAAGACTGTGAAAAAGTGCTCTTCACTGACGAGTCGCTGTTTTGTCTCACCAGGGATGATGGTCGGATTTGCATTTATCATCAAAGGAATGAGCGTTACACAGAGGCCTGTACTCTGGAGCTGGATCGATTTGGAGGTGGAGGGCCCGTCTTGGTCTGGGGCGGTGTGTCACAGCATCATCGAACTGAGCTTGTTGTCATTGCAGGCAATCTCAACACTGTGAGTTACAGGGAAGACATCCTCTTCCCTCATGTGGTACCCTTCCTGCAGGCTCATCCTGACATGACCCTCCAGCATAACAATGCCACCAACCATACTGCTCATTCTGTGCGTGATTTCCTGCAAGACAGGACTGTCAGTGTTCTGCCTTGGCCAGCGAAGAGCCCGGATCTCAATCCCATTGAGCACGTCTGGGACCTGTTGGATCGGAGGGTGAGGGCCAGGGCCATTCCCCCCAGAAATGTCCAGGAATTGCAGGTGCCTTGGTGGAAGAGCGGGGTAACATCTCACAGCAAATCTGGTGCAGTCCACGAGGGGATGCCCTGCAGTACTTAATGCAGCTGGTGGCCACACCAGATATTGACTTACTTTTGATTTTGACCCCCCACTTTATTCAGGGACACATTCCATTTCTGTTAGTCACATGTCTGTGGAACTTGTTAATTTTATGTCTCAGTTGTGGAATTTCATGTTCATACAAATATTTACACGTTAAGTTTGCTGAAAAGAAACTCAGTTGACAGTGAGAGGACGTGTCATTTTCTGCTGAGTTTAGATGTTAGAACATTGCTGCGGGAACGTGCTTCCATTAGTGAGGCCGGGCACTGATGTTGGGCAATTAGTCCTGGCTTGCAGTCGGAGTTCCAATTCATTCCAAAGATGTTCGATGGGAGTTGAGGTCAGGGCTCTGTGCAGGCCAGTCAAGTTCTTCCACATCGTTCTCGACAAACCATTTCTATATGGACCTCGCTTTGTGAATAGCTGCATTGTCATGCGGAAACAGGAAAGGTCCTTGGGTTTTTAGTTCTTTCAAAGTGTGAGACTGCTCACTACTCAATGTCTTTATTTATTAGCTGTATAGTCAGTCAAAACTATTTGAACAGTGGTTTTGGTGAACAGTGGGACCATGTGTTTGGACAGTAAGAATTGGTGCAGTATCCTTGAATACAGATGGAGGTATACAGTGTTCTTCATTATAACAATATATCCAGGATGTTAATAAATACATAAACACTGCTTACAACAGTCTTAAACCAATTGCAAAAAAACTGATATTGAGATTATGAAGAGAAAAAAAACATTCCTCTGCAATAAACGAGTGGAAAATCTCACTGTAGTATGAAAACAGTCCAGATTCCTCAGCAGAGAGGTGGTGCAACAAGGAACTATCATCTTAGTCCACTCTTCACCTCTCCTCCTTTTGAGTTGATTTGGTTTCTCTTCCAAACTGTTGGGATCTAGGGAGGACAAAGAGGCTTTTTATAACAACACAAGTCATGGAAATGATCTCAAGACGAAACACTGAGCTTAAGCATGGTCAAGATGTCAGACAGGGGCTGGTATTGACCATTAGTGAGTTATACACGTTACATATTAGATGATACACTTTTATATCCAAATAAATAATAATGAACTATTAAATTACCTGTGGGGGGACGGTAGGCTCAAGGTGTCGACCCAGGAACGAGAGCAGTCTCCTCCAGATTAGTCCACTACCCAGGAACATGAAGCCTGTCACCAGCCAGAACACCTTGGGGTCCTGGGGGAACAAACACGACACCATAGATAAAACTCTGTTCCATCTAGCGTTATATCTCTATGGACCACACACTGAGCCAGTCATCCTTCACCTCAGGTTCATCTGCCATTTAGCAAAATTACATTGCTGCAGCTGGCTAGTTTACAATGAGCATGTGTTGCCAGGTTAACAAACTCATTGTTAAAGTGTCTCACGTGTCATTTATAAGATTAAAGCTTTATCATCAACACATATCATTAACCTCCTCAAACGTGGATTCCAAGTTCATCCCGAAGGCGACGCCCATCAGGCCAAATAGGGAGAGTGAGAAGGTCCCCATGGTGAGCTGCAGGTTCAGACGCATCATCACGTTCCGGTGACTGGGTGGGCCATGGCCCATGGGGACAGACGGAAATGGGATGGTGACAAACTAGGCCTGACTAACAGAGAGCTGGTTAAGCCAATTAACAACAGGAGAAAAGGAAAATGCCATGTTCAGCATTTGGAAAAACAGGCTAGTTCCCCTGATAGCATTAAATGCAGCTTAGAACAGAAAACAACATCAGGACAAATGAAGTCTACCAAAACCAGTTAAATCAGCAATACACTTAAACTGATTTATTTTTGTCTAGCTAGATAATTCTGCCAGCATATTTTGTATGGACGCAGCATGACTATTACACTATACCAGAGATGCATAACAGGCGGCCCCCCTTAAATATTACTAACAACAGGTTAAACACATTTTGGCCAAGGGATCTGTGAAATAAGTTTAGTGTGTAATACAATCAAATATAATATTATTCATCTACAATGTATGTTTTTAACCCTGGGCAACATGGGCCTGGGAGGCTCACAGGGATATTGATATACACAGTACTCTACCAACTATACACTTGGAACTCATTGAAGCTTTAAAACTACAACGTTTTGTCTCTTAAAGCTGCAACAACAAAATAATCTCTGCCACATGACAAAATGTGCAGAATTACAGGATATTAGCTTGAAACCTCAAAATGTTCTCTCTGATGTCAAGAGACGGCCTTTAAAATGTTCCTTCCCAGAGCCCCAGACTTGGTTCATCCGGCCCTGCACTGCCGAAGTCATAGAAAAACCTTTGGTATGCTATTTGTTTTTATCTCACTCGTGTTGTGTTCTGATGAGGGGGTCCCTGATGAATTTTCTATCACAAAAGGGGTCCCCGGGCCCAAAAGGTTGGAGAACCCCTGCCCTATTCCCTACATAGTGGACTACTTTTGAGGGCTATGGGCCCTGGTCAAACATACTGCACTATATTAGGAAACAAGGACGCAGACAGGGTTTCGTCGTCAGTACCTGTCCAGGTTGATGAAGATAACACTCTCGGAGTCGTCTATCAGGCCCTTGAGCTCCCTGGTCGTGTTGCCCAGCTCCTCAGCCTGCATGAAGTAGTTCTCCAGGAGAAGCTCCATCTCCTCAGCATGATCAATGCCCAGACTGCTCTCCTCACTGCCTCCAGAGACACACACAACAACAGGAGAGACCAATAAAGCCTTCATCCAACAACTCTTAGGAAAAAAAAAGACATTCATCCATATGAGAGAAATATGTCTTCTGCTGTACCAACCCCTCAGACACACTCACAGACTAGGTTTAAAAGGCTGGACCACAGAGCAGCCACAGTGCCGTGCCCAATGAGCAGTTCAGGAGGTTTAAGGGTGACCCCTGACGTATTGACACCAGCAACCCTCCCGTTGTCCGCTCACTCCCACCATAATGAAAAACGTGTACAATGAACACAAATAATCTCATGAAGTACCATGTGCCTACAAAATCTGCATATTGAAATTTCACTTACAACACACGTGGATCCGTCCACTTGGTGACACAAAGCTCCTCGATCATCTCCTCTTCGTCTAGGATCTTCAGCAGACTGTCCTTGAAGACCTTGATGTCTGTCTCCAGCTCTGACAGGCTGGGCAGAAAACAGTTAGGATTGAAAAATTCTGGTAACTTTCCCCAAAATCCCGGTTGGAAGTCTCCCGAATCAGGATGGAGAAAGGGAATGAGATTGACTACACAGAGCTAAACCAGCCACGCCGTCTAGTACAGGATTTCTAGATCCATACAATAGCCCTGGCCCAACTATAACCATAGGTGTTAATCTGTTCTACACCTACAATACATTTAATTCATTTAGCTGATGCTTATATCCAGAGTGACTTACAGGAGCAATTAGGGTTAAGTGCCTCGCTCATGGGCACATTGACAGATATTTCACAGTCGGCTCGGATTCGAACCAGAAACCTTTCAGTTACTGGCCCAATGCCCATAATAGAGGATCTGCCTTGATAAGATGAACCAAACGTTTCATGCAAAAGCAGCAACGCTCCTTATCATGATGTGACTGGCATTGCTTTTCCACTCACTTCTTGCTGTTCTGAAGAAGTATATGCAGTTTGCTGCGATCTGCAGAGAGTAGTTTAGGATCCACAAGAGACTCTAGAATGTCCAGGATGACAGGGTGAACCTCATTCAGTCGAGCCTGAAGGGTGTTTACCTATACACAAAACAAACAGACACATACATGCGTAAACAAATACCAGGTGACACTTTATTTGGATAGTCCCAAGTAGATGGTTTGTAGATGTTCCATAACTGTCAACAACATATCAACTAACTATCCACTAACCCTTATCCTGAGGTACTGACCTGTTGCACCTTCTTCAACTACTGATCATTATTTGACCCTGCTGGTCATCTATGAACACTTGAACATCTTGAAGAACAATCTGGCCTTAAAGAGAAGAGGACTGGCCACCCCTCAGAGGCTGGTTCCTCTAGGTTTCTTCCTAGGTTCCTGCCTTTCTAGGGAGTTGTTCCTAGCCACAGTGCTTCTACGTCTGCATTGCTTGCTGTTTGTGGTTTTAGGCTGGGTTTCTGTATAGCACTTTGTGACATCTGCTAATGTAAAAAGAGCTTTGTGAATAAATGTAATTGATTGATCCGAACCCTGAACTCAACCCTTACCCTAGCAAACAGTTGCTTATCAACAGATAGTATGACCATGAGTAGATCATCAATATGGGACTATCCAAATAAAGTGTGAACAATTGTTGTGTTAAATGAATAGTAAATGAGTGATTGCGTAGCGTGTGTCTTACCCTGTGCTGCAGAATAGCTTCAAGGGCTCTGAACTCAAATGGCAGTGAAAGAGTGGCCAGAGCTCCATGATCCCCATTCAACTGTGGAGCCAACTCCAGGACCAGCCATCTCTCCAATCCCAGACCTCGGAAATCCAACACCAACAAGCTATTGGGGGTCACTACTGCCTTCAAGGCCTGAAGACACAACAACACACTCGGTTCAGGTGCAAAAACGAGTCAAGTTCAGTCACCTGTCATTTCTAGTGCGCGATTTTCTACTTTTTTTTTAAATCATGGGATTCTCTAAAAGTTAGAGGATAATTTGAGGCTCGCTGTCACGACAGGTGACAAATGCAGCAGTTTAGCTAACAGTACCTTCAGCATAACTCTGTAACATGAAACAAAACAATATGTAGCTACCTCCATGCGAATGATGATGTTGTTGTTCCTAGCGGTGATGCTGGTGAGGTGTTGGAACCTGAGGTCTCTGGCCTGCAGACTCAGCTCATGATACAGCTCCATCTTCTTCTTCTCTGAGATAGGAATCAGACCAGGGGTCAGAAGTCACACTCAACATTTATAGGAAGGGCAAATACCCTGTCAGTAACAAAGTACAATAAACAATCGCATTTCGATGTAGTCCTTGTGAGAACAGAAAACTAAAGAAAAGCTAATAATGGGCAAGCTAATGAGGACAATAGATGTTCCAATACTTACCAAATGAGGTTACATTTCCATCTTTGTCAAATTTCATCTATGATAGAAGAGCACAGTTGTAGCAACTGCCAGTATATTTCTGTAGAACTTCTAGATGCATTCCACACACTCCCTCAGGTGATCAATATAGGTAGTCACAATGAACTGACACATTGGTTCTCTCTTCTTGCATTTTGCAGAGCAACCTTTTTATAGAATGTTGGCATTGTCAATGTTGATAAACATTTGATCATGTCCGATATACTGCTGACAGACATAACATTTAGGAGAGACTAGAATAACAATTTCAAATTGGATATGATTGACACAACTAAAACTTGCCACTTACCACAACAAAAGCAGGAGCCACACTGGAGAGGGATGCCTCAGTTCCTCTATGGCGAATGAAATATGCTGCCAATTAAACAACATTAATAATCCATTAGCCAACAACATTTGTGTTGCAGCCAGGTCTTCTTTTTCAGTGGGGTATATCAGCAGTTGGCATCCAATGTTATGGTGCATGACCTACTGTACTGGAGTGTGGGCCAGAGACAGGGAGAAACTAAATCCTACCTGCCAGCCCTGTTGCTCTTAAAAAGATTAAATATTTGAGACTATATCTAATGACGTTCTACTCAATATACTCTAAACTAACTTCCTGTTTCTCCTTCATATTAGATCTCAGCCTCTCTCTTTCCCTCTGATACTGCCCACAGTGTACCAATACATGCTCCACAGTCTCTGTTTCCTGGCAATAACCACACTTTCCTGTTGGATGCTTTCCTGTTACATTTAAGGACATATTCAACTGATTGTGTCCCACCCTTAATCTTGTAAAAATAGCCTCCTCTCTTCTGTTCTTTCCTGGCGCCCTCCCCAACTTTCCTCTGTACTTGAAATAAATTCCGGCTCATAGTATCTCTATTCCACTGCTCCTGCCATCTCTGCACCTTCACTGTCCACATCAGGCTTTTTGCCACTGCATGGCTCATTGAAACGACAACATCAACACTATGAAGTGCTGGTTTCACCAGTACATCAACTGCCTCATTCCCCTCCACCCCTACATGGGCTGGGACCCAAGTCAATCTTATCTGTATACTAACCTGCCATGGGTTTGTAGCACTTTGTAAAGCAGGTATTGTCTGCAACATGAGCTAAAGGACTGGAGACTCATTAACACTGCACATGAATCAGAGCAAAGAACTACTCTGTCTGGCCTGACTTCCTCCAGCCACTGGAAGGCCAACAGTATGGCCATCAGCTCCATAGCCAGATGATCTGTAATACGTTTCCTGACTTCCACCCCACATCCCTGCACTACAAATGCTGACCCAGTACATCCTGTCCTTGGATCTTTTGAACCACCTGTGTAAATGGCCACACAATCCTGATACACAGTATCCAGATGTCTCTTAAACAAATACATGTATGTAGTCTCCCAACACCTCTAAATAAACTACTGGAGGCTGGAGTAGCCTTGTGCAGCTAGGTCTAGCCATAACAGTGAAAATGTTACATTGCTTACCAGACGGACATGATCCCAACAGTGTTGCTTTCCCCCTCGTCACCGGCTGATGCTTGGAGAGTTGGCATTTTATAGGTGATTTGGAACAACTCACTGTTCTGCAGGTCAAACAGCCGGCGAGGACCCTGAATTTAATGTCCAGAGATCTCCGAAGACCACCCATGGTGAACGACTTGAAACAAGCTTCCATTGCTTTGTTCACCACCACTGCATTTTAGCAAAGTGTCCTTAGTTATTTAGCTACTTTGTTGGTCGAGCCAGCTGATCAGTTGCATTACTGGTTATTCCACTTGCATCCGGAGCAGAATCACTAACGTAGGCTAGGTAGCTATTAAACTTATCAGCTGGCTACGTAGCACTGGACAAAGACAGTGGTTTGTTCTGCAAAATCATACAATCGTTTCAGTCCAAAGTCGGGTAAAATGCTGGATCAAATCCCCGAGCTGACAAGGTAAAAAGCTGTCGTTCTGCCCCTGAGCAAGGCAGTTAACCCACTGTTTCCCGGGCGCCGAAGACGTAGATGTCGATTAAGGCAGCCCTCCACACCTCTTTGATTCAGAGGGGTTGGGTTAAATTCAGAAGACACATTTCAGTTGAATGCATGCAGTTGTAAAACTAACTAGGTATCCCATTTATTTAGCTAGTTAGCACGCAAACAAGGCGCTAGCTAGTAAGTTAGCTACTGCTAACGTTAGCTACTGCTAACGTTAGCGAACAAACTTCTATGCTGCTAGCAGGAGACTAGCTCGTGCTTCCCGAACGAACTTCTCAACCAATCACAGTCTCAAAGAAAAGTGCCATATGCGAGTAAAATAACAAATAACAATAGGCTTGCAGCTGGTATTGCTAAATCCAAGATACGTTATTCCTCCTAAATACAGGGACAGCTGGCTCTGAGCAACTACAACCAGCAGGCATCAGGGTGTTTTGGTGTTACAGTAACACGTGCTCGTGCATGACCCTCAACTCGAGAGGATGAATCCATTTCAACCAATGAAGTTGTTCAACGAAAGAAAACCTTACTTGAGATTTCCGTAAATGTTTGGGAAGAAACAAAATACCCTACACATTTTCTAATTTATCCACGAAATGTAATTTCCCTATGCTGAAAATATACATCACATTGAGGGCTGTGTTTTCACATTGTGGGTACCACTGTGGGCACCCATTCGTCACCCAGTATTTGACGTGACATAGACCGAGGAAGCGCAGCGTCACCACCACCGAATAGGCGTCTCCGCGTGCTGCCTGGATACAGTTCTGGGTTAGAAGATGCCGAGCGGCATGATGCGCCTGATTTGACAAATTGTATATTTTCTGATATCATTGACCCACTTTTGTGGTCCTATACTCCTAGCTTTAGCTGTCAATGTCCACCATTCGTTCTGGTCGTTTTTTATTTTTACATTTCATACCAGTATGTTCCCTTCGTGCTATTCAAAGCCGACGAGTTCAAAGGACCTATTCAAAAGGACTTATCTGACAAAGATATTACTCGGAGTGTTCGTAGTGTATATGTCACACACCTGCTGGGTGATTTATGGCTTTGTATACACCAAGCCTTGTGAGAGAGGTAAAGGAGACTGCATTTCTTCCTATCTTGCAGAAAGACCCCGTCTCCAGGTAAATAGTGGCCTTGATCTTACACATACTGCAGTGAAACCCTAGATTTAGGGTAGGTTTTTAGTGCAATTAATCATTTTTAGCTATTGTATTTGGTCAGAGAATTCATGCATCACAATTTAATTAGTGACCATGGTGCACAAGAAGTGTCTTTCAGAGCCCATAAAGATCAATTGAATTGTATCAATGCGAAGTCTCATTTATTTTAACAGCTCAGCATTTTCTCCAGTTTGAGGCCTGACCACAGTGAACTCAACCTCATCATCAAGATAGATGACTTTGACATACATTCTAAATTTGAAAGGTAGGCCGAAGTCCCATTTAAATCTGCAGTCATGTGGCGTAAAACTAGCATGTCACTTTTAGTCGAGTATAAAGATAAGGTTATGGGCTGCATCCCTAATGGCACTGTATTCCCTATGGTCCCTGGTCTAAAGTAGTGCACTATATAGACACTATGGTGGCATTTGGAACAGAAGCCTATATCTCTCACCTGTCTCCATTGCTTTTCTTGATTGAAAGGGTGGTGAATGTATCCCTGCCGTTGGCAACACGTAACAACGGGACTCTGCACACATTGGTTTATGTACACAAGTTTGGAGTGTCTCCCTTGCAGGATAACCGGCAGGTCCATCATGTTGCCCAGCTCAGCACCTACATGATGTCCCGAAAAATCTCAGCTCTGCTAAACAGGTCCTCAAAGTAAGACAACAAAACAATTCCTCTATGTTTCAGTCTGACTGGCAAAAGATCAGCTGTAACTGCTCTGTTTGGTTGACCCATTTGGTCATCTCCTTCATGGCTTCTCCTGGTCTTGCATTTTCTCAGAAACATGCTGCCACTGCTCCTCGAGTAGTAGACAGACCCATCTCTCACTGGAGGTCCCGTCTAACCCTAAACATGATGTCAGAGGACTTCACCTTCAACAGAGGGACCTTGCCAAGTGATGTCCGGCGCTACATGAGAGTGTAAGTCTCATATAAAATGTTTGTATTGTGTGAGTGTGTTTATTTGGGGAGTGGGTGTGCACTAGAAGGCCTACAGTACACTTATATAGCACAGCATCACTCACATTATGCAGAGCAAGCTACAGAGATGGTGAGAAATATTGATGTTTTGTATTTCCGATATTTTGTCTCGTGTTTTAGATTTCAGGATGAGAACAGGATGGTATATCTCCCACTTTTACATATTGATGAACTCAGCGTCAGAGTAAAGGACATGATGGTGAGATGTTACTCTTCTTGTAAATTATATTACAGTTATAAATACTCATTTCAAGAACATTAAAACATGCCTCACAAAGAGGGCTTGGAGGATACTTGTTTTTACAACATGTGTTTGTAGGAGATTAACGGCTCCACAACCAAACTACCTCTTACAATATCCTACGAAGGCCTATCGCTGAGGCAATTCCGTCTCTGGATCCACATGCAGGATGTAATGTTTTCACTGAAACGTTTTGGTTAGTTTATTACTTTAGTCCTCCTTTTAAACTACTGAGATAACAACATACATTTGTCAACTTCTTGTAAAATGACTTTTTTTGCTTCATTTATTACAGGGTTCACTGAGGTGAATATAGATGAAATCAAAGGTGTTCTTGTGGACAACAACTTGTACCTGTTAGCATTGACTACCTTGGTGACCGCATTCCATGTAAGTGATTTTTCTATGAGAGTTCATGAATTCTATCACAAAGATCATTTCAAATCATGTCAGCCATCTACAGTTTTCTTTGTCTAATTTTCAGTTCATATTTGAATTCCTGGCCTTTAAAAATGACATAAGCTTTTGGAGGAAGAAGAAAAACATGGTGGGCATGTCTCACACAACAGGTGAGAGTGAGGGAGGAGTAAAATATCTCTTTATTATAATGCATTTCATGTTCTTATTTCTGCATCCAACTTTTCAAGCCAATTTCCTAACTGAGTTAGGGAAGATGAGGTGTCAGGCTTGAAATACGTTCCAAATTGCACTCTATTCCCTCTATAGTACACTACTTTTGACCATGGTAGTGCACTACATAGGGAATAGGGTACCATTTGGGACAAATATATGGTGTTTGTGTAGATTTGGGTATCAGTACTACAGATAGTTATCCAAGGCAGGCCTCTGGATAAACCCACCATCCGCCCACCAACACTACCTCCAGCAGCACACTAATCTACCGATCTACTCCCATCTACCTCAGAACTAACCCAGCTCTATCGGTTTCTCTATGCTGTTCTGTTCCAGTGTTGTGGAGATGCTTTAGCACCATAGTGATTCTCCTGAAAATGCTGGAGGAACGAAGCAGCTTGCTAGGTCTCATTCCTGTTGGAATAGGAACCACAATTGAGGTATCTTCCATGAATCAGCAGTTTGGAAAGGATTTAGAACATCAATACAAATAATCAATGCTTTTTGCCAACCATAGCTGGGGATGGCAGAAGGTTCCGTGTTACCATACCAGGTCTCATGAATTCCTTCTTCTCCCTCTACCTGTAGGTATGGAAGGTCAAAAAGGTTTCCAAAATACAGCTACAGTGGAGAACCTCTAGGTCTATAGTTCATGTAAGTATTACAAACAAATATATAAATAGTTTATTCACGTTGTGTGCATGGAGGGCCAATGAGCATATGTTGATTTAATTAAGAATCTGTTATTGAAAAAACGGATTGAAATAAATGTATCTTTTAGTGTTTACAAACAAACAGTAGTATAAATTCAGGATTATTCCTTGAAACTGGTTTTCTTCAGGTTGGTAAATTTGATGAGTCAGAGAGAAAGACTATACAACATGACACACAGGTAAGTGCTGAATTAGTGGTGTGTTTGGTTCCTCTTAACACTAATACCATAAATCAAGCAGACAAGTATTTTCTAATGCAGTTCTCCATTTTCTAGGCAATGAAATGCCTGTCTTATTTAGTGTACCCTCTGTCTATTAGTGGAGCCATCTTCTCTCTGGTATACCTGAGGTATAAAAAGTAAGACAAGTCTGGAGTTTAATTGCATTTAAAATATAACTAAATAGGTTTGATGAGGACATTGATCATCAACGTATCTAATATTCACATTTTATTTTGACAGCTACTATTCATGGTTAATCAACAGTCTTGTCAGTGGTAAGTTTCCACATACTCTATCAACCCTCCTTGGAGGTTATATTTTGAATTTAATATCAATTGATCACACAAATACAATATTTTATATAGATCTTTAACACTGTCCTGGTCAAGCAGACTGAACGATGCACTCACTATTTGTTGTACTGTGAAGTGAAACAGAATGTGACCTACCGAGAGATCAGGCTGGTTCACAAGGTTCACATTTACATAAATTCGCTGAATACCCACACTAACACACGGTGATATGTGCAATGTTATTGCACATTACATATAGCCTACTTTTGGCCAGCTAATAGCTTCACCACCAATCAAGCAACATGGACTAAACATTCAAATCATGTTGCTGCAGCATTATTTTGCTTTGACAATAAAGGTCAAATTAAGATCCTACATCTTGTATTAGTGGGTAATATCAATAATTCCAACTGAAACTGGGCTTCCCCCTGCAGGGATTTATGCTTTTGGATTCCTCTCTATGGCTCCTCAGCTGTTCATTAACTTCAAGGTTAGTCTTACTTTGTCCTAATTATGAGCATAATGAGCCCTGAGTAAAATGTTCTATTTTGACACAAATCTTCACTTCACTTTCTTTTCTTGTTCTTCTTCAGTTGAAGTCCGTGGGCCATTTGCAATGGAACGTATTGATGTATAAAGTGAGTAGTAACTGTTTCATAGTATAATTCATTGTTGTTGTTGGAGCGATAAGCAGCTGCTTACCTAAAGTCCATCTAAAGTGTCATCAAGTTGTCTTTTCTTCTTCACATTGACACTGTGTATGCATCCCAAATGGCCCTCTATTCCATAGTGCATCATATGGGCCCTGGTCAAAAGTAGTGCACTATGTAGGGTATAGGGTTTCATTGGGGGTGCATTCAGAGTGAGAATTAAGCACTCTTGTGCCTTCTCTTTAGGCAGTCAATACATTCGTCAACGATGCCTTTGCCTGTGTCTTCAGCACACACCCATCCCACCAGCTGGGCTGCTTCAGGGATGAGATTCTGTTTCTCCTCTACCTTTACCAGAGGAGGTGGGTGGGACACAGTTCAGCTATCGTCAGTGACCCTGAAATACTCTAGACTACGTCCCAAATGGCACCCTATTCCCATATGGCTCTGGTCCAAAGTAGTGCACTTTAGAGAATTAGGGCACCATTTGGGATATAGCCCTATAGTCACTCGTTATTAGATTATTTAACTTTTCATCATTCTGAGCCCTTGTGTTATCTATTGACCTGGATGAGCAAGGGTTTGGTTTCTGACAGTTAACAAAACATGTGATCTCATTCATTTACTTTTCTATCTGCCCCCCACCCCCTGTAGGCTTTACTCTACAAACAAGACCAGATGTCGTGAGTATGGATCATGCCACCACAACCACAGGAAACTCAAAGCCCAATGATGGCTGAGGTCATCACCAGAAAACATGGTTGAATGAAGGAAACATACCTGCACATGGTGGGGTTGTAAACAGCATGGGAGGCTCTCTGAGGGTGCATCAGGGTTTATTAGAAGCCTTTAGTAAAGTTCAGAATTAGTTTTGTAAGTAGAGAATACAGCTGATTTTCAGTCAACCCTGTGTTAACCACTGACATTTCCATGTGTTAGAAGTTTGACCAACCCGTATGTAGCCAACAGAAGCATGAACCGTTTTTTAGTGATACATATTGATTACTGCATTGTTAGGTTTGAGGCTAGCAATAAAGGCATTAATACTTGAAAAAGGAGGCTGCCCCTCGCCCTGCCTGCACGGCTCCATGTTACCAGATATAACCAGTATGTTGCCTACTGAAGCATAAAGCTGCCCCTCACCCTGCCTGCACTGCTCCATGTTACCAGATATAACCAGTATGTAGCCTACTGAAGCATAAAGCTGCCCCTCACCCTGCCTGCACTGCTCCATGTTACCAGATATAACCAGTATGTAGCCTACTGAAGCATAAAGCTGCCCCTCACCCTGCCTGCACTGCTCCATGTTACCAGATATAACCAGTATGTAGCCTACTGAAGCATAAAGCTGCCCCTCACCCTGCCTGCACTGCTCCATGTTACCAGATATAACCAGTATGTAGCCTACTGAAGCATAAAGCTGCCCCTCACCTTGCCTGTACTGCTCCATATAGTCCACAAGGAGGCAGTGATGTCAGCCCCTTGCTGTACTGTTTTCTGCTTGTTCTTTCAGTCCTCTACTTCCTGTTTGAGAATAGTACATGTATAGATGGGTGCTAAAGGGGAGGAATGAGAAACATGTACAAAAGATGGAGTAATGTGAAGTACAGTGAACTCCTGATAAATCCAATGTCTTTGGACAGTCATATGTGAGAGCTAACTGGAACATGCACATAACCTGTATCTATCCAGGCTGTATTTGAAATGGGACGATTGAGCTACAATGCACTAATGAGGTTTTTTGCACTTTGCATACAATGTGCACTTATCAGGAATCAACTGTACTTTTAAATAATGAAGATACTGTAAGGTCTTTAAAAATGAATTAGGAAGCGTAGCCTGATGTTTTTGAATCACATCCTTCTACCAGGGTTTATGGAATGACTTTCCTCTTTGATTAAATTATTACAATTAAATGATTTATCTGTATCTCTGTTGCATTGTCATGACTAATGAAAAGCATTAGCTGGCGTACACACAAAGACAATTATTTGGTGTAGAGGTGCTGACCAACAGCGAATGAACTGTAAGCTATAAAACCAAACAGTTGCACAGTCCATACTAATACAGTCCCAGTAATCTATTCGGTGAAACACTAATGCCATGAATGCTTGAACCAGGTTTTTTAGACAAACAGTGCAATTAGTGCAAACAATGACAGTAGTGAGGGGTGTGTCATAATTATAAGGTTGATTAGAATGAATTGAGTGAAACTGTTAAAAGACAATAGTTTACAGCATATGGAATATATTAGGCTATTGTTATCATATGGACACATAATTATATATTGTACATAATATTAGCATCAACTCCGGGGAGGGGCCAGCTGAGTGTAAGACTGTGTCATTTGCATATAAATAGATGAGAGAGCTTCCTACTGCCTGAGCTATGTTGTTGATGTAAATTGAGAAGAGTGTGGGGCCTAGGATCGAGCCTTGGGGTACTCCCTTGGTGACAGGCAGTGGCTGAGACAGCAGATTTTCTGACTTTATACACTGCACTCTTTGAGAGGTAGTTAGCAAAGCAGCCCAAAGACCCCTGAGAGACACCAATACTCCTTAGCCGGCCCACAAGAATGGAATGGTCTACTGTATCAAAAGCTTTGGCCAAGTCAATAAAAATAACAGCTCAATATTGCTTAGAATCAAGGGCAATGGTGACATCACTCAGGACCTTTACGGTTGCAGTGACACATCCATAACCTGAGCGGAAACCAGATTGCATACCTGAGAGAATACTACAGTGCCTTGCGAAAGTATTCGGCCCTCTTGAACTTTGCGACCTTTTGCCACATTTCAGGCTTCAAACATAAATATATAAAACTGTATTTTTTTGTGAAGAATCAACAACAAGTGGGACACAATCATGAAGTGGAACGACATTTATTGGATATTTCAAACTTTTTTAACAAATCAAAAACTGAAAAATTGGGCGTGCAAAATTATTCAGCCCCCTTAAGTTAATACTTTGTAGCGCCACCTTTTGCTGCGATTACAGCTGTAAGTCGCTTGGGGTATGTCTATCAGTTTTGCACATTGAGAGACTGAAATTTTTTCCCATTCCTCCTTGCAAAACAGCTCGAGCTCAGTGAGGTTGGATGGAGAGCATTTGTGAACAGCAGTTTTCAGTTCTTTCCACAGATTCTCGATTGGATTCAGGTCTGGACTTTGACTTGGCCATTCTAACACCTGGATATGTTTATTTTTGAACCATTCCATTGTAGATTTTGCTTTATGTTTTGGATCTTTTTTTTATTTATTTTTTTACCTTTATTTAACCAGGCAAGTCAGTTAAGAACATATTCTTATTTTCAATGACGGCCTGGGAACAGTGGGTTAACTGCCTGTTCAGGGGCAGAACGACAGATTTGTACCTTGTCAGCTCGGGGGTTTGAACTCACAACCTTCCGGTTACTAGTCCAACGCTCTAACCACTAGGCTACCCTGACGCCCCATTGTGATCATTGTCTTGTTGGAAGACAAATCTCCGTCCCAGTCTCAGGTCTTTTGCAGACTCCATCAGGTTTTCTTCCAGAATGGTCCTGTATTTGGCTCCATCCAACTTCCCATCAATTTTAACCATCTTCCCTGTCTCTGCTGAAGAAAAGCAGGCCCAAACCATGATGCTGCCACCACCATGTTTGACAGTGGGGATGGTGTGTTCATTGTGATGAGCTGTGTTGCTTTTACGCCAAACATAACGTTTTGCATTGTTGCCAAAAAGTTCAATTTTGGTTTCATCTGGCCAGAGCACCTTCTTCCACATGTTTGGTGTGTCTCCCAGGTTGCTTGTGGCAAACTTTAAACAACACTTTTTATGGATATCTTTAAGAAATGGCTTTCTTCTTGCCACTTCCATAAAGGCCAGATTTGTGCAATATACGACTGATTGTTGTCCTATGGACAGAGTCTCCCACCTCAGCTGTAGATATCTGCAGTTCATCCAGAGTGATCATGGGCCTCTTGGCTGCATCTCTGATCAGTCTTCTCCTTGTATGAGCTGAAAGTTTAGAGGGACGGCCAGGTCTTGGTAGATTTGCAGTGGTCTGATACTCCTTCCATTTCAATATTATCGCTTGCACAGTGCTCCTTGGGATGTTTAAAGCTTGGGAAATCTTTTTGTATCCAAATCCGGCTTTAAACTTCTTCACAAAAGTATCTCGGACCTGCCTGGTGTGTTCCTTGTTCTTCATGATGCTCTCTGCGCTTTTAACGGACCTCTGAGACTATCACAGTGCAGGTGCATTTATACCGAGACTTGATTACACACAGGTGGATTGTATTTATCATCATTAGTCATTTAGGTCAACATTGGATCATTCAGAGATCCTCACTGAACTTCTGGAGAGAGTTTGCTGCACTGAAAGTAAAGGGGCTGAATAATTTTGCACGCCCAATTTTTCAGTTTGTGATTTGTTAAAAATGTTTGAAATATCCAATAAATGTCGTTCCACTTCATGATTGTGTCCCACTTGTTGTTGATACTTCACAAAAAAATACAGTATTATATCTTTATGTTTGAAGCCTGAAATGTGGCAAAAGGTCGCAAAGTTCAAGGGGACCGAATACTTTCGCAAGGCACTGTATAGACATCAAGAAAACCAGTCAATTGAGTTTTTCCAAAATGTTTGATAAACAGGGCAAAATAGAAATAGGCCTATAACAGTTAGGATCAGCATGATCTCCCCCTTTAAATAAAGAATGAACCGTAGCTGCGTTCCAAGCAAGGAACCTACAAAGGAAAGACAGGTTAAAAGGTTTGAGATAGGCTTGGCGATGGTAGGGGCAGCAACCTTAAAGAAGAAAGGGTCTAAACCATCTGACCCAAGATGTTTTTTTGGGGTCAAGTTTAAGGAGCTCCTTTAGCTCCTTCGACTCAGTGACTGCCTGCAGGGATAAAATTTGTTTCGGTGCAGGGAAAAAAGAGGGAGAAGGATGGGTGGAGGTTGAGGGTGGAGGATGAGAAAATGTTGGACGGGCAAGGAGGCATGGCTGAGTCATATAGGAATCCTGATTTAATAAAGTGGTGATTAAAGAGCTTAGCCATGTGCTTCTTGTCAGTAACAACCACATCATCAGCATTAAGGGACATGGGCAGCTGTGAGGAGGAGGGTTTCTCCAGGTATTTAACCATTTTCCAGAACTTCTTGGGGTTAGAGAGAGAGAACTGCTCCCACAGAGAGAGAACTGCTCCTTAAAGTAACTAACTTTGGCCTTCTGGTAGCCTGAGTGCACTTATTTCTAATTTGACTGAATGATAGCCAGTCAGCCTGAGTATAGGTGTGCCGAGCCTTTCGCCAAATGCAGTTCTTGAGGTGGAGTAACTTTGCAAGACCACGGTCGAACCAGGGGTTGAACCTGTTTTTAATTCTCATTTTCTTTATTGTGGCGTGTTTGTTAACAAGACCACTGAAGATATAAAAAAAGAAGGTCCAAGCGTCTTCGACAGAGGGGATCAAGCTGATTCTATACCATTGTTACATGTAATCTTTTTGTTCAAGCATAATAAGCATCATCAACGGGGGGATCATATTGGGTGTACGCTGATAAGCTGGAGATAGAATATAGTCATTTATAAGACTTCATAAAGAAGAGAGAAGAAGAGAGAAAAAAGAAGAGAAGAATTGTTCAGAAGAACGGACTGAGATCAGAATCAATATTCAGATCACTAGGGGGTCAATGTTTTTAGATAGGATATCCAGTAGGCCTCCCTCTGTAGTAGTAGGATCTACATGTTACCTCTTCTCCTTGGTAGAGCAACATGCTCAATGCCTGTGTATTTGAGGAGATAGGATGGTTAGGTTCAATAAAGTGAGCTCCTACTGGATAGTCAGTGTTCTTGCACCTGATTGAGCTGCGTTGTTCAGCTCAAAGCTATGCTTTGTTTTGTCTTTTTTTTACCCTACGTACGTTTTCACACATTAACAGCTGATGAGATAGATTACTCACTTGGTCTTGCATGAGATGATGCCCCTAACAGGTGTATGCCCCTTCGACCTGTATATGGGTGTCTGAAAAATGATGTTTTTGTTGTGCTATTGCACTGTGCGCATGAGCCACATTTGTGGTTCTCATTTGGAATGGGTGTCAAGAATGTCTGAGTGGGCTCAGGGGGCAGGTCCGATCTCACCAAGCTATCTCTAATATTGCGACCACGCTTAGCCCACCAGTGGTTTTGGTCTGATTACAGAATATGCCAGTGCATTTTCAGGATTGCTTTCATTTTCTCCACACCCTTGGTGTACTTAGTGCAAAAGACTCTTCTTTGGTTCAGTTTTTTGCGATGCCTCTCTTGGTTTTTCAGATATTTTCATTATTGCAGCATCACGAGTTTTGTCTTTATAGCCTCTCATTTGGATTTATCTGTAATATTCTTAAATTTGCTGTCAAAATCGGACTGGTGGCCACAGATTGGTTTAACTCTGCATAACTGGCTATATGGTAGACCATTCTGGGGGGGAAGGGGATGCATACTATCCGCATGTAGCAGGGTATTGCGGTCTGTGGGCTTTGTGTTTACCGTGCCCCTTGGCTTCTTCAAAATGCTGTTAGGTTACAGCTTCGTTCTAAAATTGATGAAATTGTTATTTTTGCTCATCAATCTACACACAATACCACATAGTGACAAAGCAAAAATAGTTTTTATACATTTTTGCTGGAAGAAAAAATATATATATATTGCATTTACACAAGCATTCAGATCGTTTACTCAGTACTTTGTTGAAGCCCCTTTGGCAGCGATTACAGCCTCAAGTCTTCTTGGGTATGATGCTACAAGCATGGCACACCTGTATTTGGGGAGTTTCTCCCATTCTTCTCTGCATATCCTCAAGCTCTGTCAGGTTGTCCGGGCTCTGGCTGGGCCACTCAAGGACATTCAGAGACTTGTCCCGAAGCCACCCCTGCGTTGTCTTGGCTGTGTGCTTAGAGTCTGAGGTCCTGAGTGCTCTGGAGTAGGATTTCATCAAGGATCTCGCTGTAATTTGCTCCGTTAATCTTTGCCTCCATCCTGACTAGTCTCCCAGTCCCTGCTGCTGAAAAATATCATCACAGCATGATGCTGCCACCACTATTTTATTTTTTTTATTTAACCTTTATTTTACTAGGCAAGTCAGTTAAGAACAAATTCTTATTTTCAATGACGGCCTAGGAACAGTGGGTTAACTGCCTGTTCAGGGGCAGAACGACAGATTTTGTACCTTTTCA